>NW_022630995.1:14710446-15310446 GCF_010015895.1 Lontra canadensis | reverse complement strand
AAAGGCTGCTTAGGGGACTCATTGAAATTAGTTCAAACTCAATTCTGTTAAAAATTTGAGAGAGTTCAGAGACAAACTGAGTTACTTTGATTTGAAGGTAAATTTCTAGAAACTGACCAAAGTAAACACTTCACTGAAAACTCTAATTAGATCAATATTGCTTTACGATTAATGAGCTACTGCTTAAATGTACAGATTTAGATCATATCCTCCATGTAACATTTGTTCCTTCTCTGGTTTGACAGGAGATAAATTACCTCATTCATCAATTGAAAAGAGTTTAGATTCATAATTTTAATGATGATTATTATGTTAAAGTGCAGAAAAAATTAAGGAAATCTATAAAAATAGTTTCCTATTTCCTTGCCTTTAACTCTGTAACAACCTCAGTAATAACTTATTGCATATTTATTTTATTATAATTATAAAGTTTGATTTTAATGTATAAACTATGAAGGAAACTAAAAAGCATTTGCATTCTCACCAAATGCCCCTGAATATTTATGACAGGAAATTAGAAGTCACATTAATTTCTTTCTCTATGCTGATTCTATCTGCAGTAATAACATGAATAATGTTCTTGAATTGAATTCTTTTATTAACTCTTACAATAATGACTAAAAATAACTGGCTCAATTGCAAGTGGAATTTTCTATTAAGCTGAGTACTTATTTATTTGTTTTTTTTTAATCCGTTCATTCACCAGTTACTTATTGAACTTTGATCATAAGCCAAACATTGAAATAGAACATGGGAATAGAAAAATATGTGAATGTATTCCACCACTCAAATCACTCATCTTCTGTTGGGTAGACATAAACAGGCAAAAATCATACATAATGAACGTTCAAATGCTGGCATCATAGAAATATTATAATGTATCCCAAAGAACTAGTGTCATTATAGAGAAGTTGATATTCATCCTAGACTTTATTAAACAAATAGAATTTTACCAGATAAAATTTTACTTACTTTTACTCACAGGTCAGTGTACTAACACAGAGATGTGCAACAATATGGTAGATTTGAATGCTGTATGTAGAAGTTCCTACAACATGCATGCTGGGTTTTAGAAGATGAAGCTGGAAAAGAAGCTTAGGATAATACTGTTCAAGGAATTAATTAGTGTGATTAAAAAATTTAGACTGTTTTCCTCAATGAGCTGTCTGTAGGATATTGTCCACATTTTCAGAAGGATATACAACACACTCAAGATTTGATTCCTGACAACCTCTTCACCTAACAACCTAGATTCACCAACAAGTAATTTCTATTTTAGTCATGAACTGATTGCAGTTCTCCAAAACATCTTTTTATTTATATATCCTGATTTCTGTGACTGGAAGACATTTTCTTTCTCTCTCTGGCCCTCCTTCATTTGACTAATCCTAGTTTTTCTTTAAATCTCAGTTAACACATCACACCTTCCATGAAAATTGGATTAACTTTAGTCGATTGTTATATTTTTCATTGAAAGGTTTTAGCAATAACCACATCTCTATCAAATCCATAATATAACTTCTTATATGTATGCCCATGTTAATATATTTCCTCTTTTAAAAGATAGTGGGCTAGGGTGCCTGGGTGGCTCAGTGGGTTAAAGCCTCTGTCTCCGGCTCAGATCATGATCTCAGGGTCCTGGGATCGAGCCCTGCATTGGGCTTTCTGCTCAGCAGGGAGCCTGCCTCCTCCTCTCTCTCTCTCTCTCTCTCTCTCTGCCTGCCTCTCTGCCTACTTGTGATCTGTCAAATAAATTAATAAAATCTAAAAAAAAAAAAAAAGACAGTGGGCTAGTTAAGGACAAAGACCATATATGGTATCAAAAACTCCTCATACAGTAGAGAAAACTGAGATAGGACCTTCACCAAGTGATCAAAGTTGACATGACCAGCAATATGGCCTGTGGACACCATGTCCCCCATGATAGATGAACTGAGAAGGACATGTCATCTCTTCAGTATTCTTGCAAAAAGGCATCATATCATCCAATCATGAAAAATTACTATGAAAACCCAAATTCTGTAAAATAACTGATCAAGTTCATGAAAAACAAGGAAAGACAGGATATTTTACAGATTGGAGGAGACTAAGGAGACATAACAACTACATGCAATGTGAATCCTGAGTTGGATCCTAGAACAGGAAAAACTGTATCAATGGGGAAACCTGATTATCTGAAATCTGAATAAAGTCTGAAATTTAGTTAATAGTATTGTACCAGTGTTAATTTCTTACCTATAATGATTGTACTATGATCATATAAGATGGTAACAATGGGAAAAGCTGGTTGAGGATATAGGGAACTCTTTACTATTCTGCAACTTATCTACAAGTATAAAACTGCATCAAAATAAAAAAGACAAAAGGAACTCCTTAAATGTTTCTTAAATGAAAAAGTATCCAAGCATTGTGTTTTGGGCTGGAAACCATTATTTCCTCTTCTATATTTCAAAACAATATTTATTGAATGGCTAGTCTATAAATTGCATGAGGTTAAGCACTCAGAAATTTCTTAATAACAACATCTAACCTGTATTTTAATTTGCTGTTACAGAACAATCATTTCAAATTAAATGTAGTTAATGTAGTGCTAGTGTATGCGTGTGTATATATGTATGTATATGTATGTTATTTGCACACATTTTAATTTCCCAGTGGATAGTTTGCTTGCAGGTGCTACATATCTCGCATTACCTACTATTACTTTAGTAATCTTTATTAATATTAAATCAATAAGTGTTACATGATGTCAGATAGCAAGGAAGGAGTCATAATATCATGAAAAGTTTCATTTGTCACAGAAGGAACTATATCAGGAAGCTTTTGAAGATCAAAAGATACATTTTTTCACAAATGTCTATACAGTTTTTCACAAATGTCTCAACAATTCAGTTTGATCAAATCATTGTGCAGGAAGCACACCCCAAGATGTAGTTTCAGTCTTCAGGATGTAATTTTTAAAACAATGATCTATAATATACCATAGAAACACAAAGTTTTTGAAAAGTATCTTCAAGAGGGAGAAAAAAAATAATAGTTTGTAATAGCAAAACTTCATATTAAAAAAGCACTCGTGAAATGTCTGTAAACATTGTAAAGTTCAGATTTATTACTGATTCCCCCTTTTTTAGACTCTTTGGATACATTGGGTAAAGGCTAGATAAGACCATTGGAAGGAACACTTAGAAGCAGAGTCACAAGACCTTGAAGGAAAATGATAGAAATTTGATCTGGAGGCGAAGACAGTGATAAGTAGATGATACATTAGAAGCCCAGGAGGCACAACATCCTGACTTTGTAGCTTCCAAGATCTTGGGGCTGAGAGATCCAGAGCCACAGGTAAGACATGCACTTTCCTCTTCTACCTCTGCCTCAACATAATCCCTAGATTCATTATAATTCATTCGCCATTTGCGTTGTAGGTACAGCCTTCCCTTACATGGAGAAAGGCTGCCATGACAGTTTCTGTACAAATATTTTAAGGTCAAAAACTCTCCTTCCCAAACTGTGGGAGGAATTTCTTAAATAATCCAGAAGCAGTGTCCATTAGAAACTATCCCACTAGGATGCTTGGGTGGCCCAGTCAGTTGGTCATCTAACTTCGGCTTAGGTCATGATCTGGGGTCCTGGGATCCAGTCCTGCTTCATGGTCCTTGCTCAGCAGGGAGCCTGCTTCTCCCTCTGCCTGCCACTCCTCTTGTTTATGCTTGTGCTCTCTCTCTTTTTCTCTCTCTCTCTCAAATAAATAAATAAAATCTTAAAAAAAAATAGATATAAAAAACCCACCCCACTGTGGTATGTCATAGCTTCTCTCAACCCAGAGAGAGGCACTAATAACCAATTCCAAAACAACCTACAGGGAGCTTCCACCTCCAGGAGCCTGTGGGCTCTCCCAACTTGAGAGTGTACTTTCACTTTAATAAACTCCTTCGTGCTTCCTACTTTCCTTCTGGCTGTCTTTATTCCAAGGCAGATCCCCATGGATATCTTTTCCTAAATCTTTTCATGAGAAATCCAAGGACTGAGAGACATCCATTCACACAATGCAGACTCTCACAACGGTAAGTTAGTTCTGCGTTTTGTAACTATAACATGTGTAACCAAGTTTGTGGAAGCTAAAGGTCACTCTCTGTGTTGTTTCATTTTCACAGACTTGCTGACAAATAAAATATTGTACATATATTTAAATATTTCATTAGCTATGACAGAAAAAAAAAGGTTAACATAAGCATTTTAGAAGTGAAAAGAAAGTTGAAATTACCAAGATCTTTTTCCTGTATGTCATAAATTGTAAAGGCCAATCTATTTCTTAGCTCACTTCCATTTCTGCTTCTTTTAAGGTTTAAAATGTTTCTTGATTATTTTCTAAACTATGCCACTCACTGAAAATTTGGTATTTGTCCACAGTCTAAAATTTACTCAAATTAAAGTCCATTCCATTTATGGGAAACAGAAATTGGGAGACAAAGCTTTCCATGGGCACTCCTGTTCCAGTATGATTTTCCTATGAAAAGAAAATGACCCCCTTTCAAAGTGAAAAACTTCAAGTGTCCCTGAAGGAGCTAATTCCTTCTCATATAACTATTTGTATGAGTACTACAACTTTTGTCTTTCTTCATGTGCTCCTCTTTCTTTTTTAAATTTGATTTCATTTTAGTAAGAACACTTAATATGAGACCTACTGTCATTGCTATAAGACCTACTGTCTTTGCTGTTAAGTATTTAAAATATGTTTAAATATGTACTGCATTATTGCTGACTCCAGGTACAGTGTGATATGGCAGAACTCTAGAGACTACTCATCTTGCTCAAATAAAACTTCATGCCTGTCAATTAGTAATGGTGTTTCTGCCTTTCACCATTCCATTTTTTGATTCTATGGCTTTGACCATTCTGGACACTTTATGTAAGTGAAATCATGCAGAATTTACTGTAATGTGACTGACTTACTTCACTTACATAATATTCTTGTTATGTCCATGTTGTTGCATTTTGCAGAATTTCCCACTTTTTGAAGGCTGAATAGAATTCAGTTGCATGTATATGCCACATTTTCTAAAGCCATTCATTGTCAATAGACATTTAAATTTTATCCACACGTTGGCTATCGCCGAGTAGTGCTGCAATGAACATAGGAGTGTCAATATCTCTTAGTGATCCTGATTTCAATTCTTTTGGATAAATACCCAGAAGTGAGATGCCTAGATAATATGATAGTTCCATTTTTAATATTTTGACAAATATCAATACTATTTTCCAGAGAGACTACTTTAATTTGCATTCCCACCAACAGGGTGCCAGGGTTCTAATCTCTCCACAATTTCACTAACACTTGTTGTCCTTTTTTTTTTTTTTTTAAATAGTCATCTTGACAAGTATCAGGTGATATCTCACTGTGGTTTTGATTTTCATATTCCTGATTATTAGTGCCTGAGCATTTTTTTCACATATATTTCTCTTTCTTATCTAGTAGTTGATTCTGCTTACATAAATTCATGTTGATATTTCATTTAATCTTCCAATGTTTTATTTTTCAAATTAATTTGACTTATTTTCTAAGCCAAATTTTGAAGTACACCTAGAGTTTCAGTACTACTTCTGGCTTTGAAACCACTCTCATTAATAGGTTTCACACAAGTGCTAAAATGTTATTTTTAAATAAATGAGGTTAGAAAAATAACATGTTTATTTTGCCATGCTCACTCATAGACATTAATAATAATTACAAACTTTGGAAAGAGAGTTATTAGAAAATAAAAAGTTAAAATGTCCCCAATTAGAATTCATTTCTTAAAATACAGAATTTTGTAAAATTCTTTACTAACAAACATTCTTGATGCTTCTTTTTTATAATATTTATTTATTTATTTTCAGAGCGAGGGGGTACAGTGGTGAGGAGCCAAAAGAGAGAGAGAAAAGTCTTAAACAGACTCCACCCTGAGCACAGAGCCAGACCCAGGCCTCACTCTCAAGACCCTGAGATCACCACCTGAGCTGAAGCCAAGAGTAGGTCACTTAACTTATTGTGCTACTCAGGCACCCCTTGGTACACTTTTTTTAAAAAAAATCTTAAATGTGACCAAATAACCTACTCTGTATTGAGGCAAATAATTGACATGTAATTCTTTTTATTTGACATGCAATTTTAAAATCAGAGATATATAATTAAAATATCAGATATCATTTACTTTTTAGATTTTTTAAATTAAGAATGTACCCTCATGTCTTTATAATTTTACTTCATCATATCATTAATTTCCTTCTTTAAGAATGTCTCTTTTAAAATTGCAATAATTTATTATGTATTTTTAGAAACAAATTAAAATAAACACATCATATCCTAATGTTCTCAAATGGCAGAAGGTAGTTAGTTACCTGTTCCATAACTTGAAAATAAAATTGAGAAAGTGAAATACTGGCTCATATATTTTCACCAACTTAGCTTAGTGTTTTCAAATTATAGTCCACTAGATCATAAAATTTTTTTTAATACTAGCTTTAATTATTATGTGACTACTTAGCAAAACATAATGATAACCATCTAATATATGTAATTCATATAAATTGCATTCTGTAGTATATATGACCTTCCTAGAATAATGAAAAACTGAAGGGATATTGGCGATAAAGACATTTTAGTTATGTTGTCTCCAATTTATTTGGTTGCTGGTTTATTTTAAGTGCATAAAAGCCCATCATAAATATATATTTGATACTTTAGGCTAATTAAAAGGCAACTTTGGAATCTTGTTGTACTAAAGTGGATTTGAATAAGTAAGTAGCATAATTAAATACACAGATAAAATAATTTAGATAAAAACAAGATTCAATTGCTACATAATCTTTACTTCCCCAGATCATTTCTTAGAGTAATATTTTAATAAGTTGTTCACATTGTATAAATAGCAATTCCTGCATACTCCTAAATTGATACTATGCAAATCATCTTTTTAAAATATTCAAAATCATTATTGACAAAGGACAGTATCTCTTAACCAGAAAATAAGACAGCTATCTTTAGCTGGGAAGAAAAACTCTCAGATACTGAAGAACACAGATTTCTTTAGGGGGCTATTCTATGCAAACACAGTTTTTCCAAGGCCACAAGTCTCTTGCAACACAATAGCATATGCTTTGTAGTATGAAGCTTCTGTCTCCCTGTTTCCTGCTTGTCCCACATCCCCCATTCTCCCCGGCATGCAAAAGAGGCACACAGTTGAAAAATACAACAGATCAAAAAGTTACCTAACTCGTGATTTTTCTAATTATCTAATGTGAAAGCAAATAATGGTGTGTCATTTCTGGGACCAGTTTTGATTTTCAGTAGTAAATGACTATGATACACGTGAAGTGATTGCAGAAACAGAGACTGCTCATTCTCAAGGCACAGAAAATAAAAGGGAGGAGCTGATTAGAGGACTTCTATTTGACAGAGGTTGATCTCAATTACCATTTTCTCCTTTCCTTTTCCCTTCAGGGAACATTTCTAAAAATAAATGCTTTTGGGGACTACTTGAAGTTATGAAGGACAATAAAAGTTTAGAATGTTAGAACTATGTTTATTTTATGAGTATGCTGATGTTTCTTCATATCTGTTTTTTTCATCCTCTAATAAGCTGATGGAAACCATGAGTGAGAGCTACAAATACAAAAAAGAAGAGAAAATTTAAAAGCCTAATTTGCAAATGTGTTGCCATTTTCTAAATAAAGCTACTTTTGTTTGAGGCAAACAGCAAGCAAATAGCAAGAGAAAACATTATTATACACCTAATATATTATACACCTAATATATTTTGTTTCCCTAAATTAAATGATTTACAATTGTTAAGAGTAGAGATTTTAGAGGTCACACACACACACACACACACACTGACCATGACTTCGAAGTATGGAAATTGTTACATCTCTATATTTTGATTTGCCTGTCTTCTTAGCTGAATGAGATAGAAATTCATGCAGAACACTCAATGCAAATACCTCTCTCTCATTCTTTCTTTTTCTTTTTCCTGTGGTGCTGTATGCCATAGAAGTTAACCTTCCATATCTGACATCTTACATATAAAAAGCATACCAACTTTTACAAAGCGTAAGAGGAAAATATTGTCCAAGTCCTTAAGTAGGTCATGGAACCTAGTCAGCGAGCTGCTGCAGGTTTTGACAGCTGTTCCTGGCTGCAGCTCTGTTGTGTGCATAGGGGCTGCACCTCTCTTCGGATGCCAAGTAGCAGAGCAGCAGGGTGCTGATGGCAGTTAGCACTATGACAGTCAGCCAGCTTGGTACATTTCCCCAAATGGAAGGCTCCTGTCTTCAAAAGTTAGCTTTGGGTACTGCTTTCTCTTATGTTTACAAGAAAACCACAGCCAAATGCCTTGCCTGCCCATCTGTGCCATATTAGACATCTGGACAAACTTGGCCCTTGTATGCACATCAATATGACGGCTTGTAGATTTGTTTTGTCAACTCTCACAGACCACTCATCAAGATATGGTTCTCAAAGAAAATTCTCCTTACCTGTATTTCTAAGAAGCTCTTTGTCTTTGGATATATGAATCATGAATTGGATACATTACAAATGCTCAAGGAGCAGTATTATAGCATGGAGTTGTTGGAAAAGTCTATTCATTCTAAAAATTCCCTTGGTTCCTCAAATTACTGATATTTAAGTATCTTCCTTTTGCCATTGCGTTAATTGTTGCAAACAATATCTCACTGTACCAATTTTCTGTAGCTCTTTGCAGATTACATAATGTAATTTTGGATGGAAATTCTTGGTGATGGGACCTTGGCCCCAAAGCTATTTTATGAAATTTTATAATGAAGAATTAAAAAAAAAAGAAATATAAAATTTTACACAAATATTTACACTTCAGTTCTGTCTTGTCCTGTCTTTTCTATCCAAAACCTCTCTCCTATCACTACTCCTATACCCTCTCTTCCCATCATTACTCCTATACCAGTCACCATTGCCATTATCATTACTTTATCACAACATCTTGACTGAAGGTCAACAATGACTTTCCACTTGCCATTATTCATCTGACTCAGAAGGATTTGATGTGTTTAACCACAACGTTTTTGTAGCAGAGTTTTCTTATTAGCACCTATGACAATTGAAACATCTTGTTCTTATCTTAGGCTTTCCAGTCTTTCTTAGTCTATTTTCCTAGCTCCCTTCCCTGCCTTACCCTTAAAAGTTGGCATTTACAAGTTTCTGTCTCCATCTTCTTTGCTTATTCTGTCATTGCATTTTTCTTGTCCTTCGTCATAGGATTTCACACTTTGTATAATTTGTCTCTAATGCTTACATATCCTAAACTCTGGTAATGGTGACCTACCTACTAAGTCAGTCATATAGTACACGTACCATGGCTTCTTCATTGTTTAAAAATATTTTTGCACAGTATTTTAGTATGTAATGTATGTCAGTTAATTTTTAGTTTTCTTATTCCCTTCTGTTAGCTTACTATTGCCACTAAAACAAGTTACTGTACATTTGGTCATCAAAAGTGATTTGACCATAGAATTGAGGGTCCATAAATGGGCTCTCTATTCTGTTCCACTGGTCTATGTGTCTGTTTTTGTGCCGGTACCATGCTGTCTTGGTGACCATAGCTTTGTAGTAAGGCTTGAAATTGGGCAACGTGATACCCCCAGTTTTGTTTTTCTTTTTCTGCATTTCCTTAGCAAAAGTGATTTTGAAGTTACTATGTAACAGTTTTGTAGTTCAGAAGTCCAAAATGGGTCTAACTGAACTAAAATCAGGGTTTCAGCAGGGCTATATTCTTTTCTGGATATTCAATGGGAGGGTGAAATCTGTTGCTCACCCTTTTTAGATTCTAGAAGCCATACACATACTTTGACAAGTAGCCCTCTTTCTTTGTCTTCAAGAGGAGCAAAGGCAGGTCAATGTCTTCTGACTTCCTATCACTCTGACTTCTTCTCCTGACTCTTTCATTTTAAAGAAAGAGGTGATAACATGGGGCCCACTGAGATAATCTAAGATAATTTCTTTATTTAAGGTAATCATTTAGTAACCACAATTCTCTCTGCAACCTTATTCCCTTTTGCCATGTAACCTAATATATTCACAGGTTCTGGGGAGTAAGACATAGATATCTTAGTGGCGGTATTCTGCCTATATAGTTTATCATCTTTTTTGCATAGACTATTACTTCAGCATAAATTTTTCTCAATGTAATGCTTCAAAATTTAATATAAGAATATTTGAAATTTCATCTCTAATCCTTCAGGTAGTGAACATTTTGGGGGGTCAATTTCAGCTTTTGAGAACCTCTGAATCTTTGTATTACCTGAGTGTGTGGCATTGCTGATGATAATGGGTATAAAATGAAGATGGTGCTGTATGGAGGAAACATAGGCACTTCTGGTAATAATTAGAAAGTAAACTAGATAATGTATAAAGGGAACGGAGAGGGAAAAAAAGTTTCTGATCTCAGTGGGAACTTCCATGATATATATAGGCTCTTTTTTTATAGTTTTGATTCTTAGCATAATCATTTTCCACAGCTTTAGGAAATAACTACTATTGCGACACTCCATCCATTAGATGTATATACTATGTGTGTGTGAGGAAAGATTGTGTTCAATTAAAAAAAAAAATGTTCCCTTAGAGTTTGTTCAGTTTAAAGCTTGCTAACAATTTGAAAAGACGGCAAGATGACAACACACAGCCACTGCTCTGCTCTCCAGAGGGAAGAACCGGATAGAACAAGGGAATCCCAATGGAGCAAATGAGGAGTGCGGTTGCTCAACAAAGGTAACACTCTCCTTTAGAAGGGTAAAATGTATGACAGTGCTTCCTACCTTTAATCTTCCCAAGCCTCCCACAGGAAGAGAAACAGAAGAACTCCTGCATGAATAGTTCAGACTTCTATCACCTAGATTATCTTGCTCTTGGTTCTTTTCTTATCCTGTATTGTGCTTCTATTAGCCAGGATCTTCCTTAGTATTGAGATTAAGGTCCCACATTTTTGCTTTAGGCTTTGAGATGAGACTTCAACCCTTAAATTCTGGTCCTCGTAATTGTTCCTCCTGCCATTCGTAGCTTGTCTGCAGAAATATTACATCCTACAGCGTCATAAACTCTTTGGTCTCTCGCTTCAGATATTCGACAGCTAAGAGTTCTGCGGGGGTTTTTGCTACTGACCTCTCCCAAGCGTCTG
This sequence comes from Lontra canadensis, assembly GCF_010015895.1. Classification (NCBI taxonomy): domain Eukaryota; kingdom Metazoa; phylum Chordata; class Mammalia; order Carnivora; family Mustelidae; genus Lontra; species Lontra canadensis. The sequence continues at coordinate 15,299,263 of NW_022630995.1, read as the reverse complement.
CTTAGCCTGATGAGATTGTTTTCATTCCTGAATATTAACCGTTTTTGCTGGCAAAGACCTGGTTCTAATAGGGAATATTCCTAGAACATCATATGTTTGTTTTCCCTGCATGTTTTCACATTAATGATACTCCCTTATACCAGGTAATTCACATAAAACATTTAACAGTATGGTAGAAGATAAAAAAAATTGTTAGCAGAAACAAAGAAATCTAATGCCCTATTTCCTATCTTTGCCCTCTTATAACATTCTCTTTCAAATTTAGTTATTGTATTAATATGTATAGAGAAACAAAACTGATAGGAGATTGATCAATTGACTGTACAAATTGGGTCATGAGATTATAGAGCCTGAGAAGTGCGAAGATCTGCCATCTGCAAGCTGGACAACAAGGGAAATAGAGTATGATTCAGTTCATGTATGAAGACTTGAGAACCAGGAGAGTTCATGACGTAAGTCTGAGTCCAAAAGCCTAAGAATTGAGGGGCATATGGTATAAGTTCTCATCTGAGTTCAATGGCCTGAGAACAGGACCAAAGATGTCCCAGGGCTGGAGAAGATGGGTGTCTGAACTCAAGCAGAGAGAGGGAATTCAACTTCCCTTTACTTGTTCTTTCAGACCCTCAGTGATTGGATAATGCCCACTTTTATTGATGAAAGCAATCTTCTCTACTCAGTCAATGATTCAAATACCAATCTCTTCCAGAGACATCTTTGTAGATACATCCCAAAACAGTGTTTTACCAGCTAGCATGGCATTCTTTAGCCCAGGCAAATTGATGCATAAGATTAACCATCAGAGTTATACATGTTAGATTCATTCTTCACTTTTTTTTCAGTCATAAGGTTAATAAAATCTGTGCAAGAAAGTATGTGGTAGTTAGAGATTGAAGTTCATTGCTTAATACTCACAGACTCCATTTCCTTTTGACCCATGGTTATATTCTTTTCTTTCTCTTTTTACCAAAACTCCTGAAATGAATTTTCATTGTCTATTTTATCCAATGTTTCCCTTCCCATTCTGTCTTGGACCCATTTCCAATGGAATTTGAAACCCACCATTCTTAACAAACAAACAAACAAAAAAAAAAAAAAAGAAAGAAAGAAAGAAAGAAAGAAAAGAAAAGAAAAGAAAAAAAAGAAACCCACCATTCCTATGAAACTTACCATAGTTCTAACACAGGCACTCTTTCAGATCTAATGACCAGTTTTCAGATCTTATTTTTATTTCATCAATTAGCAGCATGTGATAGAGTTGGTCACTATCTTTCACACAATTTTTTTCATTTGACTTTTAACAGTACAGTCTTGGTTCCATAATAATATCTCAGTGGTTTCATTCACTTTTGTCTTGTAATGATTCTTCTTTTTCCCAAACTTGAAGCACTGGAATTCTCTACCTTCATTTTCTCCACTGTATACTATCTATAGGTCAACAGCTCCAATACTGATATCTGTATGTTAGACCTTTCTCCTGAATTGGAAGAGTCCCACAAGAAAATGTAATAAACATTTCAAAGTTAACATATACAAAACTGAGCTCTTGATATTTGCCCCCAAATCCTTATTCTGCTTCAGTATTTCTTATTCTAGTAAATGGCACTTTTTTTTTCTTCAAAATTGCCCAAAATGAAAGAACTTGGAGCCATTCTTGATTCTCCACCCCCTATCTACTGCTTTACTAAATGCTATTACATATATCTCATCATCTCTACTGCTATTATCCCAATCTAAGTTACTATCTTCTTTTATCTGGATTACTGAATATCTTTTTAACTGATCTTACCACTTCTTCCCTTGTCCTTCAGCCTCTTTTAAAATAACATCTAAGAGTAAAATTGTATTTTTCCTGATAAAAAGTAAGTCATATGTTTATTATTCCATTCTTTAAAGTCCTTCAATGGCTTTTTATCATATGAAGAGTAAAGCCAAAATCCTAATCATGGTTTCCAAGGTCTTACAGGATCTGGGCCCTATTCATCATCTTATCTTATACAACATACTGTACCCACATTTACTCTGTTCCAGGGGCACTGACTTCCTGCTGCTTTTTCAAACCCCTGAGCTCTTCCTTCGGTAGGACCTTTCAATTTACTCTTTCTTCTTTCTGGAATTCCCTGTGCCTTCCACAAATACCTGCAAGGCTTTTTCCATCATGATTGTATTTTATGAGCCTCTATATCTAAGAAAAGAAGGATAAAGTTTAGACTTTGCTCACTTAAATTGTTAAAAATCACTCATTATCTTACAATGTATTTTCTCTAACCCACTACACACCTGTGGTTTTAGTAAGCTGCACAATTTATCATCTCATTTCCTACTTTCTGTGTTCAGGGTGATAAAAGAGGTAGGCTTGCATGGTGGTGAAGAACATGGCTGCTGAGGTAAGAATCCCAGAGTTTGACTCCTTGATTGCTGCTACTTAATAGTTGTGAAACCTTGAGCAGGATACTCAGATGTTATCTCTTTAGATTATGAATAATCAGGAAATTATTTTTTAATGAAATTAAAACTAATCTAATTTTGTTATTATTATTGTTTATGAATAGTTAATCTAACTGAAGATTCCAAAAGAATTGAGTGAGGTAAAATATTTGAATAAAATATTTTTCCTTGCAGTAATAGTCCTTGCAATAATCCTGGTGTTGGATGATGAATAGCTGTGGTGTTATTAGGCATGATGAATTTATGAAATATGGAAGGGATAAAAGTATGTTTCATTACTGCTTTGTGTAACAGGTTGGAGGAAACTGAATATTATACAATGGTGATTTGGTATATGAGTGCCTGATAAAGTAAGCAAAACTTGAGTGAAGCTGTTTTGGGACCTGGGCAAGAATTCAAGTGAGATGATTTAGTTATTTTGAAAATTTAAGTTGAGATGATAGAAAACTTCAAAGAAAATAATAAGCAGCCTCTAAAGCAAGTCACACTCGAGAAAAAGATATCCCAATAAGAAATTGAGGGTGTCAGTCAAGACATAATTTTAGGCTGAAGTTCATCTAGAAGGGGCTATACTTACCTATATATGTTTTCCTCATTCTAACCCTTATTATACTTCTTCTTAAGAAATCACTCTTTTCTCTCTGATCATGACAGTGTCAGATCAATTTTCTGTATTTCCCATGATACTCTTTACATTTTGTCACAGATATTATGAGAAAACTGATAAGTATTAATTACAGGAATTCAGAAATTTTGTAGTTCTGGTTTATAGCTACCAGGAGAAATAGCAACAAAAGATCAAAGACATCCAAGATACAATTGAATGAATCAAATCAATTCAATACATCACAGAATAAAATCAGTAGCCCAAGGCTCTTTGACAATTAACACCATAAGCTATAAAATTAAAATTCACACCATGATCAAACAAAGCATAGTGTATAATCAATCAAGTATTCCAATATAATTATCAAAATAGACATGATGTCATAAGCATAAGGTTTATCAAATTAAGTTTGGTAATCTAAGATGACTACTTGTCTTATTTTTTTTTAAATTTACTCCCACATTTGTTTTTTAGGTTGATAATATAAATCATAAGTATGGAAAATATGCTTTATTGAAAAACAAAAATAAACAAACAATAATGACAATAATGAGCACTTCAGGCCCTTATTAAATTTCAGATGTTTATGAAATTGAAAACTCCAGGTCTTTCTGGATTTGTGTGTATTGTTGATGTTTTCTTCATGGAGTCACCTGAAAGGTCAATTTCAAAAATGTTCCCAGTTGAGATCTTGACATTATTATGAGGGCTTAAACTTCAGTTTTTTGGAGAATGACTGCTCTAAATTCTTACTGTGAATTAACAGAACAAACAAGAAATTGAGTCTTTAGGCAAAAGAGGAAAAGTCAGGTGCCTTTTTCTCCCTATAATTGAAACCTTAATAATGATGATGAAAATTAGAAAATGATAGTGATTTAAATACTCATTTGAGCTACAACTTACAAAAATAATATATTGCAAAATATTTTTATAATGGCATTTTTAAATTATGCAAACTAAGGATCATAAAACTTCTCAAAGTAATTTTGTTTAATAAACTATTTAGTTCATTTTATAATAATAAGATAGTTTACATTCACTACACAGGATTCTGAAAAAGAATTTGAGCATTTACTGTTTGTCATAGGTTGCTTCTCTAGAAAGCAAGTCAGATAAACATTAGTGTACCAGAGGTTTAAGGGACAAAAGTGGTCTTAGGATCAATAGTTGAGGGAGAGAGAAAGAGAAGGAAACAGGACTGGAGAGGGGAGAAGAAGGCCTGAGGTCATCCAGCAAGTCCAGAGCTTTCCCTGATTGAGATAAAGGGTGATACTTCCTGATCCTGAGTGAAACAGTTATTGAATATGGGCTTTTCTGGAAAGAGGGAATGACTCGCATAAATGTGGCTCTCTTCTGCCAAGGTAATGTGAAGGGGAACGGAGAGCTGAGTGCTGTCTGCTGGCAGCACTCAGCAGGTAGGAAAAAGTCCTCAACACGAAGGGTGATCAAGGAGGCATGTCCCAGCATTCACTAAAGCCCACCTCTTCACCAAACATTTTCATGTAAGTTTTGGGAGCAGGTCCTCAAGGAAGAGTCTGGGAGCCTCTTTTGCCTTGGAAAAACAGATATGAGAATGTTAATATATGAGAATGATGAGCTGAGCTACAGTTCTGCTGCTGCAACTGGTCATGGGACCACAACTGCTACTCATTGATTCCCTCCTTACCATAACTTGTAACTTGTAGACTCCCTTCAGGCTCAGTTCACATTTCTTATGGTTTTAGAGGTTTTCCAGGTAGCAGGAAACAAAGCTTCATCAGTGAGAGATCGGAGCCTCTGGTCATTTTGCTCTTTTTAGGCTGTTGCTGCTGCATTTTTCCATTTAGTGTCAAAATTGTTCAAGAGCAACCAAAATAGAACCCATTACGTAATGGCAGTACTATCTTCTTCTGATAATTACTGTCAATTATCCCAGCAAGGCTGGTGAATTGTTTCTTGTGTCCTGGTTCCTTGGCATGAGGAATTTGAAGCTTATAGTTAATAGAACTTTTGCCGTGACCTTCTTTGGGAACTTTAAAGTTACATAGCACAGATTTGTGAGGTCCACTTCTGCTTTCAACTCTAGATTCTGATCCAGTTATTCGACCTGTTAGAGACACGTTTCCCGCTTAATGTGTAGAATGAGTCCTGGGTAAAGGTGTCCAACTTCAGAAGGTAATGCTGTGCCTTCAGTAAGCTACTCCATCATCCTTCCAGGCTAGCAGCTTCTGAGTCACGCAATATATAAATCTTCCCAATAGATCCCGTGACCTTATAATCTTTCCAATTCATTCTTTTTTTTTAAATTCCTTGGTCTAACATGATGTTATATGGGCTGCTGTGCAAGTAGATCAAAAACTCAATAAGTCTTTGGATAAATGAATTGGTTGAGTTTTTGTGATGAGAAAAGGCAAGGCAAATCTATGCCTAGAATAGGTTTATATGCCTATTAAAATAATTTTGCTGCTACTGCTGGGAAACAATGTAGTCAACTTGTTGTTGGCATGTTCAGGGGATGTGGCATTAGTTTTTATTTTTGGCAGGTTGGACTTTTGGCAATAGCAGTAGCTATATAAATGAGCCTTGGTGAATGGAGTCCATGCTACTTGGCTCTGTGGAGTCTCCATCCATGCCATCATGGCTACTCCTTTAAGGCTCAGATTAAGAGGGTCCATTCCTGCTGCCACCTATGGCTTCTTGAACACACATATTTTACTTTTAGTGGCAATTAGAGTGCCCATGTCAAAAGCTGAGTGAAGTAAAATGTCTAAATAATTTTGACTACCTGGTTCATTAATCTGTTTTGTGAGGTAGATGTTCTTTGGTGGTGGTGCAATACAAGCCTCCTCGTATGTCATTCCCACTTCTATGTGTATATCTAGGTACTTCTTTCTAGGCTGCTGATTTTCTAGTCATTTCCACTTAGCCCCATGACCAGAAAACCAAGCTATTTTTTTCACTGTTCACAAGTCTATTTGTGTTCTAATTTTGTCCACTTTTCTGTCCTCATAAAATCAATGGTCACATGACTATCCAGAACCCCTGACTCCAGGAGGCTTGTCTCTTAACTACTGCCTTTGAGAGCCACATTTGACTTGCCTGCAGAGCAGCCACCATTAATTTGTGGCATACAAACTGACTCATTTGTGAACTGAGTTTAGGGTTTTCCTTTATCTGTTAACAAGCCATAGGTGCTAACGGGGGAGAAGTGCTGGTGTAGAAGTGTTAAATAATATGGGAATCTGGGCTACTTTCTCATGCAACTTTCTTGTTCATGCTTAATCCTGGATGTACCACTTCCATGCTAAGAGAGAGGACTATGGGACCTCTTGATTCTACAACTTGTTGCATCTAAAATAAATTAGATAGTCAACTTTGGCCTAAAATCTCATGGCCATGTGTTGCCTCATGGTCAGTCTCTCCACCTCTATAAGAGCCCAGTAGTAAGTCAAGTATTGTGTTTCCTAACAAATAAAAGTATCCACTGAAAGTGGCATGGCCTTCTCCAGAACCCTAGTTTGAACCAACACATATTGTGTTTTATTACCCATCTCAGTAATTCTGTGGGTGAGGACAAGCCACCCTGACTGCAGTATGTCTTTGCCACTCATGTATAGCACTGATCTAGACTGATGATTAGCCAGTATCACCTACTATACAGTCTAGTTTTGTAATGACAGCTCCTAATGTCAGCCCAGTCCAAATGAAAAGAGCCACCATTGAATTTATTAATGATGATGGTATCTTTTACCAGTGTATTACTAAATGCTCTAGTAAATGTTGCATCAGGCAGGCCATCCTCTGATGAGTTTTCCAGCTTTACGTAGTGTATCCACTCTTGTAAGCCCCGTTCATCCTTTTCATCACTTTTTCTACAATCTGCCCTTGTGTTTTTAGCATTATTATTTCAGCAAGTATAAACCATGGGTTTTTTGCATGTTGCTAATGGATGTTGTAGCAGTATATTTGTACCATTTTCCAGGTCCTTACCAGAATGAGATACATATAGATAGATGATAGATAGATAGATAGATAGATAGATAGATATAGATCTATATCTATATATATATATATATCCTAATTTGATAGACTTCCTCTTATCCAACCTTGTTCTATTACCCTTTATCCTCAAAATACAGTCTTGTGTATATTCTCTCAGGTTGGACCAGTACAGGCGGGTGATATCCTGCAGGTCCTTTGGATTCTTTCCTTGACAAATTCAGCATATCCATCCACGTTATGTTGTGACTTAACTCTATTTTCTTCATGGCCAAAAGTGGATCCTGAGAGGAATTTATGTTGTCTTTCAGGGGCGACATTGCTGTACATATCCAACAAGTTTGAGAAGTCGCAAGTCCAGGAAAGATTGGGTCATTACTCTATACTCAAAGGATTTAGGGGAGTAGAGGATTTGAAATTCTGGGGTGCATCAACCCAGATGTCCCTGTCTAATTTGGCAGGGCCACATTCTTTCTCTGTCTGGGCCCTGATCTTAGCATAATAGACCTGCCAAATTCTCTGGGGGCTCTGATACATTTATGCTTAAGTCCTGAACCTTGTCTAAGTCCTGAATTCACCTGCAGCACAAAATGAAGACTTCATTCTGTATTATGAAGGCGGACATCTGAATTTCCTACTTAGTATGTAATGCCAACTCAGGACTCTCAACCTTTAGTTATCCCATTCCAAAGCAACAGTCCAGCTTAGTGATGGTAGCCCAACCCAACTATCCCCCTAATATTTCCCAAACTCTTGATGCATCTTGCCAGATATCATGCCCTCTCTACTGATAGCCCATCCCAATTTGCCACCAGTAAAAAGATTTAGCAATTGAACTGAAGACTTGAGTTAGAGGCTATTTTTATTCCACTTAACAATCACTAACAGAGTTCTTATTGCCATGTGAGTTACAGACGATGCAGCTTCAAAATTCTATCGAAGTCTGTACTCTCTTGAATCACTTCCAGAACCACCTGTCCTAGATTAAAATCCACTGCAAGCAAACTGTGAAATAGAGATTATCAAGAAGGAATCGCAGCTTATGTAGAGGAAAGAAAAGAGGCACAATTAAAAAGAGGGAGAAGGGGGCGCCTGGGTGGCTCAGTGGGTTAAAGCCTCTGCCTTCCGCTCAGGTCGTGATCCCAGGGTACTGGGATCGAGCCCTGCATCGGGGCTCTCTGCTCTGTGGGTAGTCTGCTTCCCTCTCTGTCTGCCTTCCTCTCTGCTTGTTTGTGATCTCTCTGTCAAATAAAATAAGTAAAATCTTAAAAAAAAAAAAAAAAGAGGGAGAAGTTAGGCTATGATACCTGTCAATGAAGACCTTACCTGATCCGTAGGGAGCTCTGACTCTAGGATGGCCCTTTGACTTTGCTCTAGGTTGTGATGTGATCTTTATATCCAGTGTTGACTGTTCACTGGATGCAAACCTCCTTCAAAAGGAGATGACTTTAAGTGACATGGCTCTTGTCAGCAAAGATAATTATGAAGAAGGTTAACAATGGATGCTATCTGCCAGCATCACTCCCAGCAGGTGGGTAAGAGGTCTCTGAGTCCTAAAGGGAGGTTTGCACAGCACATCTCAATGCAAATCTATAGTTCAAACTCCCAGTGCCACTATGCTTTTTAATTAGGATTAATCACATATTGGAATCATCAGAGATTAATCAAGTTACCTTCTTTCTTTGTTTTCACTTCATCAAAGTCCATTCACTCCTCAATCCATTAAATGTGGTTTCTGTCCCAAATATTTGCCTTGACCTATTTCTGCATGGATGGTTGAAAAGATTAAATAAAGTCATATGATGAAAATCACAGATAAATTTTGAGGAAAAAAATACATTATATGTTAATAAGATATAAAAAATTAAAATTTTAATTTAATTTAATTTAAAAATAGAGATATGGGGGCACCTGGCTGGCTCAGTGGGTTAAAACCTCTGTCTTCGGCTCGGGTCATGATCTCAGGGTCCTGGGATGGAGCCCCACATTGGGCTCTCTGCTCGGCGGGAAGCCTACTTCCTCCTCTCTCTCTGCCTGCCTCTCTGCCTACTTGTGATCTCTCTCTCTGTCAAATAAATAAATAAAAAATTTTTAAAAAATTAAAAAAATAAAGATATGATTCTTAATTACCTCTAAACATATCTGTTCATATTCTTTGATCTATTTAATTTTCTCTTATAACACTCTAGATATCTAATCTAGAAAAATCATGCCTTTGTCTATACAGTTTTAGTTGGTTTGAAAGGGCTTCTGATGAGTTAGAATTAATTAGCCTTTCTTCCAAGTAGACTTTAAGAAATACGTATACAATTGACATTATTTCCCATTCATTCTGTTAATCCTTGACAATGAAATTTTACTTTCAAGTGCATGAACAACTTTTGTCTTTGATTGGAAAATGTGCTCGGTTGAAAATTACATATATATATGTGAAAATATGTAAATATAAATATACATTTAGAATTTAACAATAACTGCAGCAATTACTTATTGAAACATTTTATCACTGACAGTGTAGAACTGTCCACCCATGTTGATAATAAAAATGCAATCAGTTTTATTGGTTTTGTTATTGTTTCTAAATTTCCCACAGTTGATTGCTAACCCTCGAGTGGACCACTCCTGTCACTCATCCCTGGAATCCCACTTATTACATCACCCTTTCCACATTTTGATAACTTTGCTGCCACTACCTTTAGGAATGAGAACACAAGGGAAGAATTTTACAAATGCCATGGTATTTCCTTAACAGACTCCTTTTTTATTCACACACACAGAAAAAACAAAACAACAACAACAACAACAATAACAACAACAACAACAAAAAAAAACTTCAAGGTTCTTATAAGGGACAGTTTATTCCCTAATGATTCTATGACAGTGTTTCTAAAAATGGGGCTCAGATTACTTGAATGAAAATCATTATGTGGTCAGGGGTCCCTTTGCAGACATTTTGAATTAGATTTTCTAAGGTGGGTTCTGAAATTCTAATTTAAAGAGAGAGGAGAAAGAAAAGAAAAAGACTATGGCCATCCCTGTAACATCTTTCCTCAGTTTTTGAAGCCTTTCACATCTGGGAATTAGTTCATCCTTTCATCTTGAAACAATTTCTTCACTGAGTTTCTGTTCCCTTCTCTCCCTTCTTTTCCTTCCCTATTCAAATACCTTTCTTGCTAGACTTTTCTCTGGCTCCTCTTCTACTCATCTATTTAGTGGCAGAATGCCTAAAGACTCAGTTTTGGGACATCTGTTCTTCTCTCCCAAGGCTATCACTTAAAAAGTTCATTTCTATTCTAGTATGTTCATTTCTTCATACTCACTTAGACAAATATATCTGGCATATTTATTATGCATCTAAAACTTAAGATATAGCACAAAAATACCATTGATTTTTCCACTCAAGTATGTTATCTTCAGTTGTCTGCTTTCATCAATGACACCATCTACAGTGGCTTATGGTCTAGAAACTAGATATAATCCCTCATATCTTCATTTTTCTTATTCTTCTATTTAATAAATAATCATATCTGTTTTCACCACCTAAACGTATTCTAAATCACTAATTTTCACTCATTTTCTCTTATCATTTTAGTTTAACCTATTCCTTTCTCAAGCTTCTGCAATAGTTTCTACTCACCTTTTTAGTCAAATCATTTTATATATAGAATCCAGAGTGGTCTTTAAATATATACACTCACTATATGAAACTCCTGTCCAAAACCTTCCACTTACCTCCTATTCCCATAGAAAGGCACCTACTTAGCTCAAAGGTATGAGACAAGTCCTGATCTAGACCTATCTATCCATCTTTCACCTCATTTTGTTTGACATTACCCACTCTCATAATCTTGAACTTCATGTCCTAACATTATATCAAGCTCATTGCATTCCTAGATACAGTAATTTTCCCTTACCTGTAGTTTTGTTTTCTATGGTTTCAGTTACCCAGGGTCAACTGTTTTCTGAAAGTAGATGTTCTTTCTGACCTACCCTTGGAAAGTCACTAGTAACCTACCACTGCCTTACAACGCCTACACCATTCACCTCACTTCATGTCATCATGTAGGCATTTTACCATTTCACATCATCACAAGAAGAAGGGTGGGTACAAACCAGTAAGACATTTTTTTTTTTTAAAGATTTTATTTATTTATTTGCCAGAGAGAGAGAGAGAGAGAGCACAGGCAGGCAGAGTGGCAGCAGAGGCAGAGGGAGAAGCAGGCTCCCTGCCGAGCAAGGAGCCCGATGTGGGACTAGATCCCAGGACGCTGGGATCATGACCTGAGCCGAAGGCAGCCGCTTAACCAACTGAACCACCCAGGTATCCCCAATAAGACATTTTGAAAGAGGGAGAGAGAAACCATGTTCACTTAACATTGAATATAGCATAGTGTTATGATTGCTCTATTTTATTATCGTTATTGTAAATCTTTTGCCTAATTTATAAATTAAACTTTATTGTAAGTATGTTGTGTATAGGAAAAAAACATAGTATTTATAGGCTTCAGTACTATCCATGGTTTTGGCATCCACTGGGGATCTTGGAATATTCCCCTCCACAGATAAGGCGGGGCTACCGCATTTTCAACTTGTTCTTTCCTGTTCTAAAATAGTCTTCTCCCAGGTCTTTGCAGGGATGGCTCTTATTATCATGTAGCTCAGCTGTTGCCTCTTCCGGGGGGCCTTCTCCGGCCACACCATCTGAAGTAATCTCATCCTCAATCCAGACGTACTCTATCACAGAGCTCCATGTTATTATCTAAACACTCTGGAAAGTTTTCTCACTGTTCTGCTTGTTTATTCACATACTGTCACCACCCTCTCACACACTCCCCAAAACACATTCTTGCAGCTCCAAGAATGGAGTGGTTTTTGCTTCCTGTTTAATATAGACTTATAGACATTAAAATAATTCTAATTATTCTCACCCTCTCTCACTCTCACTCTCTCCTCCTGCTACAGGGGAAGAGGAATGGCTGAACTGATAGGTGAATTTGAAAGAGCTGTTGTGCAGTTCATTTACCTTTTTTCTTTGAGCTCTGGCTGCATAAACAGAGAATGTGCTCTGGTCTGTGTTTGGTCATTTGTGAGAATCCTAACTCTCAGGTGACCTTCTTCAGTAAGCCCATGACCTCATAGCAAGCTTGTTTAATTCAGAAGGGCAATACTAGCAGCAAGGTCTTCAAGCTTTGTGCCAGTGCATTGTGCTTGAGTGTACTATGAGCACATACAGGGAGTTGAGTCAGAATTATATGGCTGTTTTATCCAAGGTGTTTATGTTTAGGCAATAGGTTTTAACAAATAAGGGCTATGAGCCACTTTTTTTAACAGTTTGTCGTGGGATGATGGAACTATGTGAGTTTTTGTTTGTTTCTTTCCTTGCTTTTGGTTGAGGAAGGGGAAAGAGAAGGTTGTTTTTTTGTTTGTTTGTTTGTTTTTTGTTTTTGTTTGTTTTTGTTTTTAAGTGGTAAAGCCTAGACAAATAGCTTTAAGACTTAGGTTTTTACCAAGCTGGGACTTTTGATCTTAGTGGATCTGGAAAACTAATTGCAAGTTTGTCTACACAGGGGCAGATATTTTATGCACCAGAGCTATGTAAAGTGTCAGAGCCACAGGCCAAGTGGGCTTGGGCCTCACTGGCCTTAGGAGATGACTGGCCATATATGGGTTAGTCAGCTTACCTTTGAAATACAGAGGCATTAGGGCAGCCTGGTGTTTCAAGATACTAAAGTGAAGGTCACATCTTAGTAGCCTTTGGTCTGCAGAACAATTGTGTACCTCTAATGTATCTTCCAGATGGATCCACAGGCCAAGACTTTAGGCTGCAATATTTCCACAGTTGCTGCAGAATCCTGGCAGTGTCCAATTTTAAACTGTCCATGCACAACTATGTATGTGATGCTGTATATGCCAAAACCCATTCTTTTATATATTTTGAACTACCTTCAGAAAAAGGGGAATTCTTGATTTTATGTTGCTTGTCCACAACCTTTTAATAATCTCTCCCTAACTATACAGTTTCAAGCTGCCAGCCCTCTTAAAGCTGAATTCAAAAGTCTCAAGACACCATTGCTACAGATTTCTACTTCTCAAGCCATACACAGTCTGGTCCAAATTTAAGGGGAGGGAGAACAGAACCTATTTCTAGATTGCAAAGTGGCATATCTCCCATACAGGAACAAGAGACATTACTGGTAATCATATTTTAAGAGGATCCAATACAGTACATCCTGTGGCCAAAAGACTCTGCAGTTTTCCCATGTGCAAATACATCCAACTCTACTTCTAAATCTCATCCCCTTATATCACCAGCATGAAGACCAGGATTTCATCACCTACACCAGGACTAAATTCAAATGAAGCTCCTCAGATGTGACTCTTCTCTAGGTGAAGATCTCTGAACAAAAAAGACAAGATATTTTCCAGAAACACCAAACTACCTTTGAGAAAGAAGAATGGGATTAATATAGTAGATACTTCCATTTGAAAAGGGAAGAAATAAGAGGTGTTGGTTCATAGCTGGGCCCAAGTTGTCTGAGTCCTTCAATTAAGCATCTCTGAGGCTCTCGGCACCAACCTCTACATTCTTGGCTTTCCCCCCACACACACACCTCTTTTCTCATTAAGAAATGGCCCAAGTTTGTGGCCAAAGGGCATTTTTGCTTGTCTTCATGAAAGTAGAATTTGGGGGGGGGGGTGCTGGCTAGCTTAGTCATTAAAACATACCATTCTTGATCTTGGAATAGTGACTTCAAACCCCACATGAGTTTACAGATTATTAAAAAAAAAAAAAAGAAAAGAAAAGAAAAGTTGGGACTCAGCGGGCAATTTTCATTTGATCTCTCTCTCTCTCCCCCTCTGGCCATCTAAGTTCAAAGTGGACAACACTTTAAATTTTTTTAGGCATTTTTATATACAAAATTTTAATTCACTCCTTTAGACAAAGCTACAATACAAACCTCCTTATGGCAATCTTCTCTTACCTTTGGACTGTATAGTCAGGTACTGTGGGCAAATACCCTTGTGAATTTTAACAATCTTTTTTTTTTTTTTTCTTAATTTAACTAAGAGTGTCTATAGACCCTGCTTTGAATCTTTTAAAGGGTTTTCTTTCCTTCATTCTTTTAAAGGTCTTACCAGAGGGGTCTTGCAGACACATTCCTGATTTAATATTTAATATCAAAGGGAAATTTCACCGCCAACACTCTGAAACCACTTCTTGTGCAAAGGATCATCTCTTGGAAATGACATCACCGAGATGGCAACATAGGTTGTTCTTAGCATCACATACCCTCACAAGAAGAACAATTAACAACTATTTAAAGAACAAACACCCCAAGAGAATTCTAGAATGAATGAGAATGAAACGAGTTTTATTTTCTACCTTAGCAAGTGCTGGGTTTAAAACATTTCCTCTAAATAAAACTTTGAGGGGTGACTATGTGGCTTAGTCAATTAAGCATCCAACTCTTGACTTTGGCTCAGGTCATGATCTCAGGGTCTTGAGGTCCCATGTCAGGCACTCCACTCAGCTAAAATTCTGCTTGAGATTCTCTGATTCCCTCTCTCCTTCTCCTTCTGACCCTCCCCACCTTGCTCTCTCTCTCTCAAATAAATAAATAAATAAATAAATAAATAAATAAATTTGAATTACTTCCTGATATTACTACAATTAGTCTCCTGTAACACTTTATCATAGGTGATAAATAAAACCAATGAATACTTTTAATATTCTTCCTGGAAACTTTTTAGTCAGATTCACAATTTCAATAGATCCTTTTTCTATTTTCCAAGACCACAAGCAATGTTCTTGTCAATTAATGTTCACATTACTATTGTATTCTTCACTCTATTGGCAGTTTTCTTATTGCACTTCTACCTTCCACCTATGAGTAGATTACAAAGCCTGTGTTCTGTGTTTTAGGATTTTATTATAACATCCCTCTTTTTCAAGTAATCTAGGTACCAATCTCTGTATTGGTAATCCATCATTGTACAGTGAGCAATAATTTAAACTCAAATCAAAGAATATCCATCATTGATATTTAATTATCCTAACAATTTAAGAGGTAAATTTTACGACTCTGCCTAAATTGGGTGAGAAGATTTGCCTATTTGATTATAGGGTTGAATATTAGGAGGAGCAAAATCTCCATGACATTTTGTTCTCTACCCACTTTGTCTTTCCTTTTAAAAACTAATCTAGAATTTAAATATGTAATCTGTTAGTCCTCTCAATCCCCAACTTGAATGTCATTTTTTTATTCGTTGTGTGTATCCATAAACATAACAATGCCTAGAAGAGAGCAGGCTTTCAATATATATGTGTAAAATGAAGAAATTCTGAATACACACTAAAATATGAACGTCCTTGGAGATGTTTCCAAGAAAGGAGTGTCTGCAAACCAGAAAAGACATTTGTCCCAAATGACAAGACTTGTCCTATGAATTTCTCTGAAACTAAAGGGTTTCATCTAATAACAAATAATTCACTGTACAAAAACATATTTTCTATGATATATGAACTTTGATGTTTTTAAATAAATCTATACTTATAATATAGCTCAACATGTATTCAGTAAAACCTTATAATTAAGGATTATAACTGTCTCAAAATCATGGCAAGATAAGACATCTAGCAGAGATTCCACTGCTTCTCTTTTAGCAGCATCAACTGTTAATTATCACTTCAGAATGTAACAATTAAAAATCAGAGCAGCTTGAAAGTGAAAAATTGTATTTTCTGTCAGAACAGCAACAGAATTTTGCCCTTGATTCAGCCTTCTATATTCTAGAAAATGCCAGTCCTTTTTTTAATTTCATTTTTTTAGATTACCTGCAATAACAAAACCAGGTATACACATATACTGAAATAACATAAAAATTAAGCATATCTAATTAAAAAATAATTTTGAATTTTTTAGATGATTGGTTGCATAGAAAAAATAACAAAAATCTGTACATAGAGTGTTCAAAATAAAGCAAATTGAATGTATTTTGTTCTGATAGCAAACCAATAGATTTAATTAAAAAGGGTAGAGGGGCACCTGGCTGGCTCAGTGGGTTAAAGCCTCTGCCTTTGACTCAGGTCATGATCCCAGGACCGTCCTGGGATCGAGCCCCGCATTGGGCTCTCTGCTCAGCAGGAAGCCTGCTTCCCTCTCTGCCTGCTTCTGTCTACTTGTGATCCCTGTCTGTCAAATAAATAAATGAAATCTTAAATAAATAAATAAATAAAAATACAAAGGATAGGATATATGGGCTTGGTTGATGGTACTATTGCAAATGAAAATCTAGAATTTCATATGATTAGTTATACATATTCATAATTGTACTTATTTATTTTTCTCTGGGAATTTATTTAGTATGGAAGATGAACAGGTTTAAATACATATCATACATACATATTTTAAAATACATAAAATACATATCTTGGGAAATAAATCCTTTTCATGGGAATGCCCATTTTGTTTTATGACTACACACATAGGCAGGCAAATTTTAAGATAGCACCCAAGATTTCCACCCCCTGGCATATAAACTTCCCCGCACGATCTCCTTTTGTGTTTGTATGGAACCTGTGGCTATGATGCATGTTGCACCTTTGATATGTTATGTTTTATGGGGAAGGTGAATGGATTTTGCTGATCCAATTATCTCTAATTAGTTTGACTTTGATTTAATCAAAAGGGTTTGGGGTTGATTCTGACCTAATCAGGTAAAGCTTTTAAAGTAGTGCTAATTCCTTACCTGAGAGCAGAGAAATTCTCTTTGACCTTGAAAATATACCTACCAAGAGTTCCATAGTTCCAAAGAAATGAATAGTGCCTACAACCACCTGAGTTTTTCAAGGACCTAGAGCTTCATAAAGGAAGTCAACATAAAGTGACATCACCAAAAAGTTGACATAGAAGACACCAGCTTTTGTTATCCCCACAAGACTAGCAATTAGACAGCTATCCACACAAAACCAGCTCTGGGAGAGCTCTGGAGGCCACTTAGGAAATATGAGAGGTCCAGTGAAACAAATAAATGAGAAAACTGAGTAACGGCACAAAAAGAGAAGCTTCATTTTTGCCATCATCCCACTCCCAAGTCAACATTGCTCAGTATCAAGATGAAAATAGGGAGAAGGATGGATGCACAGAGAGGTCTGAGGATCCTGGACCTAGAAACAAAGCCCCTGAGAACTGTGTGTAAAATAAAATTGATCACGGGGCACAGAGCTCACTCCTGGGTATCAATGCATCAGCTTTTTAACCTCTCAGACTTTTAGAGATTTTTTTTTTTTTTTCAGGGGTTGGAGTTGGGCGGAGGGATGCAGAAATTAACTTAATTGCTGATTTTCACCAATGTCCTGTGTAACAGAAAATAATAGTTTTAGTTTTAATTTAGTTTTAATCTAACTAAAAAACAAAAACAAAAAACAGAAACAAACAAACAAAACAAAGGCACATTCCACAGCTAGAAAGAGGTCCAGTTCCCCTCATTGGGGAAGGAATAGCAGGGTGACTGACCAGCTTTCCCTGACTCTGGGGCACAGGAATGTCCCATTTTGGTTTCACCTCACAAAGGTTTCCAGACTCACAAAGTAGAGGCACCCAGAGAGGACAAGGAACACAGAAGAAACGCAGGTGCTCTTGATAGCAGTCACACAGCAGGAGAGATCACTGTGACCTCCTAGGCCAAAAAATCCCAGAATATGTGGTGCATATGTAAACAAGGAATATCACTCAGCCATGAGAAAGAGGGAATTCCTGTCATTCGGGAAAACAAGGGTGGACATTGAGGAAATTAAGCTAAATGAGATAAATCAGAAAGAAATATAAATACTGCATGGTATCACTTTTGTATAGAATCTTAAAAAAACATAATTCATAGAAAGACTAGAATGGTGGTGCTCAGGAGCTGGGCAACAGGGAAAATAGGGAGTGTTGGTTAAAGTGTACAGACTTTCAGTAATGAGGTGAATAATTTCTGGGACTCCAATGTACAGCTTGGTGATTATAGTTAATAATGCTGCGTTATATGCTTGAACATTGCTGAGACAGTAGATATTAAAGTTCTCACCATGAAAAAGAAATGGTAATTATGTGATGTGTCTTACAAATTGGCTAATGCTATGGTCTTAATCATTCAGTATATAAATATATAAGATATCAAATCAACATGTTGTACACCTTAAACTTATGCAATGTTATATTCCAATAAACCTCAATGAAAATTAAAAAGAAAAAAAAAGGGACACAGTATAGCTACTAATCTACTTTGCAGTTTTAGGAGGCTGAGCAGAGGATCCAGCTAAACTATCCCAGACTCCTGAGGCATGGAAATTGTGAGATATTAAATGTATATTATTTTTTTGAGGGTTTAGTCCATTTACATTCAAAGTATTTATTGACAGATATGTATTTATTATCATTTTATTTTTGTTATGTTTTTACAAAGATTTCTCTCTTCTCTTTTCTTATCTTTCTCCCTTTCATAGTTTCTTGATTTTCTTTAGTGATGTGTTTGGATTTCTTTCTTTTTATTTTTTGCATATTTATTAGTGGTTTTTGACAAATGGTTATCATTATGTTTGTATATTACCTTCTGCATATAGCCATCTATATTAAGTTGATGTTCTTTCAGATTTGAACCTATTCTTTATTCCTCTCTCACCCACAGTTTAGTTGTAGGTTGTCATATTTCACATCCTTTTATCTTGTGAGCTCTGTGACTTATTTTTTTACAGAAATATTTGTTTTATTGCATATGTGTCCTACCTTTATACTGTCATTTTGGTCTCTCCTTTTCACTCAGTCTCCTTTAATATTTCTGCAAGGCTGGTTTTAGTTCCCATGAACTCCTTTAGTATTTGTCTGGAAAACAAACTCTCCTTCTATTCTGAATTGTAGGCTTGTTGGATAGAGTATTCTTTGGGACAGATTTTTTTCCTATTCAGCCTTGAGTACCATTTCGTTCTGGCTTGCAAAGTTTCCATTGAAAAAAAGCCCCTGCTTGCCTCATGGGTTTTCCCTTGTATGTTACTGTCTTTTTTTGTCTTGCTGCCTTGTATATTTTTTCTTTATCCCCATATTTTGCCAATTTGATTACAATATGTCTTGGTGTGGGTCTGCTTTTGTTGATTTTTGGAGGGTTCTCTGCACATTGTGGATCTTTTTATCTTTCCTCTTCCCAGATTTGAGCAGTTTTCAGCTATTATTTCTTCAAATAATTTTTTCTGCCCCTTCTCGCTCTCTTTTTCTGGGACTCCTATAATACAAAAGTTGTTACATTAGATGTAGTCACCAAGTTCCCTAAGTCTATTCTTATTTTCATAATTCTTTTCTCTCTCTTTTTTCCAGCTCAATTATGTTCCATTACTCTGTCTTCCAGGTCACTAATTTAAACCACTAGTTTGTGATACTTTGTTATATAGCAAAGGAAAAGTGATATAACATGAAGGGGGGGACAAAGAAATTAAACTTGTACACTGAACATTTAATGTGCATGCAAGTAACCTGGAAGTCATGTCATGTCATGTCATGTCATGTCATGTCAGAATAAAGATTTTGATTGAGCAAATCACAGTTGGGCATTTCTAATCAGCTCCCAGGCGATGCTGATAGTGCTGGACTATAGACCATACTTTCAGTACCAAGGATTTAGACTATACAAAAACTCAAACTAGATAATTAAAACTACTTTGGGTGCATGGCAGTCTGTGTTATCTACCAGGAGATGAATATATGTAGCTGAATGTAAGTCCTAAATAACCTAGGAGGATTTATGTTCAAATACAGAGAAAATAAAATTATAAATATGTTAAATTTACAAATAATTACAAATAAAAGGGAAGAACATATAAGCAGGATGATTCTACCAAAAAATTGAAGCTGCTTAAACCTACTGAAATTGAGAGTAAACCTTAATTCTAAATTTCTAACTAATCTAACAATATTTTCATCAAAAGAGGAAAATATTTTCCTGGCTCCGAATTTTTAATCTGTAAGTTTCATAGAACTAATTTGTTCTATGATATAAATTAGAGTTCTGATTATTTTCATAGGTTAAATTGATTAAGTTAATTATCAAATCCTATAGGCATATGTTTTTATACATCTAATTTAGATTAGGCAGTCTCTGAAGCATATATTCACAAAGATCATGCAAATTCTAGCATTCTGGGTGGGAGTCTTCTTCAGTGCAACACAGCTACATAGATTAGTCTCTGCAAGGGAAGAATGAGCAGGACCCAGGTTACCAAACAGAGCCAGACATGACCAAGGAGTAGATACCTTTGACCTGGCCTCACATTATATTTCCAGGACATTTCAGAAAAATTGTATAGATATAGGGGAAAATGTCTGGCTTTTCTTCAAGGCTGATCCTTCCCTTTGTTCATACATTTATTTTCCTCCCTTATTCCCACTAGCACTTTATTCCATCAGTAATTACAGTTCTTGTTTACATTTTAAGCCCTGCCCCTTTTTTAAAAGTATTCTTTTCCCATCTGAACATGCTCTTCAATTATAAAACAAAATCTTTCATTTGATCCCCTTCTAGTTTCTATGACACCTTTCTCCTTCCCTTCACTGGCAGTCCCCAGGAGTGGGATAAGGATGAAGACAGCTTCTGTTACCAATTTCTTATGTCACTAGCACTTATTCCTTTTTCTTTCCAAAGTAAGAATTAATACTTCCTCTTCTGATACTTGATATCTGTCCCAATGTGTGCAGCATGGTCCCCGTAACTTTATGACTTAGAATTTTCTTTTCATACTTCTCTCTACCACCAGATTTTCAATTTCTTAAGCGTGAGAATACTCATTCATATTAATTTTACCCCCCAAACCCAACATCTAGTCCAGTGCTACCTACAAGGTGAACATTAAATAAATACTTTGAAAACAAAGACTTTATTGAAATGTTTTTTTTTTCTGTATATATATTACATTTAAATTTACATATAAATTTTCACAAATTGGACACATATCTTAATCAGCACCCAGAATGAGAGCTAGAACATTGCCAACATACTAGAAGCTCCCTCATTCTATTTTCTAGCCACAAATTTACCTCTCCACGATAACAATTATCCAGACTTTAGCAGGGTAGATTAGCTTCAACAAATTTTCTACCTTATAAAAATGGAAATATATTGTTAATACTCTTGTATCTGACTTTTGTTTGTGAAATTCACTCATATTATTGCTTATAAATCACCCATGTGTCAATATATCGCAAGATATTTACCTAATTAACTACTGATGGGATTTTCTAGTTTGGAGCAATAAAAAACAATGTTGACATAAACATTTTGATGTATTACTTTATATATGTATATATATATATGTGTGTGTAATGTCATGAGAACAAAAATAATGTTTTAAGGATGTCTTGGTTGAGAGATAAATAATTGTAAATAATAACTAAGCTTTTGTTGGCAATTATGTACTTGCTCTAGTAGCCCTGTCTACACCTATATCTTGCTTGTGATAAAAATAAAATTGTTATCTGATTAAGTTACTGGTTTTCTATTATATCCTAACAAGAAATTGGGGAAAGAAGGAAGAAAGAATTTGAAATCTAGTCTGAAGAAGTCTAGAATGCTGAATACAAAATAAATTTCTGTAGAAAAAGAAAAATTATAATTTTCCCTATTTAATTATCCTTTCTTCTCTTGTCATTCTCAGGGCCCAACATTTCTATCAATAATTCCCCAAATATTAGAAAGTTTGTAATTGTTAAAATGGATCAAATAATTATATGCTCATCCTAGTTATTATTTTGCTTATATTAACCCAGAGATATAGTTAAGGAAATTTTTATTATTCACCCAAATGAAAAATTAAAGAGCTATTTACATGCAAGCTTTTCAAGAATAATTTCATCTTAATTATTTTTATGTTTTCTTAAGCTTATCTAAAATACTTTTGTATGAGGTACCTGGGTGACCCAGTTGCTTAACCCACTGCCTTCGGCTCAGGTCATCATCCTGGAGTTCCGGTATCTAGTCCCATATCCAGCTCCCTTCTCAGTGGGGAGTCTGCTTCTCCCTTTGCCTCTCCCCCTTTCATGCTCTCTTTCTATCTGCCCTCCTCTCTCTCTCATTCTCTCTCTCTCAAATAAATAAAATTTTAGGAAAATAAATAAAATAAAATAAAATACCTTTTTTTTAAAGATTTATTAATTTATTTATTTATTTGAGAGAGATCACAAGTAGACAGAGAGGCAGGCAGAGAGAGAGAGAGAGAGGGACACAGTCTCCCTGCTGAGCAGAGAGCCCGATGAGGGACTCAATCCCAGAACCCTGAGATCATGACCTGTGCCGAAGGCAGCGGCTTAACCCACTGAGCGACCCAGGTGCCCCAAAAATAAAATACTTTTGTATGTCTTGTTAGTTCTACTTCCTGAAAGTAAGAAAAGTTAAAATTTACTAAGTATGAATTAAACTGTATCACTGATATATGAACCTGCATGTCCTTATTCTAGCATAACAAGATTTTTCATACATATCACCTAGTTGTAAATTTATGGACCATAAAACATGTCTTTGTCTCCTTGGCCTTAGTTGTCTTGATTGAGAAATTCACAGTAACATTTTATTTTTTTCTCCATGTATCCACTCTATAAACTCTCCTCCCCACCAAAAATTTTAACTGTCCTCTACTGTACATTTTCCACTTTCAATAAATTTTTGTATATTTTAAGAAACTAAAACTTATCAGAGTTCTCAATGGAAATATTATAACATTACACAATGTAGTATAGTAGAGCAAGTTTTGTTTCCAGAACTATTACAGATCATGCCCAACATCTTCCTGTTCTCTTTTGTTGTTGTTCTTACCACTTCACTGCACCAGCCTCCTTAGGACAAAATATATACAGAGTGAATCACTTATGTTTATTTGTGACATATTATTACAGAGATAATCAAAGAGTGGTTTTATTCTCGAATGAATTCTTGCATTCTTTCATCCTTAGTATATGAAATCTCTTTTACAAATTTTTGGTCCCCTCATCCCTCAGCTTTATTCACATGTGTTTGGTATCCACTATTTTTTCAGATAAGTAAACTATGAGTATCAACTATACTGAATAAAAATAAGATCATTTTGGATATTTGAAATAAACTTTATATTTGTAACAGAAATCTTATCTTCTGGGATAGTCATTTTACAATTTTAATTATTTGATTTGTCAAATGCCACCATTATTTTGATTTGCATATCAAAATTTAAAATGCCATATCTTTGTTATTAACAAGACTCAAGTACTATTAAACTATTGAATAAATGTTAATCATTATCTGGATAACAGAATCTGATGCTATTGACTAACCTTGAATCAAAGATTCATAGTGGTGGAAACAAGAGAAAAGGCAATGAATGATTCTTATACAGCACAGAATGTTAAACTCCAACAACCATTTAAATTGCACTTTTAAATAGAGCCAGATTTCTTATACCAACCCATTGCAAGCTTACTCATAGTGGAAACCCAAACTTCAGGGTGCTAATATTTATCACAACGTTTTCACTTCCTCATTTTTACCTAATTTTTTACTGTGGTGATAGTATGATATTTAAATTTAAATCATGAAACTCACAACTTTGCTATTATTGTCAAAACATGGCATATTAAAGCATGTATTAGCTGTATATTATGGAATTAAGTGGATTTATTTTTGGCCTTCTAGAGATGGCTAATATTTTACAATTGAAACATATATTACATTTTCTAGAATTTGTATTACCTTTTAGATAAATGGATCTATATTTATCTTTTTGAATTAATTATTTGAGGAAAAATATCTGTATTTTATAATTAAAAAAAATGAAGGAGTTAAAAAGTTAAAAGCTCATCCAAATCTGCCTATGAATGTCTACATATGAATTAATTGTTAAAATTTTAAAAAGTAGAATTTTGCAAAGGGATCAGAACATAAGCCCATTATATGCACATCATTAAATACATGCACATTATATGCACATTATGAACATATTATGCACACTGTTAACACACACACTTAAAACACATATGCACATTATTAAAAAAAAACATAAAGTAGCTGGTTGGTAAAATGTATCAAGACACAGAAATTTCCAGTTAAATTATTAGGTACTGTGTAAGTCGTCATATCTGGAACATAAACCACTTAACTGTGTGTCATTCATTCAGCAGTCATCTGTAGATAAAGGAGTTCAAACACATCCATAAGATTTCTTTCCATTGTACCTCCCATTGCCATATGTGCTTCCTTTCCCTCCCTTCCAGCATACAGATGTCAGAATCTAAGGAAGTGGGGCAATAAGGGGGAAGGGGCAATGCTTGGAGGCATCAGAGGCACTGCACCTGGCAGCAGAGAAAACCCATTAATGGTGGTGTAACAATCTATAACATTCATTCATGAAATCATCTGTTATTCTTTTATAGTATTATGAGATTTAACTTAAGTAGAATTTGGTTGTTTAATAGTAATAATAATAATAGTTATTCATTTATTAAAGGTCCATACTATTTGTAATAGGTACTTTACCTTTATTATGTAATAGTATATTTATAATAATCTTGGAGAATGGAGAGCAAAGTTAATTAATATTTTGTGAGTAGCTACTGCATCAGGCAGTATCCTTGCCCCTTTAAATACGTTACTTGATTTAATATGTATGTGAATATCTTTGAGAGGTAAGAAAATTGAATCTGAAGTGCACATTACTAGTAAATATAAGTGTAAGGAATGGAATAATTATACGGTTTTAAAACTCACACTTGTTTAAATGTATTATGTTGTATATAACAATATAATGTACATTAATTAAATAAAGGAAACAGATCCATCTTGTCCATCAGAAAGTGATGTCCATTTAGTTCAAAATATGTATTAAGTACCTTCTGACTACAAAATAATTTTCCCAAGTTGTTGTGGGAAGTTAAAGATTTAACTTATGGTTCCTATCTTTTTTTACTTAGAAGATTATTAGGGAGATAAGACAAAAATATGAATATCCTTAATATTAGATACTTTAAGTCCTTAAGAGTAAAGATAGTAAATTCTCTAGGATTTGAATGCAAGAGATGGGGGCACCTGGGTGCCTCTGTCAATTAAGTATCTGCCTTCAGCTCAGGTCATTATCCCAGCACCCTGGGATTGAGCACCTGCTTCCTGCTCAGTGGTTAGTCTGCTTGTCCCTGTGTTGCTCCCCCGCTTGTGCTCCCTCTCACACTCTCTATCTCTCTGTCAAATAAATAAATAAAGTCTTTAAAAATGCAAGAGATTCTTTTTTTTTTTCACTATTATGAAGAAAGGGAAGTTTTATCTGGGTTCATATTTAATCCAAGCATTTCTTTCACAGCATCACTTAGTTTAGAACAAATTTCAAAGTTCTGGAAACACTGGGGAAGTTTCTCACAGTATATGAACCCCAAAGTAAGTATCACAACCCTCTCCTAAGACTTCTCTACATTAAGTGACAATTGTAGTTAAATACTAAGACACCATTTTCCCACTGATTAATAAGTCACTAATTTAAAGTACATAATCATGTGTTTGACTCCAGTTGTTTTAGTCATCCATCATTCTCAGAGATTTTTGTTTTTACTTCTTTTCAGGTGTTCAGCTCTTTCATTAATGTGAGACATATTTAAATCTATAATATGTAAATGTTCACTAAGTATTATTTGCAATGGACTGCTGGCATTGAACAGCATATTCTGAGATTGAGATTTGTTTATCAGGCTTTTTGGGGGTAATGTCTCAAGAATAACTCTTTGTGAAGCCTAGCTGGGTGGAGGGAGAAGATGAACTATAATGCAGTCTCAGTGAAGGTTTCAGCCCAGTCTCATGGAGATCTTTGGAATGGAGATTACCTTACGGGACTAACCTGAGAGTTGGGGTTCTCTTCATGGCGAGAATAATGAGTATCATAATTCTGAAGAGATTGGAGTATCTCACCATAGCACCCAGTACAACTGTGAATGGCTTTAATTTAATACATGAATTCCCGAGGAACATTTTAAATTTAATTTTGTTAACCTTTAATAAATACTATATTTCTCCAATACTGTGCCTTTTTTGCTATATTAATGTTTCTGAGATGAGGATATGTCTTAATATCTATTTAGTTTCTTTTTCTAAAAATATTTGGAAACAGTATGATACTTTATAAACGATTCAATTATAAAATGGAGAAAATAGAGTATGTACCAAATAGTGAGATTTTACGCAATACTTCAAACCCTTAGAACTATACCTGGCTTTAGAGTATCTTTCTGCTTTGATCCCTTCAAAGTAGATCGAGTATGTGACTGACATTCTACCTATGTATTCATGGAGAGATCTTTTGGTAGAGTTTTGCTTTGTGGTCTTTCTGAACATCCTAGGCAACTGACTTTTATTTATGTTGATTCAAATCCTAGCAGGCTGTCCTGGGATAATTATTTATTTTATGTTAAATATATACCTTGTCAGCTACAACAATCCACAAGTCTTTTTGTAGACTTCTACATCTTCATTGATCTTCTCATGGTACCTTTTTTTACTATCATGTTTCCTTCACCCCAATTACCGAATATAATCAGGTATCCTTGGAACTTCCCAGGATAGTAGACACTTCTCTAGAGGTCATTTCTTTAATTGAAAGGAATGTCTTGAAATAGAAGTAGTAGCATTAACAATTTTCAACGAAATTCATAAAAAATTCTATAAAATCGAGTTGGTTGACAAAGAAGTCTCTTTAAAGCCACAGAGTGGGAAACCACATTTGCAAAATATCTGCGTAAGAGTGTTTTTTAAGTTAAAGTTGCAATGTATTCCTCAAATAGAATCAAATTAAAATAGTGTAACAAATCTGGAATCAACAACTGTTTTTCTAAAGTTCAATTTTTTTAAGGATTTTTCTTTTTATTTGAAAGATAGAGAGAGAGTGCAAATGGGGGGGAGCAGCAAAAGGAAAGGGAGAAGCAGAATGTCCACTGTACAGGGAGCTTGACAAGGGGCTTGATTCTAGGACTCCGAGATCATGACTCAAGCTGAAGGCAGATGTTTAACCGATTGAACCACCCAGATGCCCCTTAAATTTAATTTTCTAACTTTTCAGACAACATATTTCTTAGATCATATACATTGGTATATGGTATGTGTCTACACACACACACACACACACACACACACATACACACATACACATACACTAACCTTGGGGAACAAAAGATACTGTGACCCCTACATATTCTTGCTCCAACTGAATGTTATTAGATGCTTACATAAGAAATTGTAACAGCATGAAGAGTGCAGTAAAGGGTTAACTCCATTTCTATAATCTACAAAAGGACAATTTTTACTTCTTCCAACAGAAACCGATGGCTAAATTACTAATAGCATGACATTTCACACTTTTTTTCAAGTTCTAGTGTCAAGTAATCTTACAATATCACTCACATACATTTTTAAATATATATTTCTATATTTCTAAGTATTTATGTATCCATCCCTATATATCAAATGGCTTTGGGGTTTTGGCCTATGTTAAAAAGAAAAACAAAAAAGACTGGGATCTTATGTGGTTGTTCTGATTCATTTCACTATGCTGAAGTCTAAGGAGAATGAATGAGTCAATGCAAGACATAACTGGCTGATTTTAGGTGGCCAGGATGAGATTTGTGTTTGCCTTTGAGTGGATTTGTATTAGAAGAAGCTTTTGGTTCTAGGGTTTACATCTGAACGCAAGTGTCTGGTATGTCACAATAAGTTACAGTTAATATGGAAGTTATACCAGTCCGATGGCTTGTCATAGGATCTCAAATGATGGCAATCACATAAGCAACAGCATGAACTTTAAGACTCAGAGAAATGGCAAAAAAAAAAAAAAAAAAAGTAATTTCTGGAGAGGGCAGAAAAATATGTTAAAAAAAATCCATGAAATATTTATGGGTTTTACACATATCATTCTAATAAGAATGCAAATATTGTGAATGCTTTCTACTCATACAGTACTGACATTTACCAAATAGAATTCTGTTATTTGACCTCCTTCTGTAAACATTGACATTGCACTCACATTTATAATAGATTTCTGTCTGTTTTACCACAGTTGAATGTTTCCCCCTGGAATGTTATTAGTTATTATGGCTGAAAATGCACCTGCACCAGCTGTGCGACTAAGCATAAAGAAGGCACCAGCCAAAATCCCGGAGTCTCTTAACAGACCTTTGCTGCGTTACTGCCATGGATCCAACATTCATCCTAAACAGCAGGGAAGAAAACTTCTTCCAACTCTTCATTTCCATAGAAATGAGGATCTGATTTCTACTCTTGCTTTCCCTCATGGTAGTATCTACTGTTCCCTCCCTTGCATCCTAAATTTTATCATTTATCCATTAGCTGTAGATGGTCTCATGTTGTTTTAGTAAAAACTATTATAAAAAGAAGATGAAGTCAATTGAATCATAGAAACATGGAAATGTAAAGAAAAAGATCAATAAAGCAAGTTTATTTAAAGAAGAAAAGCACAAAGGGAACAGGAAAAAGCAATATCTTGGTCTATTTTTTCACAACTATTGAACCATTAACACAAATTCCATTACTGAGATGTTCTCTGAAATCAGAAACATCTTCCAAATAAATTTCCTATTTAGATTCAACTCTTAGTAGTTATATTTTTAATAATCTTGTGGGTAGTGAAGATGGGAATAGGAGTCAGTTCAATTTAGAGTAAAATGCTAAGAACAATGTATGCAGTAGTGCAAGCTATAGAAACTAGTAAAACATTCACTCAAAATATTAATTTAAATCATCTGTCATAGGTATTGTCTCACTGAATCAATAAATACATTTATAGACCTTAACAGGTTTTTATTATACTATCAACTGGCCAATTTTTAAATATAGTAGTTCAAAGTGATTATTTTTGATGTTACGCATCAAGTAGTCAATTTTATTGTATTTATTTTTTAGTTAGTTGCTCTGAAAACATGGATCAATCTTATATGATAGGCCCAATCTTGACATCATTGACACTTATGTAGGTTAGGTGAAAATGAGAACTCTATTTTTTCTGATGATCTGGAATAATTTTTGTTGTTGTTATTTGTTGGAAGGGGTCATCAGAGGACGTTATTGCTGACTTACTCTCAGCAATCGAGACCTGGAGGGGAATTGGGGGATCTTCACTCCCTCCCCCATTGTTGTGTGTTCTACTTCCCTTCTGGAACTAGAAGTCTCTCAAGGACACAACCCCGAGATAGTAATGTGCTGTTGAGCCCACCTGGAGTGTATACAAGATTAAACTCAGTTCTGGCCTCTGCATATATGGTTAAGCATTTGGCTGCTGGGTGAAGAGACATTCTCATCTTGTGGCCACACAAGACAAGCCTCATGTGTAACTTCCTTGTTTATTAAACTGGCCACCCGCCAATCTGGAGGGGCCTGCCTTTTTTTTTGGCTCCTTGCACTTATTATATGGGGTCAGTTTCAGATTTTACCTGGGAAATTCCTGACTTTGCAAAACAATGTTACTTTTGCTCCCAAAATCATAAGTTTTCTCATTTGGTTTTATTTGTATTGCCTCCAAATAATAGATTCGTGACTACTTGAAAATCAGTGACAATCAATACATAGATATTAGGTTTTGGTCAAAAGCTGAATTAATTAATGTTATTTATTCAATGATTTTCCTCCAGCTAATAAGCTTTAAACACTATGCTTAGGGGGCACGTTGGGCACTGGAGAAATAATCCCTATTCTTAAGAAATTTCAAACACAGATAATCAAAAACGTATTTCTAATTTACTCTCATACATGGTAAAATGTGCGTACATTTTGTTTGTCAACTAAAGCTCTGTGATTGGAAGGAACAAAATTCCATTAGATAAAATAGCATAGGTAGCCGAGGCCCAGGTATAGTTTGTCTTTAGGGAAATGTAGTAATGGTAACTAAATAATAAGAATATTTTATTTCCATTCTTATAACAGTTTTCTATACCACATTATAAAACTTACACCTAGAATTCTGAAAAGATTTGTAAAAAATAAAGTAAATGAGGGACTAATGTGTATGTGTGTGCATGTGTTTTCTCTGATGCTGTTTTAAAAGAAATGAAAACAAACAAAACCCTAAAACTTATTTTCCTAAAATTAT
Organism: Lontra canadensis; assembly: GCF_010015895.1. NCBI lineage: Eukaryota > Metazoa > Chordata > Mammalia > Carnivora > Mustelidae > Lontra > Lontra canadensis. Next base: position 15,269,108 of record NW_022630995.1, on the reverse strand, counting down.
CTCAGAAGCCCTTTTGTCCTCACAACATCAAAATCAAGAGCTAGTGACTCCTTTTTCCTCCAGATATCTTCAACACTGGAAGCTTCCCACTCCCTAGATTTTCTGCTTCTCTTAGTTAATGCTTCTGTTTGAAAGAAAAATCATGTTACCATAAAAAGAGCATCTGCTTTGGAAGTAGGCAGGGATGGGTCACATGATGCCCAGGCACTAATTAAATTGTGTAACTCTAGTCAAATTTAATTAAAACTCTAAACTTCAATTTTTTTTATTTGTACAAAGAGAATGAAACTATCATACATAGTTGTAAGAATTAAGAATGTTGTAAAGTGCTTTCCAAACATAGGGATGTACAAATTCTTACTATCATGGTGTTTATTTGCCTTAATTTTATTTCAATAAACTAAGTTTGTAAAACAAAACAAAACAAAACAAAACCTAACTTTGTTTTTGTTGTTGTTTTGTTTTTGTTTTTTTAAAGGTTTTATTTATTTGAGAGAGAGTGAGAAAGTGCACGAGCTGGGAATGGAGAGGAGAGGGAGAAGGAGAAGCAGACTCCCCTCTGGGAAGGGAGCCAGATGTGAGGCTCGATCCTGGGACCCTGGGATCATAACCTGAGCTGAAGTCAGAAGCTTAACCAACTGAGCCACCCAGGCACCCCCAATGAATTAATTTTGAAAGATGTTGGTCCACCTAATATCTTCTGCATAGAGATTTAGACTCCACTTGGATTGGTCCTATGCAATTGTGAAAGTGTACTTCATTATATGTTAAATGCATAGTCATTTGAGATATAAAAATGAGAATAGTAGAAACAAAAGATAACAACTGGGTGTAATATTCCCATGACTCAGTAAGTGCAACACCTAAACAAATTTTGATCAAATGTAGAAAAATAAAATCAGAACAAGAAAGAGAAAAAAAATAGTTTGTCTTCATCCATTAATTTCTTTATCAAATATTAAGCAAACTCAAAGCAATTCTCCACATTAGATTCTTATAAAGGAAAATGTGAAGTAAGAAAAATTATGATGACTACAGCTTTTGACAGAGGTAGGACTTCATATTTTCTGGATATGTAACAAGAACTAACTGTATGAATATAATTCAACATAATATAGTTGCAATTAAAATTCTGCCAACTATTATGGTCTTGGGAAAAGCAACCGATCATTGAATAAGAATTAAATTATTCTTAAATCATTTTATGTGTGGCACAGCAGTTGCTGCAGTCACTTTATTAATCAATGCATTCCCAAGTCAAAGTACCATTCTTGTTACCTAAAAACTGCTGTGGAAATAAGTAGTTTCATGCTGCTCATAGCAGCAGAGGCAAAAAATTAAAAAATAATGATACCAAATCTAGATGGCTAAGGTTGATAAATGTGCCATATGGTGTGTTTAGTATCTTTAAAAATGTACTGTATTAACTAAACAATTCATTCAATCAACAGCAGAATTGGATCCCTGAACTAAAAAGAAAAATTTCAAAGTCGAAAAAATTAATCTGAATAAAATGAAAACTTTGTACCCATCTTCTTTTTTTCTCATAATGATAACTATTTTCATGAAGACTAGACCAAATATAATAGGAAAGCCTGTCGTTAGGGACAAATCAGACCAGATTTCCACAAACTAGTTGAATTTCCTATTCCATAGCTTAAAGAATATTATGCCCTCAACTATTGCTTTAAGAATCAAATCTCTGAGAAGAAAAAAATTAGTTCTGTGAGTTTTCTTTCAGAATTTTCATCACAATTACAATGAAATTATACATAGATCTATTTTGTACAAAAAATAATAGTTCACTAAATAGAATTACAACACACTTTTTGCCATAGCATTAATTTTCAAATTAGTTTGTCAGTGAAAATATCATATGCCAGTCTGTTTGCCATTAAAACAGCAAAAGAGCAACAACAGAATAACTGACTTGTTTGAAGCATTTACTGTGACAAATATCATACAAATAACTATAAAATTTCAAATTCTCCTGAATACTCATAATAACATTAAAATAGGCATAATTATTACATATATGCAGTAAATGAGAAAATTAAAGATAGGAGAAGTAATCTACTCCATATCACAATCATTAGGTGATGGTGTAAGAATTCAAACTTGCATCTGTACTGAATAAAGTACACAGTATTTAGTTCAGGAGAAGAGAACTATATAAAAAGTTTCCAGTGTTCTATACCTTGATTTTTCTATTCATTAAAGTGATATGTTATAGGGGCACCTGAGTGGCTCAGTGGGTTAAGCTTCTGCCTTTGGCTCAGGTCATGATCCCAGTGTCCTGGGATCGAGAACCACACTGGGCTTTCTGCTTAGCAGGGAGCCTGCTTCCCTCCTCTGTCTGCCTACTTGTGATTTCTCTCTCTGTCAAATAAATAAATAAAAACTTCAAAAAAAAAGTGATATGTTATATAGTAAAACAAGCTATATAATACATACAGTCAAATCAATTCATATAGTTTAAGGCAGAAGATAAAAGGAACTGGAGTCTGAACAACATCCTAAAACATGGATTCTAAATCTATCCATAGCATTGCATAACTCAAAGGATCATGATTTTGAAATATTCAGGACTGATTTCTTATTTATGAAATAGGAAGCTTAGACTCGTTGATATATACGGTCTCAGATCAAAGATTCTGTTTTATTATTTTCTCAGAATTGTCAAAGAAAGAACGCCCAATATGGCCATGAAATGGGTTGGATGAGGTGGTCTTGTAACTCATGAAATGGGGGGGGGGGGTTGAATGGTTTTTTATAAAATGGGGGGGGGGGTGATTGAAGGATTTTCTCTAAATAATAGCATAGGTATTAATATATATTAATAATAAAACATTACTAAAAGATAACTGACTGGAGAGTCAAATGACAGAAGTAGAATTAGCAACACTTGATTTTGAATGATAGAGCAAAGGAAGAGAAGTACCTTGGCTAGAACAATTTGGTGAATAGAAGCAACATTTACTGAAAGGGTGAACACTGAAGTGAGGTGGTAAGTTTGGGAGGGACAAACTTGCATTTTGTCTTGGACATGTGTTATATGATGAGTTAACTACTGTGTTATGCACTACATTGTGATAATTAATAAGAATATTCTTGAGGCTTTAAAATACATGACCAAATTACCTTTTAAAGAGCATGTATAGTGTATCATGCCCACTGTCATTAGATGAGAATGCTTATTTTTCTACATTATTGCCAGGTGTATGTATTTAATACATACAAACCAATTTTATAGGTTAAAACAAAAGGACAGCTTTCAGGGAAGAAGCATAATAGAAGATTGCTTTAGGAAGCTTAATGTGTGGTGTAAATTTTATCTGAAGATGTCATAATTGGTTATAAATGGGTGAAATAGTTCATAGAACTTACAAATTATGAGGGTGACAAATGTTGTTTGGGTTGTAAGACACAGAAGCTTCAATTTTTGATTTGGTAAAATTACCTGTCCGTGCAAGTACTAGTGAGTTGATGTATTAGTATTAGTTATCATTTGTTGCATAACAAATTACCAAAAGCATAGAGGCATAAAATAACACTTATTATCTCATAATATCCACACATGAGGAATCTAAGTATGACTTGGATGGAACCTGGGCTTGGGGTCTTACAAGACTAGAATCAAGGCATCAGCTGGGCTGTTTTTTTGTTTTTTTGTTTTGTTTTGTTTTCTCTGGAGCTCAGTGTCCTCTTTCAAGCTCAATAGTTGTTGGCTGAATTTAATTTTTCATCATTGAAGAACTGAGGTCCTTTTTTTTTTTTTGGTCTGTCCGCCAAGTGTGCCCTCAGCTAACAGCAGCTATATTCAGTTCTTTGCTATATGGCCTTGTCAACAACATGCAACTTACTTCTTCAAGGCCAATAAGAAAATCTTACCCTACTATGATCAGTCTTGTATGATGCAACCTAATCTAGGGAGTAATTATCATATCACCTTCTCATTCTCTACTGCTTAGAAACAATTTACACACTTTGGCCCCTCTTAAAGGGAGGAGATTATACCTGGACTTGATTCATTAAAGTCACTCCTGGTTATATTTATCACACCTAACCTTCAGGTTACCGAGTGTATTGTTTAAAATCATTCGATGTTTTGGTTAGGATATATGTGGCTACAGGTGTCAGATTTCATTTCTGAAAATAAAAATTTGAGGGTTATCACCTCACAATGGAAGAGGAATAATCATAAGGCAATTCCAACAATGATGTTGAAGCTTAATGAAGTAGCTAATGATGATAGTCGTTATTATCTCTCCTCTACACCTTCCACAGCTTGCCTGCTGTCTCTCTCCTGATGGTCACAGATTGGACTCAATCAGTTCCATGCCTCATGTATAGACATCAAGCTTTCATTCACTTAATAAGGAGGAAATTTTCTCAGACTTCTTTGATCCCATTGGCTAGTATTGGTTATATAAGTAGCTCTAGTAACAAGGGTGTCTGGAAGTATGTGGCATTTTCAAATTCTAAAGTTTTAGAAAGAGATCTTCCATCAAAGATGGAGCAGGAGAGTATGGTTGTTGGGTGTAGCAACAGACATTGCCTTCATAGTATTAAAAATCAATTTTTAATTAAAAATAACACATTTAATTCAAAGTCCCTATTTACATATATTTAGTATATACAGAACCTGTAGGATAAACTACCCTCTTCCTAAAAGACTCAAATTTTCATCCTATCAATAAGAAGCATCTGTTTTATTTCAGTTTCAGCTTTGACTCTAGCTGAGAAATCTGTTTCTAATCTTGGACGTAATGGATCCTCTGAGAGAAAGGAAATACCAGTGAGATATTTCCCACCCTTCTCACTCCAAACTCACTGGAAACAAACTGTTGTCCTCAAGACTTCAAAGAGCCTCACAATTAGAAACCCTGATAAACAACTATGTTTCAGATCTCCTTTCAATATGTTCCATACAATATGTCTGTTTACGTTTACCATTGAAGTAAGACTTTGCATGCAAGACAACAGCATGTGCTTGTTAAAACGATGCCTTGGCTCAGGTCTGACGGAACTCCCTCCTATTATTCCGACTTAAAAGAAAAATGTCATTTGAATTCCCAAGATAAGGCAACAAATTGGCCATAATTCAACAGTGTCTATGGTTTCATATGACATTTGGCACATTTAAGCTCCTCAAACAAAATTGGAGTTTCAAATTACTTGACTATCTTCCTGCATCATGAAAATTGCTCCAAAAGACTTTGAGGCATTAATACATTTAGGATTGAATTACAGGCTTTCTGTAAACAAGTAATTTCCCTAAGCAGCTAATAAAGTTTTGTGTCTTCATTTATTGTACTGTTGTTGATAGATGGCAAAGAAAATACAAGTATGTCAAATGATTTTTTTTTCTAGCAATTGAATGTTTCAGAATTTCTTCTCTTTCTTTGCAATATGAATTACAAACTACCAGGGGCACCTGGGTGGCTCAGTGGGTGAAAGCCTCTGCCTTCGGCTCAGGTCCTGATCCCAGGGTGCTGGGATCAAGCCCCGCATCTGGCTCTCTGGTCAGCAGGGAGCCTGCTTCCCTTCCTCTCTCTCTGCTGGCCTCTCTGCCTATCTCTGTCTGTCAAATAAATAAATAAAATCTTTGGAAAAAAAAAAAAGAATTACAAACTACTATTCCTTGTTTGCATTGACAAAAAATTGTTTCCCAGATGTGACAAGAAAACAAAAATTATAAAATAGGATTTAGATCATTAAATAATTAAAATAACATAACTAAAAATAACGACTGTAGATAAGTGTGGTAACTGTTACACAAAGTTAACACATGTTTTATCTTAGATGCAAAGTGGAGGAAATATACTTTTATTCATCAACAAATACTTGTATATCACGTACTATTTATTCCAGGCTTATCACATAGTAATGCTCTTGTTTTTGTTGTAGTGATTGCTATTTTAATCTAAAATGACTCTGGATATTTCCTGAAGACTTATTATTATAGAATTTCAAATTAATGTAAAGTCTCTACTTAGTTAGATAACATGAAAATACTATTAAATATAAAATAAAAATCACATAACAGGATAAATTTGTATACACATTCTACGTTTTAGACATGTAAGTTATGTCAACTCTTTAATTTCTAGAACAACTGCAGTATCTCCCATGCCACTACTTGGATTGTTGCAGCTAAAGTTGGTGACCTATTCACCTCAAGAACCAAGAGTACTTCAGCTGTGCTCTACTAACACCATTTTTTAATGATGTATTATAATTCATTCCTATTTTATCTATTCATAAGCAGCTTGAGGATAAGATGTAAGCCTCTCTATTTCCTAAAGCCTCTGTCAAATCATTAATGTTAAATGATGTATAATGACTACACGAATGATTAAATAATACGTTGAAAAGTTGTAAATACTTTTCTACGGGCAATGATTTCCTAATACCAAAGACAATTTATAGTTATAATGATGGACTTCAGTTCAATGATGGACAAAATACACATGATCTAATAGCTGTATTTTCATACTACATCTTCAGGTGATACTAGTTTTATGTGGGTTTCTTGAGAATGAATGTGGGTCAAGGTAAAAGGAATGATGCTATCTTAACTAACAATGGTTGCCTCTTACATGTCAGAAACCCTCTACATATTATCTCAGTTAGTCAATATAATAGCAGTGAGGTGTTATTTTTGTCTTCATTGTGCAGATGATAAAGCCTGCCCAAATTCCCACAACCAGCAAGCATCATAGGGATTTAAAGCCAGGAAGCTTGGTATCAGATACCCTATGCTAAACCATAATTTGATAAGAAAAACTTGTAAAAATGATAAAGTTCAGGTAGGAAAATGGAAATTTGGAGCAGAAATGAAATGCCTACAAATAATTCCTCAAATCCAAAGATTCTATCAAATCTAGTTCTAGAATTTTAATTGAGGTCCCAAATGGATTTAGAAGCTTAGGAGAGGCTTAATGAGAACACCGGATTCACCTCTTGTTTTCCTAAAACAAGAGAAGAGAGAGTCAGGATAGACTTTTTTTAAGGTCATAGGAAGGAAGGGTCAAATAGGTAATAACTGATCTATCTCTTTCAAGTTCTGAATTAGACACAAATATTTTGATCAAAATATCAGCTTTACTATTATAAAGAGCTGAGTGGAGGTCATGGCTTTTGATCTGTAAGTAAAGTACTTACTAATACTGCTATTGAAATAGACAACTTTACTGCCATCCTCTCTCCCTGCCCCATTTCAGGGGCTCAGTAGGATCGAGGGTGTTAGTCAATCACTCAGTTTATGTCAGAAAAAAAAAGCAAACTAGATGTCATTCTCCCTTCAGGCAGGCAGAAAAAAGTGAAGCATAGACAGGTCTGAATCAGGATGCTCCGCCCTTCCTAATTCACTTAAAAAGCAAGTCACTCCACCCTTGAGTAAGAGTGACCCGCAGAGAGCAGATGGGGTGGGTCTGGGTGAATTTCCCCAAGATGGTAACTTAGTCTGGGAAATAGAGGGTTTCCCTCATAAAACTAAGCCTCTGGAAATGAAACTGGCTGGGGGAGGTGGGAGAGACTAACCTACCAGTTAGGCTAAGAGATTCTGTATAACACAATCCCCATCATTCAAAAGATCTGAAAAGAAGTGGATGACATCAAAAGGCTAGTCAAAATCCTTGAATTAGGAATAGAATGAGTAAGACTAGGATACAAAGAAACTCTAAGAAACTATTCCAGGAGATGGGAAAGTATTAAAAAAAATCATTTGATAAAATTAATAAATAATCCCAACGTAAAAAGAAAAAGAAAACTAACCAACAGGATTTGTTGAACTGTTACAACTGCACTTCCTGAGGGGATCATGACATATTCCTAAATTTTCTGTAATTCAAATCAGTATCAAGAACATTATCAAAAAAAATGTATTTTTTAAAATGAAAAATCTTGAGAAATTTTGGTATTGGAAATGTTATCAGGAACAAAAAGATCTCAAAATAATATCTTTAAGTTGGGACAGATCAGATTCTGAGACAGCCTTGCTTTGAAGGAAGAGCCCACCAGAATTTTTTTCCAGCCTTCCCTAGAACCAATTAGAACATTTTGCCAATTCTTTAAGAACCAATCAAAATAGTCTGTATAGGCAATATAACACGAATATAACATGCACAGACACTATTCAGAGAAACTGCTTCTGAATATAGGTTTTTCCCTGTGCTCAAAGAATTTAGTAATTTAAGCTTTTTCATCCATTTAGCCTCATTATGGTACCAACAGATTACATAGGAGACCTTCTAGTCAGATGAGTTCTATTTTTAATCACAAAAGTAATTGATAATCATTACAAAATAATTAGAATGACAAAAGGAAAAGTTAACTCTTTGAGTGCTTATCTTGTGCTTCTGTTTTACATATTTTAACCAATTTAATCCTTAGAACAACTAACGCAGGTACTATTACTATGACCATTTTAATGCAAAAAATGAACCACTGAGATTCACACATCTTCTAATTTGTGAAACCTAGATTTCGAAGTCAGTTTAACATCTAATAATAGCTCTCAAAAACTAATACCATCATAAATTCCATGATATAGATATAACTATTTAGAGTTTGTTTGTGCCTGGGTGACGCTGTTCTTAAGCATCTGCCTTCAGCTTGGAGCATGATCCCAGGGTGCTGGGATTGAGCCCCCAGTGGGGCTCCCTGCTGGGCTGGAGGCCTGTTTCTTTTCCCTTTGATGTGAAATGTTAACAATTCTTGTAATTGAAATTTGACATATATTAAGTAGTACTACATATGTTTAGTTCTATTCATCTCATTCATCAGTCATTTGTCTATACATAAGTATCACACGCAGTTATCAATTCCCTTCCCCCCACCCCCAGGAATAATGCAATGGTCTAAAGATATAGTAGTGGTTGATTAGTTATGGGCCATGACTGGAGTTTTCAGGCTTTTAGGGAAGACTTATACTTCAAATAAGCCACAACAAAAACAATGTGCTAGAGATGAAATATAAGGGGTGTTGTTCCTACCAAAGACAGGGGAGTAACAATTTGCAGAGTCAAGGCAAGTTTCCATGAGGAAATGATGTTGAAGCTCTTGCATGGGACATCAGTATACCTTAGTCAGGAAAGGAATTAGGAAAATCAAATTTAGAAAAGAAAAAAAAAATTACTTGCATATTAATTTGTCTTTTATCTTCTCAAAGTAAGTGTAAGCTCCAAAGGTCAGTGTTGTTTTATTCTTAAGTGTGTGCCTAGCATAGAAGGAAGAAGTGGAAGAAGAGACCTAGGAAGAGACAGAAGAGGAAGAGGCACAGGGAGAGGATAAGAAGGAAAATGCCATCCTTGAAAGATGAAAGACAAGCAAGAACATTTTTTTTTTTTTTTGGTAGAATTTAGATGAATCTACTGTGTCCAGAGCACAAGAAACAAGAAGAGAGGCAGATTATGAAGGGTTTTAAAGTCCATCTTAAAGAATGAATTTAATTCTAATATCACTGAGAAAACACTGAGAAATATGAAAAAGGGAAATGATATTCAGGGTTTTTTCTCTTCATTCTAGGGGTACCTGGGCTACTCTGTCTGTTAACTGTCCAACTCTTGGTTTCAGCTCAGATCAAGATCTCAGGGTCGATATTTCAGGTTTGTGAGATCAAGCCACATGTCAGGCTCTGCACTGAGTGCAGAATCTGTTTAAGACTTTCTCTCCCTTTCCCTCTGCCACTCCTCACCCCCTAAAATAAGTAAATGAATCAAAAAAAAAAAAAAGGAAGGGAGGAAGGAAGAAGAGAAGGAAGGAAGGAAGACAGGCAGGTAGAAGAAAGGAAAGAAAGAAAAGAAAGGAATTCTAGGGAGGAAGAGAAATATGAAAAAAAAATAGTGTTTAAGTTAATCAGCTTTTCCAGAAAGCAAAAATATGAATGATCAGGTGGAATTATAAAGAAACCAATTTGTAAGGAAATAACTTATTCAACATAAAAATTAAATCTATACTATCTCGCCAAAAAATAAGCTATTAGTATAACTATATGGATGAGGGTAAATATCTTTCTTTTGGAATATGGTCAGGAGCTGATGAGCATCAAAGACTTTCTATATTTTCAACAAAATTTACAAAATCCAATCAATGATATGGAGTATGCAAAAAGAATATATATCAAACTGTGATTCCATAGTTGTCAGCACATGGTTGACTGTATGTATGTTTTATGGGCTCATTAAAAATTGGGTGTTCTACTCAAGGTGAATGCTAAAAATAACAGTTTGGTTTACTAAAGTTACATTTAGTTTAGTGTACTATAAAGTATTTGATTTTTTAACAAAAATCACATTAAGTCTCTCACAATTTAAGACATATTTGTTCCACTAGAGGGATTGTATATCTAAGAACCTGGTATCAAAAGAATATTCAGAGGTGCCTGGGTGGCTCAGTGGGTTAAAGCCTCTGCCTTCAGCTCAGGTCATGATCTCAGGGTCCTGGGATCAAGCCCCGCATCAGGCTCTCTGCTCCACAGGAAGCCTGCTTCCTCCTCTCTCTGCCTGCCTCTCTGCCTACTTGTAATCTCTCTCTTTCTGTGTCAAATAAATAAAATCTTTAAAAAATATATTCATTCAAAAAATATATACATCATTACTTGAAGTACTGGGATCAGAATATCTTGAATGGTATCTTATTACTCAGAGTCCACATTTTATGATTTAAGGACTTGCTATTTCAAACTTTCAAAATAAGTAACCAAAAAGAAAGCTTTTAAGGTACAAAGGAACTCTAGCCTCTCTTTGATCTGTTTCTTTTTCATGGAAAGGGAAGAGTTAAATCTCCAGAAAACAAGCAACAAAAACTTTACCTCAACAATTGGTATTGTGATGAATTAATTTTATTAATAGTTCCAAAAGTAACCAGACTTTTAACTTTCAGGTTTGTATTAGTCATTGGGCTGACCTCTATGTATGAAAAAATTCAGGTGTCATCACAGCCACTCTCAGGGATAGGATAAAGAAGTGGAAGTACAGAACACTGAGCCACTAGTCCAAGGTCACACAGCAAGGATTTGAGCTCAGAAGGTATGGTTATGGGATCTTTATTTAGAATGTATTCTTTAATTATTTTAAAGGAATAATTAAATATTGCATGTCAAATTGTAGAGTAAAAGCAGATACAGTAAATTTAAAACAATTTATTTTGATATCTCAAATAATGGAGAAAATATTAAATAACAAAAGAAAAAATGGGGGCTAAAAATAATGGCCCCGTCTACAATAAGAAAGATTTTATTTGCTCTTTTGAAAGACTTTGGTGATATGAAAATTTTGTCTTAGAAAGCTCCTTGGAATTTCCATGAAAGAATTTTAAGGGGAGGTTTGAAAAACTTGTAAAATCCAGGCATTTTCTCACAACTTGCAGCAAGATATTTAAAGAAATCTTATCTCATCTAAAGCTGGATACACCACACAAAATTTAGCTCTTTGGTAACATTACATCGTTGCCATTTTCCTTGACCTTCCACCAGATGGAAAGAATCAACTCTAGTAATTTTGCTTTGGAAATCCTAATGTTTGTTGTTTTGTTAAAGAGGAAATAGCATATTGTTGTATTTCTCCAACAGTGTCCTTATTATTAAATCAATGATGCTATTTTCCATAAAAAAGAGTTCCATGAAAACATAACAATCTCATAAATAAAACAGGCCTAGCTTGTCTGGTGAACTGTTTCTTACACATCAAATAGCACCAGATGCTTTAAAGGTACGGGTACTGGGTACAATGTTATTTCAACCAGTTTATATCACATTCATTCTTCCAGTTCTTTCCTTGAATAAACATCATTATTTTGTTAGCCTTAGCTCAATTTAAAAGGCTTCTGGTAATATAATAATGATTTTTTTTCCAAAAGGAAGTTAAATATTTAAATCAGATCCAAATCATGGAAACAGACCAGGGCTACCTAGAAGTTACGAGATTCTCTTCATCTTGTCAGACTTGACACTATGATTCATTTTATACCAATAACAGACCAACTGCTATTGTTCAGAAAGGTGAGACAATTTACCTTTAAAGAAGTACAGATTGTTTTTTTCTTGATGAAATTCATGAGCTTGTTGCTCTTTAGCAAAATACTGTGACCAACATTACAGAGGTTCAACTGGCAACAAAACAGTGTGGGAAGATAGCATAAATATGGGATTATTTGTTTTTATTCGTGTCAGATGAAGAAGGAGAGACAGGTTGAGTGTATACAACACACACACATATATTACCACTACCACCATCACCACCAGCATGTCTTAAAAATAACGTTGAACTATTCAGAGTTAAAAGCAGAGTAACACATAATCACAAGGGACACAATTTGATTAGCTTTTTTTTTAAAGACCATGTTTAAGATTTATAATGTTTTTCTATATTTGATCTCAAAATATTTTTAATATATGCCTCACATACTCTTAGTTAAAATGATATAATCATTAAAGGATCAAGTGACTTAAACATTATTATATAAATAAATGTACAGGTATTAATAAAGTCTTCCTTTACCCTTTGCACTGTGTAATTGTACGTCTGTCAAAGTTACTTTGTCTCCATAGCAGGAATATGTTATGCTCATTCTTGTAAAAATCCACTCTTGATTAGTTTTACATATGAAATTAAACCATCAAAGCTATCAAAGTATGAACAGCTTTTTGAGTAGTTTTAGCAGTATCAACCAAGAATATGAGTTAATTATTGTTAGCTAATATTTGGTGAACACCTATATGCTAGGAATTGTGCTTAGTGTTTTGTTAATATTTTATGTAATCTTACCTAATAGGATTATTGTTGTGCTCATTTTATTATGAGTTATCACAATACTAAGTTATTGAGTACAAGAAAAAAAGGCATAAAGTATGTTTCTAGAACATATAAGCTGTATATAGTTTAAAGAGACATTAACAATGCTGAAATGTTAGAAAACCATATACATTTTTAGTGGTGCAGCGATAGTTATTAGCTCAAAATATTTGAAGATTGTTGTGGACAGGAATGACACATTTTGAATGTGTAAGTCCTGTAAAAGCTGAGCTGAATTAGCATAACAGGTACAATTGTGTAATTAAAACAATAAAAGGAATTCCTTCCAAACTGGGCGCCAAGTGTGAGAGGAGGTGCAGAGGGAGAAGCAGGCTCCCTACTGATCAGGAATCCCGAAGCGAAGTGAGGCTCAATCCCAGGACCCTGGGTTCATGACCTGAGCTGAAGGCAGACACTTCACCAAATGAGCCACCCAGGCACCCTTCAAGGGTATCATTCCTTAACATGAAGGTGAAATAGGCTGAAATGAACAATAGGTTAAAACCCAAAATAAAGAGGAATTATTATTTGGAAATACTTATATAATACAAACCATCTTCTTTCAGTATTTAAAAAAAAATACTTAAATTTAATACAAATTTTAATGGGACCAATAAATATACACTCAATCATTTCATTCTTTGAACATCATCCAACTTCTCTGTAGATATTGCTTATAAAAACTAAAACGTGTTTTACAACCTTTATTGTCTTCTTCATTTTTTTTTGAAATATCTATTTGATCCAGATATTCCTGCAAAGAGCAAAGTAAATGTTTCAAATTATAAGTATCGAGCTCATGGCATTTTCAAAGGCTTTTGATTTGGAGAACATCTTATTCTCATTTGGCCTGGAAGAGTAATCAGGGTTTCTTTAACCCCCAGTATGTGTGACCATCTTTAAATGCATTGACTACCATTCTCCTTGAGAATGTATCATATGATGGATCTTTTCCATGTGATTTTTCCAAGGTATTCTCAACCCATTGAACTTTTAATATACAGTTGTCATAAATCTTATTAATTGACATAATTTGGAGGGAAAGCTCTACTAATAAAAGATTTCTAAATCTTTTTTGGAAACACCCATTTTAAATTTTGATGTTCTCATTCTAGATTATCTTCAATAAGCAAGGTATATCTATAATACATTGTTTTCAAAATGGATTTATTTTCCAAGCTATGCAGTATGGGTACATCTTAAGCTCAGTAAGTTGAATAATATTTACAAATTAATTGATTTTCTTCTGAACTCATCTTATCTCAACGAAACAAATATAGTTTAATAAAATCATTATCACTTGTCAATAAATGACATTGGGTTTGTTCACACATGGATAGACATGCTCAATATAGTCACAGAATACTAATTTTATAAAGCTGGTAAGTGTTTTAGTTAATGAGTTGTTAGCTTCTATAAACTAAATAATATGTGACAGCATAATTGATGAATATGATTATATTGTCCCTGTTTATTGATATTTACTAGGCTTTGGTCTTTAGCTTGGTAAACTATTCTTGTAGGCCCTCACATTTACAAGTTTCCAATAACTTATACTGGAAAAAGAACTTTAGATGTGTGGAAATGTAGATTGAGTGTGTGTCAGTGATACTAATGACTTGATTCACTACTTTTTGGATAAGGAGAGAGAGAAAGAGCAGGAGAATAAGATGGAAATGATCCTGTTGCATTCTTGTAGATTTCTCTACCCTAATTGTGCTGCACATTATTTGGCTTTAATTTCAGATTTTTCTATTTTTCAGCAGAGAAAATAAGATAATGTTTCTTTTCTTCCTTCCTAATAGCTTTAAATAACAAATTTTAATTAGCTAGAATGAGAAAAAAACTGTTGTGTAGTGGAAGGGCAGCAAGATAATATAACAATAATCTCAATTCCACCACCTACTAGCATAAGACCTGACCTCTTTGTTACCCGTTTTTTTTTTATTTGCTATAAACTGGAAATAATATTACTTAACTTACACAGTGATTGTGATAGTGTTGTGAGTACATGAACCTTTAGTTATTGTAGTAGATTTCTATGCTGTATAATAAATTACAAATTCAGGTCCTAAAAATAATACGTATCTATCATCTCACAGTTTCAGTGGGCCGGGATTCTGGAAATGGCTCATCTGGGTCCAGTGGTAAGTTTCACAAGGTTTGCAATCAAGATGTTGGCTTAAGCCAGGTTTTCATGTGAGGCTTTGAGTTTTCTTCCAAGCTGATGTGGTTGTTAGCAGAATTCATTTCCTTACAGCCATAGACCACATAGAAATTTGTTTCTTGAAAGCCAACTGGAGACTCTCTTTCTCCTCACAATGGACCTATTATCTCTTTCACATATTTTCACTAATTAAGTCAGGCCCACCCAGGTAAATCTCCCTTTGATTGCCTCAATCTCAACTGATTTAACACCTTAATTCCATCTGCAAAAACACTTTATAACATACCTTTTTTTTTTTTTTTTAAGATGTTATTTATTTATTTGACAGAGACACAGTAAGAGAGGGAACACAAGCAGGGGGAGTAGGAGAGGGAGAAGCAGGCTTCCCACCAAGCAGAGAGCTGGATGCAGGGCTCAATTCTAGGACCATGAAATCGTGGCCTGAGCTTAAGGCAGACACTTAATGACTGAGATACCTAGGCGCTCCTCCTTATAACATAACTTAATCACATTCAAACAATGTGATTATACAGGATGTACACACTAAGGGATGGGAATCAGAGAGCTTTCTTAGAATTCTGTCTGCCACAGTATGTGCCTAAAACCATATATTTTTGTTCTTTCCTTTCTGTATATCTGGTAAGATTGCACTTGTCTTCCTTTTTGGAGTTGAAGGTAGGATTTAACTATTTTAATCTCTTTAGCTGGCAAAATGGGAGGAGAAGTGATATGTGTCATATGCACAGAGAAGCTTTACTAATCAATGGAAAGATGGTGGTGATGAGGCATCTGTCAGCCTGTGTCCCCAAGTGACTATAATATGAAGACACTCTGCTCACCAAATATGGACAGATAATGTGACCAAAAAAGTGTTACTGTATTAAGCCACTGAGATTTGGGGAATTGTCTTTTACTGTAATACAACTATTCTATTAGACTATATAAGTCGCCATAATTTGGCACATAATAAGCCTTTAGCACATGCAAATTTCATGTTATACGTGCCTCAAATGTAGGTACAGTCAACCTATATTCAAAGACTGGTGTTCCAATTTATCACGTTTTCATGAACTGACCAAAAATAAGACATGTATTCTTACAAAATTATTTATTCTAAGAAATGTAAAGTAAATAATTATAGTTAAAATAAAAGAACAAAATCTAATCAATATTGGTAAGGAAATAATTAGTTAAAAGTCATTATACAGGAAAAACCTGGTCTCTAACTACATCTATCTATATATCCTGATTTGCAGCCTTATGTATTTCTGCTCAGAAAGTCAAGACGATTGGCACCATAGGAAATTCTAGACTTCAACCAATCAAGCTGGGAATGGGGGAGGACTAAGTACTCGTGGTATAAACCAAAATAGAGAACATAAAACGGGTATGATCAATGGCCACACTGAATGGCACAGATGCTATGGGAGTTCAGAGTTGGCAAAGGCAGTGTGATATGGTTTTATAAAGGGAGGCTTCATGGAGAAACCGGGGATCTTGAAAGAAGTAGAAATTTAGATTAGCAGAAATGAAAAGGGCTTTTCCTGAAGATGCATTAATAAGACATTTTTAAGCCAAAGACCATCCTAATTAGAATAAATCTTATTAGATTTCACCATGGCTTTTCCTTGCAAGTTTACATGTGTATGTTCAATTGCTAATTGTCTGATGTTTCTATTTATTTTTGAAATTACAAATTTGCTGTGTGTGGAAAAGATACAGCATGTGTGACTACTGTTTGAAGGATCACACATCTGTATAGCCATTTATAAAGTTGTAAACTGAAGATACATCATAGGTGTACAGATCTACCAATTTTCACAAAATGAACCCACTTTCTGCCCATTATCTGGATAAAGAAATAAATTCTACTTGGGCTTCTTGATTGTTATTACCTTTCTCACCAGGATAAAAATTATTCTCACTTCCAAAATTAAGATTAATTTTACTTAATTTTAAATTTTACATAAACCAAATCAGTATTTATTCTGCAGTCTTTTTTCTCTTGCATGTTAGGTTAGTAACATGCATGTGTATTATTGCATGTTGCAGTGGTTCAGTCTTTTTGTTGCTGTTTAATATTCATTATATATATCTAGATATATCTAGATATATAGATATATATATATATATATATATATATATATATATCTTCTAATTTACTTATACTATTGATAGGTTTGGGGGTTCTTTCCAGTCTTTGACTATTGAAAAATATGAATATTCTCATAAATGACTTTTGAAGTGCAATTATACTCCTTTCTCTCAGGAATATGATTAGTACTAAAATTGCTAGAACATTGGGTCTATATATGGTCAGTTTTAGTAGGTAGTGTGAATTTTTCTAAGAGTTTGTACCCATTTAACCACCACAGCTGTATTTTAGAATTCTAGTCATCCAATATCTTGATCAGTAGATAACATTATCAGTCTTTTAAAATTTTATCCCTTATTTTGTATGTATAATTTTATTCATTGTTGTTATAGATGCATTTTTGTGGTGCCCAGTGACTTTGAGTTTAATTGAGATATAATTGACATGCAACATCGTGTAAGTCTAAGGTATATAACATGTTGGTTTGATACATTATATATTACAATATGATTATCTAGAGTGCTAGTTAATAACCCCATCATGTCCCATAAATACCATTTCTTTTTTCATGGTGAGACCATATAAGATGTAATTTCTTATCACTTTTGAAACAAATTAACACAGTGGTATTAATTATAATCACGATGCTGTGCATTAAACCTCTAGAACTTATTCATTTTCTAACTGTAAGTTTGTACCCTATTAATATATTATTTTACCCTATTTTATAAAATACCTATTCAAGACTTTATCAACTTTTAAAAATTCAGTTTATACTTTTCTTATTGATTTGTGGGAGTTTTATATACATTGTCAATATGAGTCCTTCTTTTTAATTTATGTATTGCAAATGTATTTTCCTTTTCTGACACTTGTGTTCTCACTCTTAATGATTCTTTGTTAATGAACAGAAGTTTCTGATTCTAATGATACACAATTTGGTCATACTTTTATTTATGGTTAGTGTTTTTTGGGTGCTTATTATGCAAAAGTTTATTAATAAATACCATTAGAGCCATGCAGATATACATTACGGCTCATTGTGGGAAAAAAAAAGAGTGAGAAAGTAGTACAATCTTTTTATCCTTTATTACCTATAGCTCAAGCTATATATAAACAGACTATATTCATTTTGACCAATATTTTAGAAAAGAAGAACACTGTTTCCACAATATCCTACATATTTTATAGATGGAATACAAAAATATCTACATCATTAAATGTCAAGGAAGATCCCAGGTCTGGAAATTGACCCCACTATAAAACAATCACCTCCCTGCTTCTGGTTTCAAGTAGAATTTTATCTTCTACTGAATAAATTCAGACTGTTGAACCACTGTTTTGCAAATCTTCTAAAAGGGGATATAAACCACTAACATTTGTCTTCCTCCATCCACTTGCAGCCCTTGGAATCATATTAAATACAGTAGCCCCAATGATTGCATAGTATGATTTGGGATTTGGGCAATACATCCAATACTGTTGTAGAATTGTCATTATGAACCACTACCTCGGATGTTCTTTAAAGGCCAGAGGAAAATAGAGACATTTATCTCCTGCCTCAGTCTTCAATATGTTCACAATCAAGAATTTGAGGTCCTCCTTTCTCCACACTGATAAACCAGATTGCCTAAACTCTGAAATAGTGAGTTCCACAGGAATGAAGAAGTTTGTACTTTGTCATTCATAAATAAGCCTGGGAAGTAGAAAAGGACGCACCTCTAGAATCACAGAGGCAAAGCTAGTGTCTACGTGGATGATAAATGCATCCCCGTTATCCTTGGTCTTAGCAATAGAAACTTCCCATCCATCTTCTGAAGTCAAAGCAGGATTGAGAAAGGAGAAGAGTGTGATTTTTCTTTAAAAAGATGGACGGATATACCCAATTCTTCAGATCCTCCCCCACTCCACCATAGACTATCAATACCTAGAAACTCAGAAAAAGTGAAGGTGGATATAGCCACATCCAACCTTTTAAATATTTGAGGATAGCAGAACAGAAAATTGATAGATGTTGGAGATATTGACATAACTGGTTAATGCTGCAAGCTTCGCCAGTAACCTCAGCTTCTACATGAATCAAAACTTTGTCATTGGAATCTTAGTCCTTTATAATAATTGCCATTACTCATCCAGAAGACTCTAATAGGGATGATAGGTAGATACGCTTTATCATATTTCTCAATTCACATCCTTTGCTTAGATCAGAGTCTGGAAAAGTCCTTTTGGTTTTGTAGGTTCGGCAAGCCAAAAATATTATATATTTGTTGATTTGTATAAGTACCGATATAATGTCTTCCATTTAAATCTTGACCTATAAAGCCTAAAACATTTACTATCAGGCCCTTTAAAAAAAAAGCAAAGGGCCTTCTTTAGATGTAGTCAATTCATTTGGCCATGTGTATATAGACATAAAAACTAGGTTTGTGAATAATGTTTATTTCTTTTTTTTTTTTTTCCATAGAGAGATGTCCCATGCCTTTATTAGTGCAGGTCATTGGATTCAGTCTATGAGTCTGTATAAAGGTGTATTTCAGCCAGCTACAGAATAGTCTGCACTCTGTCCAGAAGCACCATATGAAAAGTAGTTCCTTATATGTTTTCCAGTGCTACGGGCCACCAACAATTCATTAGATTTTATAATGGCTGTAACGTTAATTTGGACTTGCTCACTTCAAAGGTGAGCTACTCTGTCAAAAAAGCAAACTGTCCTTTCAGGTACCACCTTTCATAGAAGAGACCATCAGAAGCAAAGCCATTCCCGTCCAGGATATTATGCTGAGTGAAATAAGTCAAACAGAGAGTCAATTATCATATGGTTTCACTCACTTGTGGAGCATAAGGAATAACACAGAAGACACTGGGAGATGGAGAGGAGAAGTGAGTTGGGGGTAATGGGAGGGGGAGACAGACCATGAGAGACTGTGGACTCTGAGGAACAAACTGAGGGTTTTGGAGGGGAGGAGGGTTGGGGTTGGGTGAGCCTGGTGGTGGGTGTTATGGAGGGCACGGATTGCATGGAGCACTGGTGTGGTGCACAAACAGTGAAATTTGGAACACTGAAAAAAAATTAAATAAAATAAAAAAAAAAAAAAAAAAGGCAAACCCATCTCTGTGCCTCATGGGTGAATAGCCATGAAGGAGGCTGAAATTTCTGGAGCCAGATTTGTCCCATAATTGGAAGTGTCAAGATTTAAATGGGGATTTTCATGTCTTAATGAAGTAATTGAAATAGGACATCTTTTAAGATCAGCATGTCAGGTTGGAGGTTCATGACCACCATTTCACAGTGTGATAGTCTGTCTCCAGTAGGGACTGGCAGAATTCCAGAAGTTGCCCCTTGAGTTCAAAAAGCTTAAAGGCCAAAATGCAAAGGTAGAATCTGAGAACTAGTAAAATCTCATTGCTTAAAGTTTCCACTTAGCTGCAAATTTTGTCAGACTCTTGTGAACTTCATGGGGTCTGAAGGAGATAGAAGACTGTAGGCTAAGTCTTATCATTACTGATGACTGCACTGTTTTCAACCTTTCTTGTTGAAGAAGCCCCAATCAAATGTGTCTGCTTTTCTAGTGACCTATAGTATAAGATACAATAAAATTCACAGAAGTGAAATTTATTGTCTCTAAAATCCAAAAAGGCCAAATAAGTGCTGGGTTCCCTTTTTTGTAGTTGATATCTGCAAGGTTAGCTGTTTATATTTTTAAGTGGTTCTGATTTTATTATATGTCAAGTCAATTTTGAGACGGGGACTTAAGTTATTTAATCAGAGCCCATTCATTATTATTTAACTGTCCTTAGCATTAAATACAATGCAATCAGTTGCTTTCAGTGGTGGTCCTTATTAAAAAGTCATCGTATTATAACAGAATGCTTGCATATCCATCAAGAACTCACATTGTGCAAGATCTGTCAAACCAACTGATAATTATGAAAAGATAATCTATAAAAACTGTGGGACAAGGAAGGTGTGATACACATTTTTCCAATAAAAACAAGAGTTTTTTTTTAATTCTTCCTAGAGTGTCAGCCATTTCCAAGAGAACATTAACCATTTCTAAGGTGATTTGTATACCAAATGTCAAAGCAGAAGTAATCTGTTTAGTCACTGTTATGATGCCAGGTACTATGGGAACAATAGTAGCCTCTTTGATTTAAACCCTGATAGTCAACTGTAGGGCTCCAGGTAGAGAATCTACCAGTAGTAGTTTAGGTGTGGTCCATGAGTCAATATTGCAAATATCAGTTACTTATTTTTATTGAGTGTTCTCTGCTCTTCTG
The DNA here is from genome assembly GCF_010015895.1 of Lontra canadensis. Taxonomy (NCBI): domain Eukaryota; kingdom Metazoa; phylum Chordata; class Mammalia; order Carnivora; family Mustelidae; genus Lontra; species Lontra canadensis. The sequence goes on along the minus strand of NW_022630995.1, from coordinate 15,247,771 downwards.
TGTACACTATAATCTTTTCCACATAAAGAACTTTCCACTTCATCACCACACTCATGTAATTCCAGGTCTGATTCTCTCAATCAACCTTTCCTTCAAAGTGCAAGTTCTCCCCTGTGGCTGGCATCTAGAACAAGTCACAGGGAGCAATCTTGTGATGGCTGAATACCAGTTGTGGCTGGCCTCTTCCTGATTTCATCACTGAAGAAAGCCTTTGGAAAAGGACAGCTGAGTCTTGATGATAAGCATGACTTCCCCCTCTTTCTTTTATTTTCCTGAAGCATTCAGCTTTCTTTCACAAGACAGTTCTGATTAGCAACCTTATATGGCATGAGATCACTTATGTACACGACTCTCATCAGACACTGAGATTTTGCTTGAAGCATATGGCGGCATACTTCTTTCGTGGTGGCAATTAGTAGTCCTGGAGGGTCCACAGCAATTAGGCAGTGATGCTGGAATCTTCTCGGGATGGGAAGTGACTGTCAGAAAGGGTGATAATCTGACACCTATGTATTAATATTAAACTCTTCTGCCATTGAATTAACTCAGATCTGCTGAACCAGGTATCTGGCAAGCCGCCGAAGGGGGCGTTAAATAAGGCATCATCACCTTCCAAATTTGTCTTTCTTCAGTGATGTTTAAAAATCTAATCGTGAAAGTATTTGTCTCTCTTATCTCAGGAAGTGTTTTTATTTTTTTTTACATTTGTCATATTTAAATTTGCAATCCATATCAAATAACTTCTGTGTATACAGAATAAAGTAGAAGTCAGGATGTGTCTATGAATGTACACATTTTATATATTGTATATACATATGCGCTCACACACATATTCACATGTTTATACATATTTGCCCATATTAGTGAACTCAGAGTAAATAATTTATTGAAAAGTCTATCTTTCCTGAGTGCACTGCCACTGCTGTGGCATATCTGTCAAATAATTATATGGGTAGGTTCGTTGCTTGACTCTATCTTCTTTGGTTAATTTTGCTATTCTGACAATTTCAGCCTATCTTATTCACTGTTGCTTTATAATAAGTCAATATTGTTGAAGGACAATTCTAAGGTATTCCTCAATACCTGTTGTTAAGAGACCCAAGTTCTGTAAGCTCAGGATTTGTCTCCCGTAAGGCAACCTTCTGCATGTGCTCACATCATCTATCTCTCTTTGCAATGCCCTGTGGGAATGAGAGCTTGGGGAACTGGCACAAATACGTTGGTGTTTTGGATACTTCTGTGACTATGAGGAAGTCCTGACTCAAGGATTGATGCTTGTGTGATTTTTCTATGAGTGTGATTCTGGCCTAAAATGTTAGTTTCCTTCCTTTAGTAGGCTGGGTCATGACACCAGACCAAGGTTGACGTTTAAGGCTGCAAAGCCATCCTGATTTTCAAAGAAATACATAGAAGCAAACCATTTAAAAAAAAAAAAAAAAAACCATGAAAAAGTGAGGCATCACTTTGGTTCAAACTGAATATAATCCCGTATATTGAGTAGGTGATGCACTATGTCTAAAATATATACATTTTATCATGATTTAAGTAAGTTGAAGCAAGTCTAACATCATAGCTCTCCTATGTTCTTACCATTGATTCTTTTTTATTTTTAAGTCAACACAATGATTATTACAATAACATTAAATAATACTATCTAACGATTTAATTTCAGAAATCAAGAAGTAACTGGTACAGTTTTATAGAATTATAAAAGATTAGATGGATGAGATTTAGACTTCTTAAATCTACCCATTGTTAACATGATGCAGTTCTTTTTTATTAATTTCACTTTATCTTCTTTTCCCTTAGCTGGAAAATGTCCTTATCCATCTTGTCTAGATAAAAAATACCCATAGTTTCTAAAAGCTGAAGAATGTCAGGACTTAGTATTAAAATTTAAAAGACAAAGTGTTTCGAAGCAATTAATTAAAGTTGGCTCTATGTCAGATAAAAGTGTCATATAATAAAGCCCTTAGAAACTGATGGAAAAATCTAAGAGTTAAAGTAGTTAGTTCTAGGCCTCTGTTCTTATTGATTTAATTTGTAGGGAGACAAGGGGCTAGTATTCACCCTCCCACACGCTGTCCCCACATTGCTAAGCCAAAGTGTTCTTGCATTTTCATTTCATACCAGATCTTGACATCCTTTTGAATTTATTTTACATACTTGGGGAACATGAATACAACTTTACGCTTTCATCCTTTTATAAGACATTCATTATGTGCATTAACTGACAGCTGTGAAATTATCTGCCACTTGTCTCAAATAAAAGCAAGAAAATTCAAAATAGATGTGCATTCTGTACTTAGGCAAATTTCACAGAATCTTCTTTAATTCAAATTTCTCTAGACATTTCTTTTAATATAGGCTTTAAGTACAGTGAATGTGTTCAGTCATTACTACGTATTGAGCGTCTGATGGTTTTTGAAAGCTCAGGAGGCAGTCTACATTTTTCTCACTTGTTTTTAGTGTAACTAGATTTGGCAGCTCTATATGCGTTTTTGCATCTTAAAAAAATCTCCATCTCTATTGCGTTTCACTGTATGTTAATGTTGTTCTTTAAATTTTTTAATATTCATTTTGCCATTTAAGTCAAAGTTGTCCAAAAAGAAATCAGTAGTGAGTACAACATTTGCAACCATTGATGCTGGTACCCCTTTTTAAAGATCCTTTTAGGTGACAAATATAAAAAATAATAGCTAGTGGGAAAATTATGTTTCCCTTAGAGAAGACTGTCTAGGGGGAAAAAAAAAAAAGCAACGGTCACTTGTAGACCTATGCCTTTGTTCTGCTTTTCAGAACGATAAAGCACATCTGATTAGATCAGAAGGTAAGAACAGAATTTAAGGACAGCACCAGTGTTCAAAATGAGTAAAAGTGAAAAACTCTGTCCTAGAAATTCAACTGTGAGGAGTCCCACCCTCCTTTCACTATTATTTAGGTTCTTATAGCAGTAAATTGCATGAAACAAAGTAACAGCTGCTCTAATCCAGTAAAGGAATATACAATCCTTAGTTTCAGTCGCTTGGTCAAAAACTTCCTTTGTAGCATACATACATGATTTATCAAATTAATGTGGGCTTTCATGTTTGAGATATAGATATAGATATTAGAGAGATGGATAAAATATACACATAATAGATGTATGTCTCAATAATTACATCATCATAAAGATTTAATGGGATATTATTTTTTTAATTTGACTTATTTTAGCTTGCTTGATAAGTTTATATTTGCCCAAATACAAATGTAGGTGACAAACCTATAATACTATTTAACATCTTGGGCTTCCAAGACTTTATTTGAAGTTATGGATCTTTCTTGGATAAGCTATCTGCTATGACTGTAACCTAAGTCACTACAGCACACTGCTCGATTTCAAGATTTACCTCAGTTTGTGTGTGCGCAAGTGTTGACTAAGTATTAGTGGTTATGTTATTTGTGTTTTTTTATTATTACTACTACCATTTATATAAAAAACACAGGCACAAGCAAATAAGCCCAAAGACAAAAACAAAAATGCGGGCGCCTGGGTGGCTCAGTGGGTTAAGCCGCTGCCTTCGGCTCGGGTCATGATCTCAGGGTCCTGGGATCGAGTCCCGCATCGGGCTCTCTGCTCATCAGGGAGCCTGCTTCCCTCTCTCTCTCTGCCTGCCTCTCTGTCTACTTGTGATCTCTGTCTGTCAAATAAATAAATAAAATCTTTAAAAAAAAAAAAAAAAAAAATGCAACTATAGTAAGTACAACAAAGCAGCAGTAGAGTTTAGCAAAAGAATCTAATAAGGGCATGTAACAGTCCTGTAGATATCATGGGTTGTTTTTAAATGAAAGAATCCATTTAAATGACATCTTGGGGATGACTGGGTGTTAGTTAGATTAAGTATTTGTAATTCCAGTAAAAACTCTGTCAGTATTATTCATGAGGTTTGATAAGCTGCCTCTATATTTTATTTGGGAAAACAAAGTGTAAGAAGAAGAACCATATTAATTTTGAAAAACTAAAGGACTAAGCTGGAGGAATTTGTCCTATCAGATGTCAAGGTATAACAATTAAAAATATGCGTATTAGCCAATAAAGAGACAGAACGGAGCAGAGAACCCAGAAAAGAGGCATGTGGATAACGAAAAGATGCATGCTAAAATGTTCCAGGCACAGTTGATCATCCTTACGGGATAAAAATGGATCTACATCTGTCATCATATATATTAAAAATTGTAATTTTAAAGGTTAATTTCTAATTTAGGAATAAAGCATAATAGACCATCTTTATAAGATTGGAGATTTCTTACCTTTTTTTTTAATTGAAGATTTCTTGGGGCGCCTGGGTGGCTCAGTCGGTTCCGTGTCTACCTTCAGCTCAGGTCATGATCCCGGGATTCTGGGATGGATGCCTGAGTCAGATTCCTTGCTCAGAAGGGAATCTGCTTTTCCCTCTGCCTGCTACTCCCCCTTCTTGTGCTCTCTCTCTCTCTCTGCCAAATAAATAAACAAAATTTATTTTTTTTAATTGGAGATTTCTTAAATGAGGCATAGAAATACAAATTTAGCAAACATTGAAAACTTTGCTTACATTATAACTTGCAACAATTTATATTTACAAAAAAGACATCAGAAAGCTAAAAGATAATCTCAGGCTTGGAGTATATATAAGCATTTTTATCTGTAATATATTTTTAATTAAAAATTAATGGAAAAGAAGTCAACCCAAGACTAACAAGCAAAATATTTGATTGGGCATTTCATAGACAAGACTAATAAACATATAAAATGGGCTCAAATTGTCTATTATCATAATGTGACTAAAACCATAGTAAGATCAAGTTCTACACTAAGTGATAACAAAGATGCAGAGAAATGACATCTCTTATTTTGCTAAGGAAATATAAACTGGTACAATCACTTTTGACAGCAATATGATAATACCTAGAATAATTGAAAGGGAATAAATAATGTATGTTACCCACCCATAAATACATACATGAAAGAAATATACTATATTGTTCATATTAACATGTTACATAAATAATAGTAACAATATATAATTATAGTGCCCATGTACTAGATCTTTGATACAAAAGAACAATCTTGATATATTACTCAAAAGCTAGGTTCTTCTGAACAGTAGATTCAGTTTAATAAGAATCTTGCTAATTGTTTGAAAACATAAATTTTTAAAGTGACTCCTTATAACAGACCCAATATGAACTTCTAGACAGTAAACAAACTGCTCAAGAAAATGAAGGATTGTTGAAGGAAGCAAGGATGATGGGTTGGAAAAAAAAAGGAGGAAGGAAAGAAAGAAGGGAAGAAGGAAGGGAGGGAAAAAGGGAGGAAGAAAATTAAAAGCCCTAAGTTGTAATCTCTAGAAGAATGGTGAACAAATCATGTTGCATTCATACATGAAATATCAAACTGTATTGAAAATAGATAAACCAGTTCTTACTCTCTAAATATGCATGAACTTTACAAACAATATTGGGTGTAAAAAAGTAAATTGCACAAGAATATCTGCCATGATATTCAATGGTATATGTTATGATCCTATTTACGTACAGTTTCAAAACATGTAAAGCAATTAAAGGAATAATTTATTGCTTATATTGGTAACACAAAATAGTTGTTAAATGAGTGGGATTGATAAGCCTTCAAATCAGAACACTGGTTATCTGGGATTGGGAGTGGGGCGGAGAGTAGGTATGATTGGAGTGTCAGGAATTCAACTTTATTGACAATGTTTTATTTCTTAAGTATAGTGATGTAAACGATTGTTGGTTATATAATCTACTGTGTGCATGTGTGTGTGTGTGTGTGTGTGTGTTTCCCAGACAGAGGAATTCGTGTGTACACAGGCCAGGAGGGAGGAAGAGGCATAGGACTATAAGGCCGTGTGCTCAGGGGCAGAGTGTTTGAGATGAGCCAAGAGGCAAGTAGGATTGGAGAATCTTGTTAGCTGCGCTAAGAGAGCTTTGTTCTCAAAACTGTGGGGGACATTCTGAAGAAATTTAAGGAGAAAAGTATTGTGATCACATTTTTCTTGTAAAAAAGTAAATTCCCAATTTTATTGCTTAATAGTGGTTTTCTCCTATTTTATGGCTATAATCTGAATTTAATCTAATCTAACCCATATTAATCTAATACATTAATCTAAACTTATATGTAATCTAGATAAAAATATCACCTAAATTTGCATTGTCCTATGCAAAAGTAGAAGACATACAGAAATATAGAGTGACTTGCTATTTCACTAGGGATTTTCCTATACATTAGCTTTTCCTGGGACTGAAATTTCTAAAAGGCAATAGATTATTCCAATAAGGCCTTAATATATGTAGCACGAAATTTTTCAACAGTTAGTGGATTAAACATTTTCCTATAAAATTTTGGATTGAACAAAATTATTATTGTCTTCTTGGTCTGATTTAAGTATTAGCATTAATTTTGATTCTAAAATATGAGAAAAGGTTAGCTTATGGATGAACTTTTAAAGCAAGATTTTTCCCAGTGGTTTATTTTTATAAATTTAAAGTAAGGTAGCTTCCTTAAGTAGACTGAATTTGTCTTATGGACAGGAATTAGTTTTGTGTATATCTTTTTTTCTTCAAACACTATCATTTAGGATATTTTGCATAAATAAGTAGGTGCTAAGGACATTACACATTGACCAAAATTTTTTCTACTTAATACAAAAACTTCAATCCTCAAGTCATTTGTCCAGTACTTTGGGGAAATGACATTGCCTCATTTTCTTCATATAAGAGAGTTTTCATTACTCCTGCTTTAGCTTCCTCGTCGGAAAATAAATGCATGAGACTTGTTAATGACTGACGAACTCTTCCAATGGAGCTGAACCTACATTGTTTTCTAAGTCTCATTCTTCTTCAGCGACTGAACAACTCTGAGGAATACAAAAAAACTTAATGTTCATGATGAATTATCCCATACATCATGAGAACTGTCATGCAGCTACAGTGTTCATGTAATAGATCTTTGGTGCAAAAGCACAATCCTGATATATTACTCAAAAGGTAGGTTCTTCTGAACAGTGGATTCAGCTTAATAGGAATCTTGCCAATTGTTTGAAAACATAAATTTTTAAGGTGACACTTTATAGTAGCCCCAATACCACCTTATAGGCAGTAAACAAATAAACAAACTACCTGTTATATAAAGGGTATAGGCTTTGAAACACTACATACAAATATATCATAATGAAAAATTGCACAATTTTAGAGCTTACATTTAATAAATATCTATAACTCATGAAACTTAAATTAATAAGAGAATGGGTAGTTTAGAGCTTATAAACTATCTTAATTTAAATGTTTTCAGTCTTCCAGTTTTCAGTTTCCTATAGTCAATTATTATAAACACATATATCCAATATTTCAAAGTAACTAAGTAGTACAGCAGAAACACTTTTAAAATATAATGTTGCAAAACCATAGTAATTTTTTTTCAATATGCACTACTTACTTTTCCATTCTTTGACTATCAGATCCATTGTATATACAGACTTTCCTTGAGTTACAATGGGTTTACATGACAGAAACCCACCATAAATTGAAAATATCATAAGTTAAAAATGCATTTAATACAATTAACCCACCAAACATCGATCTTACCCTGGAATATCTTAAACATGTTCTGAAGGATTTTATTAGCCTGGAGTTGGGCAAAATCATCTAACTACAAAGCCTATCTTATAATAAAGTGCTGAGTATTTCATGTAATTTCTTGACTACTGTACTGAAAGTGAAACACAGAATGGTTGTGTGTGTATGAACGGTTGTTTACCCTTGTGATCACAGGGCTGACTGGGAGCTCTAGCATTCTGCCACTGCTCAGCATCACAAAAGAGTATCATACCACGTATACCTAGACTGGGAAAAGATCAAAATTCAAAACTTGAAGTATGGTTTCTACTGAATGTGTACCCCTTTTGCACCATTGTCAAGTTGAAAAATCCTAAGTCGAACCATTTTAAGTCTGAGACCACCTATTACTCATTACTTGATCTTACTAGAAAATAAATATTGATTCTCCAAGGTATTAATAGAATTAAGACCTAGAAATAGAAATAAGACTGTTTATTTTACCACACAAGCTACATTAATCCAGCTGAAATCATTCCCAGGACACATAATTGATTATCATTCTTATCCATTTAAAAATACGTGCTAAAGAAGTACAATCAGTCTTCTTTCCAGTAGGTGTTATGACTTTTTAATTAAATGAATGTTACTGAAAATAAGTTAGCATTTTCCCCAGTAAACTCATATTATTTCACTATACATGGAGCTTTAATTATATCCAACCAATTTTTTCACCTTCATTTAATTGCTAATTATAAATCAGTCTTCCAGTATTAAAGTCATTCCAAAAGCAACAGTATTGGTTTTGTGTTGTGTTTGATTTGATTGTGTTCTATCTCCATAAGTTTGTCAGATTTATTTGGAATTCTTTGATTACTAAGAAATTCAAAATACCAAATTCTGTTCACTAAGTATTGCATTCTTACATAAAAGATCAGAAACCCAAGTGATAGAAAAATAATTATCCCCCTCCTTCCCTGTGACTCCCTCACTGCCGGGTGGCAGTGTTCTCCTCGCAGCCAGGTCTCTGCTACTTTTCACTGGTCCTTATAAGTCTGGGCTGGAAAACTAAGCATTCCCTTCAATATGCGAAGTGACAAGTCTTCAACAAATAGCATTTTCAAAGATATATTTGTGAAAAGGAAAGAAGGAAAAGGCCCAATGTGTTATCATGTCTACACTCATATATATCTAATCTATCAATCTATTTGAAATACATCAGATTCCCTAATGTCCTACTTTTTTCTAATTTCTCTCATACTTTAACTTTTGACATGTATTAAACTACTTGAATGAATTACGACTTCCAACAAAGCAGTGATTTAATATAACAGTTTAAAAGGGTGATTAGATACCATTGCTAAACAATCTTTTTTTCTCCTTAACCTTTTAAAATGCCCATTCTCTTTTTAAAAATCATAAATTATTGTAAAATTAAACAAAGACTTTATTGTTAAATTTTAATAATTTCATACAGAGAAGGTATTTTCTTTTCTTCTGAACCAATGCTTTCCTTGTATTTCTTTTAATAAATGGCATTTTATCCCTTGGACAGTATCTCAACATTTTTATGCCTTTACGTAATCACAGACTGTAAAAATATTGGCTTTTATTTATGTCTATTTATGCATGCTTTCTATCAATACAAAAAGAACTTGGGTTGAGTTGTTCTAATATAATACTATTGTGTAACACATAAAATTTAAAAATCTGTGTTTACTAAAAAAAAAGATTAAATGTTAAAATAAAATAGAAATTAAACCCTGAAGAGAGAAAATCCTATGCAAGTATAAACTGTGTTCAAAATTTGATTGCAATTGTCTCACCAAGTAAATCTAAGAGATAGATAAATATAAGATTCATAGATTCTGTTATAAAAAGGCTTATAGTTCATCATCAAGTGTAGGAATTTGGTAACAAAAAAAGTCTTTTTATGACTTATCATAAATCAGAAATTTACTATTAAATTTCTTACCAACATTTCTGCAAAAAGTATGTTTCTTAATTTTCTTCTTATTGAATTCCTCAATGAAAACCTAATGAAGAACGATCTGAAAAATTGGTATTTGTTAGTATTCTCTCCCAACTTTCCACACTTACAAGCACCAAATATCCATTTGCTTCCATCTTTCCACACATAGAAAATATTCTGACATTTCTCAAGAAAAATAATCCAGCTTCCTGTCCAATCTATCTAACTCAGAGCCTAACTCTCTGGATAATCATCTTTGTGCTATATCTGGGGGTGGCTCCTCTTGGTCCACCGACCTATAAATACAAAATATAAGTTATCTGCACACACATATACACACACACAGTGCTTTTATTGCTGTGGAATAAAGCTTCAATAGTGACCTGTTGAATCAAATTTTAATTATTTTGTTTTATAAATTGTAGTATTTCACACTTAGACTAACTAGCATATCATCTGTTTAACAGCAATGGTATGATTGGTCTTTTATAATTTTTACCAATCTAACTGAAAAACCCTATCAAATCTCTTTGAATTGCATTGTCCTAACTCCTAAAGAGACATTTCATATGTTTCAAAATGTCATTTTTATATTCACAATTTGCATTTTTTTTCTTTTTCTGCATTACCTCTTTTTATATTATTTGCCTCTTTAGTCTTTTCTTTTAATTATTTTTTTTTACAATTTTTGGAGAGTCATCATGTCCTGCAAATACGTTTTGTGAGACTGTTGTTTTTCTTTGTTCCTTTTAAAAATAGAATATTTTCTCAAAAAAAATCATGTGATTAATTTTTTTTAAATTCTGGATTCTAGATTTTTAACTCTGAAATTTTTCCCTTATCCTAAAGCTGTTTTTTTCAAAAGTATAATCACAGTTTTCAGCAGTATTTATACAGTACAATATGATCTCAATTAAATGAAATTTATCATAACCATATTTTAATACTCCCATATACATGTTCTGCTTATAGGTTACCACCTTTTTTTTATACTGAGTTGCCTCTTCAGGTACTATCTTACGTAATACTGTAAACATTATCTGTGGTGCAGGAATTTTTCATCTCCTCAATTATTGTTTTAAAAATATTGAAAATCATCTCATGGTTATTCTACCAAATATACTGTATATTTTTTGTTTCCATGGAAGAAAGAGTTCAGTTGAAATTCACATCTGAGTTTTATTATATATCAAATGCACTGACATACATGTGTTTATATCTATGTATTTCCATTTGGTCAGTTCATAAATATTATCACACACACAAAAATTGTTTACCATTTTCTGTGCTTTCATGTTGTTATCTTTCAATTTATTTTTTTGTTTCCTTTATATAATAAAAAATATGGTTTCATTTTTGAGGAGATAGAGATTCCACTCTTTCCATAACATAATTTTTAATACTGAAATTTTATTAATTTTCATATAGTTTTATTTTTAACCTCTCAAATATATATATAAGATATATACATGCATACAATATATTATAATACACAATAAATGTATTTACATATATTATATATAATATACACATTTATATATGCATACAATATGTGCAATTTTGTATATATATACAATATGTGATATATTAATAATATATTAATAATATGCATAATATATTAATAATATGTATATAATACATATAATATGTATTATATATTATTTATATATTTATATATAATAGATAATTTAATCTATATATATATATATATATTTTAGAAGTTGATTTAAAAATGAGATGTTTTGTGGGGGAAGATAAAAGTAACAAAATAACATTGGATTTCAGTGATCAAAAAATGAAAGAAATATAATTCTTTTTCATAATAAAGACTCTAACTTATACTGATCTCAATGCCATTTCCGCCCAATGGTGAACTGAGAATGTACCTCATAAGGACCTAAAGTATCTTCAGACAATCTCTGTTCTGCTCCTTTCCTGGAAAGATAGTTGAGGAGTAGAAAGGGGACAAAGGAGGAGAAAGAAGAGGATTCTCAATACAAATATCCAGTTCCAAAGTATTAGATATAAATGGCCTGAATATTTTAGTCCATAGTAATAATCATTTACTTCAGTCATGAGATACATAGTTAAATATAGAAATAGAGGCAATCAGAGAAATGCTCGCATAACAACACTTTTTTTGACAAGTGGTTTTTCCAAGGGAACCAACTAGAATAAGTTAGCTCTTAAATGAATCACTATTTCAGATCATTAGAATAAGTCCATTTAACATGGGAGTATTTTTGCCTCCTCCCCACAAAAAATTAGTTGCACAATAATTAATTTTAATCTCTATATTTAGATATCATAAAAAGTACCCACTGGACTAGTTTCTGTCTATAAAATTTTATCTCCAGCTTAGTAGCCTACAATTATAATTTCATTCAGGGGAAGTGAGAGATATAAATCCAAATCATGAAAAAAAAAATTATAAATCAAACAGAAAAGATTAGAATGAAGTTAAATCACAACCTACTTTACACTAATCAAAAAATTTTATTGGTATACTATGTATTTTTAAAAATGAAAAATATAATAATAAAAATTATAATCTTCACATCAGTAATTTTTACCCTTTTGCAGATTATATTTATTTCCATGGAGCCCATACCCCTTTAATAATGATTGAATGGGCTAAGTATATGGTAGTTTTGTTGTATTTTTAATTACTGTAACTTAATTATATCATTTATGTAACTGTAAACACCTTGGGTTCAGGAAGAAAAGAATGGATAATATCTTATTATGTCCATAGTGATAATTGTTCTTAATAGTTTTATATAGTATTATGGGTCTTGACTTCAAATTTAATATCTTAGGGAAAATATTTTCAGTATTTCCACAATAGAAAATTTACCTTTATTATTGTCTTATTTTGGACACCAGCACACTTTCTCAACCCCCCCATTTTAGTGTCAAATTATAGAATACTCTGGAGTAACTGAAAAAGTTGGGGGGGGGCTAATTTGATTAAACATATCTTTGTGTTAGGGCACGTGTGTGGCTCAGTCACTTAAGCATTTACTTCAGCTCAGGTCATGATTTTGGGTTCGTGGGATCGAGCACTATGTCAGGCTCCTCATTTAGTGGGGAGTCTGCTTCTCCTTTTCCCCCTGCCTCTTCTCCCCACTCATGCTCTCTCTTGTGTTCTCTCTCTCTTTCTCTCAAATAAATAAGATCTTTAAAAATAAGTATATCTTGTGCTCGCTTTGGCAGCACATGTACTAAAAAAAATAAGTATATCTTTATGTTATAAAACACAATACATAGTAAAATATAGGTGAAGTTTTAAAACTACATACAGTTTGTTAAGCTTGGATGAATCTGTTAATTTGGGTTGGTTCATAATCTCAGGAATCTTCTAAGTGAAATCTGAAAATACTCCATACACAGAGGGCATGAAGAAACCACTCCAGTTTGATAGATGGAAGGTTTAATATGCAAGGGAACTTATATATGACTTGTCTTGCTTGAGTGGCTACAAGATGAGTGGATCTCCACACCCACACTCCAGATTTTTAAAAGCTTATATAGAAACCTTAACTGTACTCAGTCACATGTACTGTCCAAATGGGCAGGGGTTTTTTTTGATATTACATAAAAGTAAGATTAATTGGTGTTTCCCTGACTTATTCCACTTACCATATAATCTTGCCCTCAAGATCCATCCATGTCGCTGCACATGGTAAAGTTTTGCACTTTTTTATGGCTTAAAAATATTTTATATATATATATATATATATATATATTATATATGTATTTATATATATTTTATATATATATTTTTATATATATAGCATGTGTGTGTATACACACGTACACACACATAGGGGTATATATAATACATACATAAATAGATATGAATATAGAGATAGATAACTAGACAATAGATAGATAGATAGATGATAAATAGATAGATATCACACTTTCCTTGTCCACTCATCCATCCATGGGCATTCAGGTTTTTTTCATATCTCATCTATTGTAAATGGCACTGCAGTGAACATGGAGATGTATATATATTTTTGAGTTCATGTTTTTATTTCCTTTGGATAAATACCTGATTAGAATTGCTGGATCATATGGTAGTTCCATTTTTTTTTTTTTTTTGTGGAATCTCTACACTGTTTTTTTTTTTTTTTTTTTTTTTTTTTTTGATGTATTTGTTTATTATTTTAGAGATGGGGGGAGGAGGGGTGGAGGGAGAGGGAGAAAGAGAATCTCAAGCAGACTACCTCTGAGCGTGGAGTCCAACACAGGGTTCCATCTCATGACCGTGAGATCATGACCTGAGGTGAAATGACGAGTGTAACACTCAATGGGCTGAGACACCCAGGAGCCCTTCTATACTGTTTTCTGTAGAACCTGCACTGATTTACATTCCTACCAATAGTTCATAAGAGTCCTTTTTTCCACATTGTCACCAATACCTACTTTTTATCTTTTTGATAATAACCATTCTAGAAGGTACAAGATGACATCTCAGTATGATTTTGATTTGTATTTCCCTGATAACTAATCATGTTGACCATCTTTTTATGTACCTGTTGGCCATATGTATGTCTTCTTTGGGAAAATGTTTATTCAGATTTTCTGACCATTTATAATCAGATTGCTTGTATTTTTGCAATATCTTCATTTATTTTGTATATTAACCCCTTATCAGATATGTGATTTGCAAATATTTTCTCCCTTCTGTAGATTATCTTTTCATTTTGTTGATGGTTTCCTTTGCTATGCAGAAGGAGCTTACTGCCTATGTTTTCCTCTAGTTTATAGTTTAAGATTTCATGTCCAAGTCTTTATCCATTTTGATGTAAGATAGTGGTTCAGTTTCATTCTTTTTCATATTGCTGTCCAGTTATCCCAACACAACTTATTGAAGAGAATGTCTTGTCCCTCTTTTATATTCTTGATTCTCTGTCATAAATTAATTGACCATATATGTGTGGGTTTATTTCTGGGTTCTCTATTTTGTTCCGTTGATCTAAGTGTCTATTTTTATGCCAATACCCTACTGTTTTAATTACTATAGTATTTTTTTTTAAGATTTTATTTATTTAATTGACAGAGAGAGAGACTGTGAGAGAGGGAACACAAGCAGGGGGAGTGGGAGAGGGAGAAGGGGGCTTCCTGGCGAGTTGGGATCCCAATGCCGGGCTCACTCCCAGGACCCAAGGATCATGACCTGAGCCAAAAGCAAATACTTAAAGACTGAGACACCCAGATGCCTCTTATTATAGCTTTTTTTAAAAAAAGATTTATTTATTTATTTGACAGACAGAAATCACAAGGAGGCAGAGAGGCAGGCAGAGAGAGAGGAGGAAGCAGGCTCCCTGCTGAGCAGAGAGCCTGATACGGGGCTTGATCCCAGGACTCTGGGATCATGACCCGAGCCAAAGGCAGAGGCTTTAACCCACTGAGCCACCCAGGTGCCCCGTATAGCTTTCTCTTTTTTATTCATTCATTCATTACTATTTTTTAATAAAGACTAAAATTGAGTGAACATTTCCATGCACCTGCACTGTTCTAGGTAATTATGTTATGTTAGTCACCATACCATACATCATTAGTTTTTGATGTAGTGTTCCAAGATTCATTGTTTAACGTATAACACCCAGTGCTCCATGCAATACATGTCCTCCTTAATACCCATCACTAAACAAACCCATCCACCTACCCTTTTCCTCTTTAAAACCCTCAGTTTACTTCTGAGTCTACAGTCTCTCATGGTTCATCTCCCACTCTGATTTTCTCCCCCTTCATTTTTCCCTTCCTTCTCTTAATGTCCTCTATGCTATTCCTTATGTTCCACAAGTAAGTGAAACCATTGATAATTAATTTTCTGTTTGACTTATTTCACTCAGCATAATCTCCTCTAGTTCCATCCATGTTGATGCAAAAGTTGGGTGGTCATCCGTTCTGAATACAGTTTGAAATCAAGGAGCGTAAGACTCCAGGTTTGTTCTTTCTCAAGATTGCTTTAGCTATTCAGGATCATTTGTGGTTTTAATCAAATTTTAGGATTTTTCATTCTATTTCTGAGAAAAAAATGCCATTTGAATTTAATAAGAGTTACACCGAATCTATAGATTGCTTTTGGTAGTACGGATATTTTAAGAATATTAACTCTTCCAATTCATAAACATGGAATATCTTACTATTTATTTTGTGTCTCCTTTAATTTCCTTCCTTAATATCTTATAGTTTTTAGTACACAGGTCTTTCACCTTCTTGCTAAGGTTTATTCCTAGATATGATATTCTTTTCAATTAAATTATAAATGGGATTGTTTTCCTAATTTCTCTTTTTGATAGTTCCTTATGAATATATGGATACGTTATAAATTTTTCCATATTGGTTTTGTATCCTGAAACATGATTGAATTCACTTATTAGTTATAACAAGTTTTTGATAGAGTCTTTAGGTTTTTCTATACAGACATACCTCATTTTATTGTGTTTGACTTTATTGAGCTTCACAGGTACTGTGGTTTCTTTTTTTTTTTTTTTAATTGAAGATTTTTGACAGCCCTGCATCAAGCAAGTTTTGTGGCACCATTTTTAAAAACATTTGCTCACTTTGTGTCTTTATATGTAGCATTTTGGTAATTATTGCATATTTCAAACTTTTTATGATTATTACATTTGTTAAGATGATCTGTGATCAGTGATCTTTAATGTTACTAGTGTAAATGTTTTTGGAATACCACAAACTGTGCCCAGTAATATAGCAAAGTTAATCAATAAATGTGTGTGTTCCCGACTGCTCCACTGGAAGGCTGTTCCCATCTCTCTCTCTCTCTCTCTTCTTAGTCCTCCCTATTCCTTCAGACTTAACAATATTAAAATTAGGCCAATTAATAACCCTACAATGGCTTCCCAACATTCAGATGAAAGGAAAAATTACACATCTCTCACTTTATTCATTTATTTAGTTAAGATTCATTCATTTATTTTGGAGAAAGAATACCAGTGGGGAGAGGAGCAGAAGGACTGGGAGAGAAAGAAACTCCTGCAGAGTCCCCACTGATCCTGGAGCCTGACCTGGGAACTCAATCTCAGGAATCTGAAACCACAATCTGAGTAGAAACCAAGAACTGGTTGCTTAACTGACTGAGTCACCCAGGTGCCCTACACAACTCTCAGTTTAAATCAAATGCTAGAAGTGATTAAGTTTTGTGAGAAAGGTATGTCAAAAGTGGAGTTAGGTCAAAAGCTAGGCTTCTAAGGGTTCCTGGGTAGCTAAGTCATTAAGCATCTGCCTCTGGCTCAGGTCATGATGCCCAGGTCCTGGGATCGAGCCCTGCATTGGGCTCCCTGTTAGGTGGGAAGCCTGCTGCTCCCTCTCCCATTCCCCCCTGCTTGTGTTCCCTCTCTGGCCATGTTTCTTTCTGTCAAATAAATAAGTAAAATTAAAAAAAAAAAAAACAACAACAGCAACAAAACAGAAACAAAAACAAAAAATCAAGCCTCCAGTACCAAACTCTTGGCCAAATTGTGAATGCAAAGGAAAAGTTCTTGGAGAAAATTAAAAGTGCTACTATAGTGAACACACATATGATAAGAAAATAAAACAGCTGATATGGAGAAAATTAGAGTATTCTGGATCAAAGATCAACCCAGCCACACATTCACTTAAGCCTAAGCATAATTCACAGAAAGGCCCTAGTTCTCTTTAATTCTGTGAAGGCTAAGAGAGGTGAGGAAGCTACAAATGAAAAGTCTGAAACCAGCAGAAGTTGTTTCATGGGCTTTCAGGAAAAAATCCACCTCCATAACATAAAAGTACAATGTGAAGCAGCAAGTGCTGACGTAGAGGCTGTAGCAAGTTGCTAAGAAGATGTAGCTAAAATCATTAATTGAAGGAGTTATGCAAATAACAGATTTTTGGTGTAGACAAAATAGCCTCCTATTGGAAGAAAGTCCCATGTAGGACTTTCATAACTAGAGGAAATAAGTCAATGACTAGTTTCAAAGCATCAAAGGACAGGCTGACTCTCTTGTTGGGGCTAATGCTGGTTACTTTAAGTTGAAGCCAAAAACCTTTCCAAAAATCCTAAATCTCCTAAGAATTATCCTATATCCACTCTAGGAATTGAGCAACAAAGCTCAGAAAAAAAAAAAACACTTTGTAACTGACTTCTACCACAAACCAATAACATAGCTACTAATAGTACTAAGAAAATTTTATACATGAAAAAAACTGAGGCACAGGGATTAAGTAACTTGTTCAAGGTCAAACAATTAGCAAATCATTTAGAAAGAATTAAATTTAGCACTTGGTTGTGAAGACTGTACATAGAGACCTATGCTAGAATTATTCTCATCATTATTAGTTCAGAATGCAAATTTTAGACTCTAATGGCATATACCCTAGAAGGACAACTGTCATTGCAGAATGAAAGAAATTAATTATGTATGAAAAGAAATGAATAATCACTCTAATTCATTACAAAAGACAGGGTTAGAACTCACAAGATAATAATTCTTTCTGGAAAACTCTGTGATCAGAGAAACTTAAACATCATTGTGAATAGAAAAGCATACTATGTAACTTATGATCACATTATGAAATACACACTTTCTATATATTGTGACAATATACATCTTTGGAGTAGGAGAATTAATGAACTTAACTCAGAATTTAACTCAGAAGAAACATGTAGTAGTGTTTCATTGTCTAGGGCCTTAATATTTAAAAGTCTTATTTGACTTCACTAAATATTTTCATTCATTGATTTAACAAATATATATTCAGAATTTATAAAGTGTCAGATGCTATTCTAAGTACCATTGTTACACTGATGAAGCACAGTTTTTCCTCTCATGGTGTTTTCATTATTTGGGTATGTGGGGTGTGAAAATAGGCAAGCTAACATAAAATCACAAAATAAACTAGGAGATTCATATAGTGATAATTTTTTCTGAAAAAATAAAGCAAGATGATTGGGGAAGTTTAGGTTAAACTTCACAGAAAGGGATATGTAACCAGAAAAAGGAAAGTTAAGAAAGATCCAACCATAAAAAGTTTTGGAGGCCAGAGTGTTTATGCAGAAGGATGTCCAAAAGCAAAGATTATGAATCAGAAATGAGTTTGGAATGCTTTAGAGTCTGGCAGAAGACCACAATGGACACAATGAAGAGAGAAAGAGAAATAGGCAATGAGTCAGAGAGGTTGACTGAGACCAGATATTGTAGGGCCTTGTGAGTCAGGATGAGATTCTCAAATTTCTTATATATATATTTTTTAAGATTTTATTTATTTATTTGACAGACAGAGATCACAAGTAGGCAGAGAGGCAGGCAGAGAGAGAGAGAGGAATGGAAGCAGGCTCCCTTCGGGGCAGAGAGCCCGATGTGGGGCTCAATCACAGGACCCTGGGATCATGACCTGAGCTGAAGTCAGAGGCTTAACCCACTGAGCCACCCAGGTGCCCCCAGACTTGATTTTTGATTGTCCCTCTCTGCCTCCCTCTTTCAATTATGAGGACCCTTGTGATTACACTGGGATCATCCAGATAATCCAAGATAACCTTCCCCTAATGATTAGCAATTTTATTAATTAACAATCTACTAATTAGAAATCTTAATTCTATTCACAACCCTAATTCCTCTTTGCCATGTAACCTAACATATTTGCGGGTTCCAGAAACTGGGACATGGACATCTTTGGTGGCCCATTGCTCTACCCACCGCTGATGATAACAATAAAAGTGGTGACAGGTGGTCAGACTCAGAATATGATTTGGTAGTAGAACTAAGAGGATTTATGGGTGCACTGGATATGGAGCAGGAAACAAAATCAGTAAGGGAAGATTGCTAAATTTGTGGTCTGAGTATGTGGTGGTACCATTTAGTGACAAGTACCATTTAGTGAGAGTTCATTGTAAGAGGTTTGATTTCAGGGGAAGGATTAAAGCGGGAGATAAACACTTTGAAGAATTCAGATTTAAGTTGTTCGGTTTGGTTTTAAATATGTTCCATTCAGCCCTCTACTTTGCATGCCACAACACTAGTAACTGAATTATTCTTTATTCTTTCTAATTTACTTGATTTTCTAATAGTTGTTTTATATGTATCTTCTTATGTAAATTTTAATTATTTGTTGCCAAACAAAAGCGTAACTTAGGGACGCCTGGGTGGCTCAGTGGGTTAAAGCCTCTGCTTTCAGCTCAGGTCATGATCCCAGGGTCCTGGGATCGAGCCCCACGTCAGGCTCCCTGCTCAGCAGGGAGCCTGCTTCCCCCTCTCTCTCTGCCTGCCTCTCTGCCTACTTGTGATCTCTCTCTGTCAAATAAATAAATAAAATCTTTAAAAATAAAAAAGCGTAACTTAATTTGGAAAAGAGACACTGCTATCCATTCCTCTTGTGTTTTGACAATGTAATGACAAATCTCTCACTTGATTTGCTGTGTCACTCTTTAGTAATGCAACGTGCTCAGCACAATCCTGTGAGAAGGGCTGCGTTAAACCAAAGAACTGATCATTACTACGTTTACTTTTATTTTTATTGTTATTTTTTAATATTTATTTTTATTTTATTTTTTTATAAACATATAATATATTTTTATCCCTAGGGGTACAGGTCTGTGAATCGCCAGGTTTACACACTTCACAGCACTCACCATAGCACATACCCTCCCCAATGTCCATAACCCCACCCCCTTTTCTCAACCCCCCTCCCCCCAGCAACCCTCAGTTTGTTTTGTGAGATTAAGAGTCACTTACTACGTTTACTTTTAAAGGAAAATCTTAACCCACTCCTTTAAAAAATGAATCTAATTCTAGCAAATGAAGCCTGTGGATCTTCCCAAACTGAAGTTTTCTATACAAAGAAAGTCACTGCTCTGAGATTTTTTAAATGATTCACGCCATCTGTGAAAAATTAATGATTACCACTAACAGTAGCAACTTACAGGATATAAATTTTATCCTTCGCTTTCTTGAAGAAGCACATGTGATGACTGGAAGGATTTTTTTATGACTACGAAACATAAGAAGAACTTAAAAAAGTAGATATGGGTACAAATAATCAGTGTCAAGGGACTAGCATTGGATTCACCAACAGATTTGACAGAACAGATTCGATAGCAGTAGGAAGAGATGTTGTGGTGGTTTCCCTAAAGGATAATGCCACCAACTGGCATAGCGTTTGAGAATCCCACAGATTCATGAGAGACCATGAATCTGTGTCCTTCAAAGACAGTAGCTTGGGGGAGGTGTGCAAGCCTTAGAATACCTTTGCATCTAAGGAAATGCTTTTTAAATTGACTAGTTATTTACACAAGTTCTTACTGTGTTCAGCAGTATGAAAATTTAACCACCATTATCATGCATATTGACCATGTCCTTAGGGTTAAAAGTAACTTGATTACTTTGATTAGCTGAGGAATTTTATTTTTTTTCCCACAAAGGCAATAATAAGTTTATATACACTTGGCTATAGCTGACTTATCTTCATAAAATTAACTATTTTTAAATTATATCCTATTAATGTTATTCAAATACTTTCATTGTGTAAGTGAAATCAATTTAGTAAAATCAATGGTAACTCCATTTTGGGCAGTATTTGTGAGGAACGTATACTTTCACTAAATTATCTCTGTAATTAAATCTATTCACTTCAACTAAGTTTCTACGAAAAGGGCAGTGTGTACATTTTTAACAGATTGTGTTCTTATTACTTTGCATTTGACCTAATTACATTAAATACTGACATATTTTAATTACACACGCACACAAGCAGTTTTACCAACACCGATTTGCTTACCTTTTCTGACTATCATTTATTAAGAGCGTTAGCCAGATTCTCAGTGACTCAGCACGTAACAGTCAGTGTATTTGTCTCTCACACAAAGTTCTGCTGGTTTGGTGCCTGTTCAAGGCAGCTCCCTTCAAGCAGGGACTGGAGGAACCCAGCTGCTTCTTTCCTCTGACTCTGATGTCTCAGCAAAAAGCCTGTGTCACCACAACAAAGGAAGAGAAGTTGACAATGGAGCAGAAGCAAAGGCTCTTCCATTCCTTAGCTTGGAGACAATAATTCTTTCCTTTGGATAGATCTAGTTCTTTTCACTTAAGTGGAAAGGGGCCTGGGAAATGTACTCTCCTGTGCGCTAATGGGAGAAAAACCAAATGGGATTTGGTGATCACAAAACTTGTTTTCTGCAATAGTGATCGCTCTGTGGTGGGCAATAGGTTTTGTTTTTTATTATGATAGCCAGGGTTGCTACATGTCACATAATGATTTCTAGCCTCAAAGGATTTTTCAAAGAATTTTTCAGCACACCAAGTCCTCATTTTCTATAAAGTTGGCTTTTTAGGAAATGAAGCATCACAAAAGCCTATCTAAATACATTTTGCCTCAGGATAGCATCCTGCCTGTGATGCCAGGACACTTGAAGAGAGCACCTTCTATAACCTATTTTAACACAGTACAATTTTCCAACCCTCTCAGGATCAGCACCTCTTAGAGTTCTTCTCCCTTATAAAAATATATATTTTGTAGGAATTAAAGACATAGGGCCAGATTCTCCTCTCCTTGTAACTCCAAGGGAATACCTACTCATCAGACCTACTTACACTGTATTTCCCTTGAGTTAGGAGAATGAGATTCTGGCCTGCAGTAGTTTATTCTCTTTCTTTAGAGTGTTCTAACTTCTTCTGGGACTTCATAATTTGCAAATCTTATTGTCCCAATTTTCTCTTCTTCTAACATTTCAGTTAAAGTCTGACTCTCACCACTTCTCTTGCCTTCACTGTTATCCCTGACTTCTTTGGCACTTGATCTCCGCAGTGTCACAGATGCTCTGAGATGAAGGGTTTGTTTGTTTGTTTTTCTGTCTTGTCCATATGTGCAAAATGAACAGTGGTAATGTGTAAAAAGAAGTGTTTGACTGTTTTTTTATATATATACATATATATTCAACAAACATAAATCACAGATAGGTTTTTGTTTGTTTGTTTGTTTTTCAGAGAAAGGAAAGCAGTGCCAGAAAATTTCCTTTTTCCTACTAGGGATCAGACAAAAAAAAAAAATCTTTTGTTTATGACTTTAAAATTAAATCTATATGTATATGTGAAGCAGTTAGCAGGAATCAAATTATTGATCTGAAAAAATATGGCAACTCATTGGAAAATACTAGTCTGTTCAATATTTTTGAAGCAGTTTCTTCATATCATTATCTAGCTGATTGATCTATCTAATCGATCTGGCATGGAAAACGTTATGAAAGATAAACATATTCCAAATTTTTGTTTTTAAAATCAGAATTTTCTTGGCTTCAGAATTTGTCACTACTATATGCAGTTACCTCTTTCTATAGATCAATGAACACGTTATTGTGAAATCAATGCATTAAGTCCCTTCCATGTGACTGGCACTAGCACTGTTCAAAATTAATTGGGACATATCACCAAATAGAAAGGTGTTCTCCTTCAGAGAAGAGATGGACGAACAAAACATACACATGAGAAAATAATGTGATTATGGCACTAGGTAAGAAAGATAGTGGACAAAGGAGGAAACTAGAGCAAAGTAAGGAAGCAAAAGTGTAGGTTTAAATAAGATCAGAATTAGACTTATTGAGAAAATAATATTTCAGTAATGACTTCAATCAGTGAGGAAGTGATTCTTGCAGGCATGTGGGGAGAAAGCATTACAAGCAGAGTAAAATGTCAGTGTAAGTGTCCCAAGGGAGGAACATTCTCAGCATGTGTTAAGTATACCGAAGAGGATGAAGTAGCTACAAAAAATAAGCAAGGAGACAGAATTAGGGAGCAAGGTCATGGAAAGGGGAAAGTGCAGATCACATTAGACCTTAAATGCATTTAAATGCACTTTCTGTATTTTGGCTTTTTTTTTTTTTTTTTGAGTGAAATGAAGATGTCTCACAGGGTTTTGAACAGTGGAGACATGTGGTCTGACTTATCTTTTAAAAGGTTTGCTGTGGCACTGGTGTTGACAAGAGAAGATAGAATACAAGGATTGTATCCCTTTGGGGAGTTAGGGGACGATTACAGTAATCTCAACAAGAGATGATGGTAACTTCCTACAGGGAAGTAGCAGTGGGTTGGAAAGAGTGGTCAGATTCTGGTGATATTTTGAAGGTACAGCCAACAGGATACAGCATCAGATTGTCCTTGGAGTGTGAAAGAAAGAAGGTATCAAAGAAGATTTCACATGTTTTTAACTAAAAAGTGGAAGGACAGAGTTGTCATCAACTGAGATGAAAAAGGCAATGAGATTAGCAAGGGTGCAGAGAAAGTTCAGCAATTACATTTTGCCACGTTGAGTTTGAAATTTTTATTAGACATCGAGTAAAGGTGATATGTAGGCACTTGCAGATATATGTGGGTGTATGGAAGAGAAGGCTGGATTGAAATTATAAATGTGGAGGTAGTTTGTATATTGATGGTGTTTAAGGTGAGAGGCTTAAATGATTTTGCTAAGGCAGTGTGTGCAGTTAGAGAAGAGGACCAAGGATTGAACCTTAGATTTTTCCACCATTAAAATATAGGAGAAAAGGGGACACGTGAGTAAATGTCTTGGGTGAGCAGTGATATTGTAAGAAAACCAGGAGAGTATGTTAACATGGAAGCCAAGTGAAGAAAGTGTTTATCAAATGTTAGTAGCAGGTCAATTAAGAAGAAAACTCAGAAGGGACCACTAGATTTATCTATGTGAAGCCATCAGTGACCTTGTCCAGAACACTTCTAATGAAGAGATGCAACTAATATCTTGATTGGAATGGGTTGAATTGGATCCTCCTAAAAGGTGTTGAAGTCCTAACCCCCAGGACCGTAAATGTGATTTTATTTGGAAAAGAAGTCTCTGCAGATGGTCACATTAAGATAAGGTCATTAGGGTGGGCACTAATCCAATATGACTACATTCTTATAAAGTGGGAAAACTTGGACACAGAGGTAGATGTGCATGGAGGGGAGAGGACATGAAGACAGAGGGAGAGCACATGTACAAGCCAAAGAACACCTGAGGGTACCAGAAGCTAGGAGAGAAGCATGGAACAGATTCTCTCTCACAGCCCTCAAAAAGAATCAATCCTGCTAACACCTGGAGTTGGGTCTTCTACCCACTAGAAATGTGAGGTAATAAATTTCCATTGGTGGGCCACACAGTTTATGGTACTTTGTTGCAGCAGCCCCAGGCAGCTAGTAGAATATACTAAGAAAATCTGTGAGAAGGGGAATTAGAAACAGATTACAGTCCACATTGGTAAGTATAGCTGTGGTTACAGAAGACAATGGTTCACACGGTTTCTATGCCCTTCCATACAAGCACATTCATTCATTCCTATTCAAGCAAGTGTTTATTGAGTGACGACTATATGCACTCAACTTTGATAAACACTGCCACGGAGAGCTGAATTTCATGGCATGTTAGTAGGCTCTCAGGAACTCATGAAACTGCTGCATTTCCCTACTTATAACTCATTCTAAATGAGGCTGCTTGGGGGCACCTGGATAGCTCCGTCGGTTAAGCATACAACTCCTGATTTCGGCTCAGGTCATGATCTCACAGTCTTGAGATCCAGCCCTGTGTCAACCTCTGTGCCAGGTGTGGGACCTGCTTAAGATCCTCTCTCTAAGAATGAAAGGAAGAAAAGAAGGAAGGAAGGAGGGAAGGAAGGAAGGAAGGAAGGAAGGAAGGAAGGAAGGGCAGGCGCTCTTTGATATGTACCCTTAACCCTTCACTTCCAAAACCATAGCATCTCCCTTGTTATTGCAAATTGAAAAGCGAACAAGAGCTGATCGGACTACTGTGTATTCTTCCTGTAACTCTGTATTCCCCAGCTACCCAGGCTAGCAGGGCAATGACCTCAACAGCGAAAAGCAAGCCTTCATTAAAGTGTTGGAAATCCCCTTAAAAAAAAGAAGAAGAAAAAGAAGAAGACGATATTAATTGTGCCAAATGCCAGAGAGTAATTGCTTTTCATCTTCTGTTTCTGCTGCTCTAGACGTGATGTCCTGAGTTAGAAATGCTAACAAAACAGAAATTCTTAGAAATTTAGTTAAAAACCACTGCCTTGTAACTTTAGGTGATTTCTGTTTAGTCAACTTTGACTGAACAACATTACTGACAGAGTTCTGACCTTCTCTGCCTCCTCTCATAGTATCCTTCAAAAGCCTGATCTATTGCCTCAATGACTTTCAAAAGGTAGTGAGTAGGTTGGTAAAAAACACTTTTGGTAAGCTTAGGCATTTACAAATTTGTACCCCGTACACCACCAAAGAAATTTGTCATCATCAGCATCCCCCCTCATCAAACACAAGGCAAGTTGTGGAAAACTGGTATCTAAAGGGAGAAAATAATCCCAACTCCATTATTCCATTACCACATGAAATTTTTGCTGAAAACAGAAAGCTTCCCTTAAAGGTACTATTTATAGGTATATTAATGGTCTCAGGAAATGGTGAAATTGCTTTATTAGTATATTGTAACTCTCCCTCAGAACAATGGGCTACTTAAAATATAACTTATAAGAAATTATACTAGCCATCAAGCATGCTTAGATATAGCCTTAAGAAAAACATGTACTGGCAACAGGCCACTGGGGAAGAGGACGATGTACATCCTTGAAGCCCAGCAGCTGGGGATGCCCGGCCCGCTCAGGGCTGAACGCTGCCTGTGTCATTTTCCCTTTATCCCCCCTTTCCCTGAGAGCACCTGTAGCTAATTAGATGATCCCTTTGAATGTGCTGCTCAGCTATAAACTTTATACTGCTTGACCAGATATACTTTGCCTTCCTTCTTGTTTATGTACAAAGCATATGATTAATGTGTAGCCTTCTTCAGCTCCTTTGTTGATTACAGTCTAATATCTAATAAACATGGGGCTGAGGAGTTAGTTGTTAAGGGCAACAGTCTTTTCTACTGCTGTCCCCTGCTCCCTTTCTCTTTGCAGCTGATTTGTTTGTGTCTCATTCTTTTCCCATGCATGGTCAGGAAGCAGCAGTATATGATTTACATATAAGATAATAATGCTTTTTCATCCCCCCCCTTTTTTTTTTACTGAAGGTTTGATTCTTTCTATTACTAAAGAGACCATCTGGTAAGCAAACTGTACACATTTTAAGGCCACGTTACTGGATCAGGGCCAGCTTGCCTTTTGTCCCTCCCTAGAGTCTTTCTGTGTTATTTTGGTTCTTTATCCTTATCATCAATTCTAGCCATCAATTTTCTGTCCCTCTGCCGAGGCATTAGGCTAACCACAGAATGAACGTTTTAACCAAGGATCAAATTTAGATGGTACTACAATGACATCTGCCACTATTACCTAATCCATAGTGGTCTAGGTTAACCACAGAGACAGTTGTGATTCAGCTTTTGGAACATATCAGTTTTATTTTGTTTTTTAAATATTTTAGAAAATTAAATAGTAGTAGATTTATGGGACAATAACAGAGTTTTGCATGTCTCTTAATGATTTTAAGCGTATTTTTGTTAAGGACACTACTTTTTTTTTTCTTTCTTCACAAAATGTACTGCTCCTACCATTATGTTTGAAGAAATATAGAGAGGAATAAGGAAACTGGATAATAATCTCCTATTGAGTGACAATTCTCAGAAGGAATTAAGCTTTTATCTATGAGTTTTTAAATCAGGGAAACCAATGGGCTTTTCTTATATGAGAAAACACACCCGTTGTACTCAATTCATAGTTTATAAAAAATTCACATTCTTACAGTATTAAAAATGAGAAAACTTTAACTCCAATTGTGTACGTGCCAGGCACTATTCTAGGTGCTAAGGATCAGTGAACAATAGAATTCCTGACCTCATGGAGTTTGTATTCAAGGATCAGAAACAGAAAGTAAATAATTCAAATAAATAATGTGTAAGGAATGTATTAAAAATGACAATAAGGGACACCTGGGTGGCTCAGTTGGTTAAGCAGCTGCCTTCGGTTCAGATCATGATCCCAGCATCGTGGGATCGAGTCCCACATCGGGCTCCTTGCTCAGAAGGAAGCCTGCTTCTCCCTCTGCCTCTGCCTGCCTCTCTGTCTGCCTGTGCTCACTCTCTCTGACAAATAAATAAATAAAATCTTTAAAAAAAAGACAATGATGATGAAATAGGAAACACAGTAGTCTTCACTGGGAGCACCTCATTCAGAGAACTCATCTGAGGGAGAGGAGGGGAGAGGCTCAGTCAGAGGGAATTATATTTGAATCCATACCTTAATGACAGGAAGGAAGCAAGATGAAAAGAGCCCTGAGAAGTGTATTTCAAACAGAAGACTAAAGGTAAAACTCCTCAATTAGTACAGATTTACAGAGAATCAACTGAGGACTCAAGTACTGACTGTTAGTCTAACTGAAGTAGAACATTGAAACCCCGAGCTGGAAACATTCACCTGTTTGACTCATAAAGAAATATCATTCAGGATCTAGAAAGTATTATTTTATTCCACAGGCCTCAGACCCATAAGAGTCTATATGGTTTCTAAGGGGAAAAGATAAAGTGTTCCCTCTGGAGCTATAGAAGGAAAAAAACCCAACAGGCCCCAAAGCACTATAATACAGAACTGGATTTAACGAAATTTACAATAGCTAGGAAAGTTTAAAAAAAAAAAAAAAAAAAGGAAAAGAAAATAGAAGCTGGGAATTAGAGCCAGGGAAAGGATAGACATGAAATATACCTTTGCAAGAGTCAAGCAATTATAACAAAATTTGAGAGATTCCTGGGAGATCAAAAGAGCTAAAACTGAAGAGTAATAACCTTTATCTTTGCAGATCTGATTCAGGTTAGAGGTTATTTCTCATCAAACAGTAAATAAAATATTATCCTTTGGGATTCTCAAACTTTGTACTTTATGAGAAATCTGTAATGCTATTCTGGGTTTTGTTTTTGTTTTTGTTTTGAAAGAGACCAGGATAATTGTTGCACAGAAGAGAAATAAAATATAATCAGAATGGGACGCCTGGGTGGCTCCATGAGTTAAGCGACTGCCTTTGGCTCAGGTCATGATCCCAGGGTCCTCGAATCAAATCCCACTTTGGGCTCCTTGCTCAGCAAGAATCTTGCCACTCCCCGTGCTTGTGCACACATACACTCTCTCTCTGTCTTTGTCAAATAAATAAGTAACATCTTAAAAAAAAAAAATCAGGATAAAAGACTATATAAATAGTAATGAAAACTGGGGAGGAGAACACAACCAAATTAGTTTGTCTATACTAAAAATCCAAATATTTAAAATTCCTGCTTCCAATTCTGAAGCCAAAGAAGTGGTGGTGGCGGGGGGGGGAGTTTAAAATAGAGTCAGTTCCATAGTGGCATTTTCAGAAAGGGGAAAGAAACCACAGCTCTTTGAAAAGGTAAAACTTCCAAGCACCAAAGTCTAAAATAAAACTTTTAATTCTTTAATTTCTTGAGTAATATTACTACAGCACAAAACATAATCAACAATATTTCTCTTGCAAAAAAAGTCAAGTACTTCCTACGATTCCTCTCACAGTATTCTGCTTTGTATGGTTCTTCTTGTACTACTCTTTAATAAAAGTCAAGGACATGATATAAACTTGGAATACACTGAAGGGATTTCTGTAAAGCTAAAATATTTTACCTAAAAATTTGGGTTTTGTAATTATCAGGCTTTATTCAGGGTTAGTGCAAAAACATAAGGACTGCACATCTTTCAGAAATGTTCCCTAAATTCCTTTCTTAGATGGGTTTTTGATAGGAACTTGAGAGGAAATACTTTAATCTCTTTAGAAGAACTTCAATCGCTTATATTTTAAATTACAAGTTGAAGTTGTAAACATATGCTATATAAATAGTATATAAACCTAAAACAAAATAAACATTCTTTTGTGAAAAGTTAGGAGCCTAAGCAAAATTTTCAATGACTGATTATTGGTTAATCAGATTTTTAAAATATTTATTGTTAATGGCTTTCCTTTCTGTGTTTAAATCAGTAAACACCAGTAATTTATTTGGGTACATGATATAAAGTAGGTTTTGAATGTAAAGCATTCGAAAATTCCACTTATGACAAAATGATTGATAAGCTTCATACATCTTTATGACTAAAATGCTCTAAGATCAGCTGTTTCTAATCTTCATTTACTTAACAGTCATCCATAGACTGTACCAATTTCTGAGGTATCTTTATTTTTCCTTCTTTTTGAGCTCTTTCTTTTTTGTTGTTTTTCTCTTTTAATGGTATATCAGAATTAATTCAGTCACATTTTTGTAGTTTTATTTGAAAACAACTATTGATCGTAGTCTGATATGAGTTTGTTTGTTTGTTTGTTTTTTCTTCTGTCATTATGACATTTTTCTGTCCCTACTTTCTGATTACAGGTAGCAAAAGCCAGTACAAGCCAGACCAGGAGGACATTCCAAGGATGATAGGATACTGGGGAGATCAATCTGAGCCCAGGACGGGGAACAATGGGCGGATGTCAAATGTGACAACCTTGAAAGGTTTACAAAAATAATGGCAACCAAAATATAATTAAAATATGTCAAAAGTAAATCCAGCTAAAATACTAGGTAGACAATGTAGTAGTGTCTTCTGTGGATCCTTTATGGAAGCCAGAAAATGGAACGGATTCTTCTCCAAGTCTTGGGCAGCATTTCCAAAAGGATGTTTCATGGATATTTTACAGAAGGAATTGTGGAAAGTAAGTTGGGGATATGCCAAATTAGATAAAGTTTAATAGAGCCCTTCATAGCAAAATAATCCAGTCTTTAAAATGCTACTACACTCTTGAAAATTCCAACAAGGCAAATAGAAAGCAGGACTTTCTCCTAATGGAATACTTCTCTATCACGTGACATTTATTAATCTTATAGAACTTTATTGTTTCATGGAATACAGTTTGAGGAACTTTGCTTTAAAATATCAATCATCTTTCTGCATTCTTTCTTACACCAACAAGTTGCTATTAGTAATTCCCAGGGTCCGGAGAGATTTTCCATTTAGCTGTTTATCATTCAGTCGACTGAATAAAGACATTGAGTTCTTCTTTGTGTATACAAAGGCTTGTATGAATATCAGACACAGTCTAAAATATATCAAGAGATGAAATGAAAAAGTTCTCTTTCCTGATTTTTGATTCAGCATCCACTATTCACAGCAGACTACACTTTTCTTATCTTTGAAAGACAAAAGAGTGATCTATTTCTCCTGTGGGCTTTCCAGTTTACTATAGCTTATATCATATGACTCACTTGTTTCATGCATCAATAACAGATATCTAAATTTTGTCTTATTTTCAAGCCATAATAAAAATCATTTTGGTGTTAGTTATTTTGATGATTTTTTAAGACCCACAGTTTTATCATGTTATTCCAAAACTTGATAGTAATAGTACTTCTCTTTTTTCCTCTTTCCAATCGAAAAGCATATTTGCTGCATAATAGATGACGCTCAATTCAGAGCAATAACTGCACATGGCTTTACATATTTGTATCTCTTATGCCCCAATAATGGGTCCGTGATTAAAGGAGCGAGACTGATATAAAGCGAAGGTCAAGCAAAGCTTTATTTTGCGCCGAGCATCAAGAATCTAACCGAATGTTCGGGGAAGCACCTCTTACAAAAGACGGTGACCCTTCTCTGTTTCACAGACTAGCTTTTAAGGCCAAAGGCCATGCGGTCAGGCCTGGCCACACACAGGTGGCCAATGAGATTGTAACACACACAGGAAACTCCACAGTGATGCTAGGTGAACAACTGAATTACAATTTACCCTAGTAGACATTTGACCCAGCCTATCACCTTGGTTGGGATTGGCGCCCAAAAGGCTCCCAAAGGGCGGGGCCCATAATCCTTGGTAACCAGGGAGACAATATGCATCACCCCCACTGATCAGATGTCTCCACCTGGCCCGACCCACCCTTGTATCTGGGCTTTGTTACCTGGAGCTGGTTTCCAGGACTTGTTTTTAAGTGAATCCCCTGGGGGAATGGGAGCAGGGATAGTTTAACTTTAATGAAAGCCTCTTGCTAAATAGGTCCTTACAGTATCCTTCTAGATTGCAGTATTTCCCTTCTTAATATGGTATATAGAAATATGATTAATTTTTTTACTACATTTATTGAGTTAGTAGGGCTGTTTAAAATCTATCATTTAATTTAACTTATTTAAGTCATCTTGTATCTCTAAGTAACTGCTTTCTTCCATAATATATGATATTTTACCAAATTTGTGAATATTTGTACCTTCTCTATTTTGTGCTATTTTAAACTATTATATTCTAATGGACCAAACAATGATGAAAAATATTGATAAATGGATGTTCTTTGGATTCTTTTTCTTCTAACTACTTAAAGATTTAGCTAAATTACTATTTTCTCTAGAATCCTAAAGTGCACTTTTTCTTTTTTTACTCAGAATAAAAGGTACATAGTCATTTTCCCCCTTTAATTGACTCTTCTCCTTGAGAAATAATTGATTCATTAATACATTTGCTTTTCAAGAAGTATGATTTTATTTCAGCCAAGTTCTTAGTACACAAGTCTTTCTGAAGCAAAACACATGTCCCATTTTCTTAGGGATTGCATTGCTTTCTATACATATATTTCCTTCTAAGTCAGTTAATGTGTTTTCCAAATAATTCCATAGATCTATAGAATGTCTGAATGGTTATACAATAAAAAGTACTGCAGGGTCCCTGCAGGCTCAGTCATTTAAGCACCCAACTCTTGATTTTGGCTCAGGTCATGATCTCATGGGTTGTGAGATGGAGCCTCGTGAGATCCAGCCAGGTATTGGGTTTCATGCTCAGTGGGAAGTCTGCTTGAAGGTTCCCTCCCTCTGCTCCTCCCCTCGCTCATACTCATTCTCTCTATCTCAAATAAATAAATAAACAAATAAATCATTAAAAAAGTATTACAAAATGTATATATAGGAAAGATGTTTAAAAATCTTTAAAAAGTCTAGTGTTCTCTGGAATAGGACAGAACCTCATTTTCAGAAATGAGTTGGTATCCAAACCCAGTAAAACAAGTATTGTTTTCACTTAAAACCGTATCTTGAAAGAATAAAATACTGAGAGTAGAAAGAACTGAATCTCAGGGATCATAAATGGGTATAAATACTGAAAGAACAGGTCGAATGAAGGAGTTTATGAATGAGGAGTATCTTAAGTCAGAGATCAAATGTATTGACTTTTGTATTACTCTCATAACCTAGTTCAGTATTAAATGTTTATTGAGTAAGTGATTAAATAAATAAATAAATAGATAAATACATTAAAATATGACTTCTCTCTCCATCTTTCTCCCTCTCATCCCCCCCATATATGGCTATTACTATTGCTATATGGCATTATCATATGGATATTACATTACATGTAAGGAGAGACATATACCTATATATATTTATACACACAGATATTTGTACCTATATATAAATATATGTATGTATAACACCTGAGTGATAACATATTTATGTATGTATGCAGACATGCAAGAAAGAGAAAAGATTCTTACATCATTGGAGATGATATTAACATGAAAAATCAATGTGGAAAACAATTCAGATTTATCCTTCATTTATTCAAACATATTTATTTGGAAAAAACACTGAAAAATATTGAAAAAAGCACCACATGTATGGGATGTATACAGGCTCAGTGCATACCAAGTTCTGTAAGGTTAATATCTTACCCTTGCTGTGTTCCCACTCTCTCTCTCTCTCTCTCTCTCTCTCACACACACACACACACACACTTCTACTTTCTTGTATGAAAATAGCTCTTCAAGAAAATAATGATAAGAAGCTTAAGCACCTATTCTGTCCTTAGGCTAAATGACAATAAGCCAAAAATTTGACAATTTCAAAAAATATGCAAAGTGGATAAAAGAGTTCCACCTCAACCAGTGTTGAAATGAAAGCTAGCAGGGTCTTTGTGTTTAGGTGTATGTACAGCCAAACACTAGCCTGCCTTTCAGGATATGAGCAAAATTTGTGACTCCTTCCACTCTGTGCAGAATATAAATCCAGGCCAGAGTC
The DNA here is from genome assembly GCF_010015895.1 of Lontra canadensis. NCBI lineage: Eukaryota > Metazoa > Chordata > Mammalia > Carnivora > Mustelidae > Lontra > Lontra canadensis. Next base: position 15,214,220 of record NW_022630995.1, on the reverse strand, counting down.
CCATTGACAGGGACAATCTAAAGCAATACAGGAGATTTATTAAATTCCCAAAATCTGTCCCCTCTCACTCCCGACATCCTCAAAAATCCTGTGAGGAACTTCTGTGGATCATTTCTATTTAAGTTCACCCTAGTGATTTTGATACTTTTATCTGTGTTATAGCTAGAAGTCACATTGAAATTCCTTAAGATTGATTATTTATCAGATAATAACACTACTTTCATTAATTTACAGAATCTAAGTAATATTATTGTCTCTCGATAGTATTCTCAACAGAAGTGCTGCAGGCCCCATGACACCTTGATTAAAAGGATAATGGAATAAGGTCACATGATGACCACTGTCTCTGACAGTTCTTGGAATTTTAACACAAATACCTGTCTCATAACAAGTCTGATATCTGACAGCTGCTATGATGAGGAAGGCCAGACTCTGGAAAAAATGTATAATTTCTCTTCATTGGTCTTCAGGAATAATAGCTTTATAGAGTCTTATACGACAATTTCTAATGGACAGTTTATACGTAATTCATATGCTCAGGGTGTTGGATTTTAAATGTTGAGAATTTCTATTCTGGTACTTCACTGCAACTTTCAATATATGATTATTTCAACTTTTAAGACATTACCTAAATATTGTGTACATGTATGTTTGTACCCTTGGGTTAGTATCTCTTAAGTATAAATAATAGAAGTGAAATGTCTGGATTAAAGTAAAAGTACATTTAACATTTTGATAAATAGTAACATATTTTCCTCTTAGCTGACAAGAATTTACAAGTTCATGAGAGTCACCACAAAAAAGTATTTTTCATATATTTTTGCCAAAAGAACATTAGATTAAACTTTTGAAATATTTTCCAAGCTATTAGGTAAAAAATTGCTAAACATTTTTAAATGTTTATCTAAAGACAAGTGTGAGGATATTTTTTCATATTTTATTGGATATTTATAATTATTTTTCTATTAACCTTTGATGCCATTGAGATATTTTTTTCTTTTGGGTCACTGATGTGTGTGTGTGTGTGTGTGTGAGAGAGAGACCACCAGAACACCAGAAACTGCTCAACCTACCTTTTTTATATGAATGCCACCTGCTGATAAGACAAAAAATATGGTCATCAACAACACAACACACACATACAGACACACATGTACAAACAACTATACCAACCTTTCTTGCGGCATAAACTAAGGAGGATAATGGTTTGAGATTCAAACCTCAGAAGTAAACTACTTGAGAGGAAATTAGTAAACAAAACACTTATAGAAATTTTAAGGTATGCCGTAGTTTTATTTATGTTTTTGTTCAAGAACTCTATTTTTTTTAAAGATTTTATTTATTTATTTGACAGAGAGAGAGAGAGATCACAGGTAGGCAGAGAGACAGGCAGAGAGAGAAGGGGAAGCAGGCTCCCCGCTGAGCAGAGAGCCCTATGTGGGGCTCGATCCCAGGACCCTGAGATCATGACCTGAGCCAAAGGCAGAGGCTTTAACCCACTGCGCCACCCAGGTGTCCCTCAAGAACTCATATTAGTAAAGAGTTTCAGAGGGTTAGGCAGGAAAAGGTTCAGATAATACTTTTATATCAGCAGAACCACACAGAATGTATGATTACTAGATTTGAAGGATCTAAGTAGATATTATATCCTATTCTCTATCTATTAAATTTTTAAAAATTAGAATATTTGACAAATGTTGTGTAAAAAACAAGGGAAGTTAGTATAATCCCTGTTGGCAAATAATAAGTTATGATGAACATTTTCAAATAGACATATAATAAAACACTCATTTGCATACACACAAAAACTATAGAACAGAGTTTCAAGCATTGGAGTAAAATAATAGTATTTACATTCTCAATATATTTTCTTAGTGGTGTGAAGAATAGTGAAACCAGCATATATATGGGAAAAACTCTTAGAAGAGTTATCACAGTTGTCCAGGCATAAAGGATGGTGAAGATTCTGAGCTATTAGAGTAGCTATGAAAAAATAAGGTCATATTAAATGTGTTTCAAGATTAACAATACTTGGAATGCAAAGGATATTGAGTGTTGGTACTGGAGGAAAAGAGAAGGATCATTGAAGACATTGATAACATTCTGCTATGAATTAGTAGATGGTTTTGATACTGGGCTTACATAGGGATCCTCCTTCCCTCCTTACTGGAAAAGGAGGAGGATATTTGTACTGGTGTTATTCTATAGCTGGTAGGAGATTACGATATCTGTTTTGGACAAGTCTTTGAATTTCATATGAGACCTCTCACAGTGTATGTCAAGTCAGATAGTTGGAAGTTAGAAGAGTGTTCTGAACTGGTGACACACATTTTAATATAATAGTCATATTTTGTTGATGGAATATGATTAGATATGATGACTGAAGGAGACAGTGTAGTGTGCAAAGAAGGGCCAAGGACTGAACTCTATAGAGGAACAATAGAGCTTTAGATGTAGATAAAAAAGGATGAGCGAAGAAAGAAACCTAGAAAAAGTTGAGAGGTTATCTGTGAAACAAGAGAAAAATCAGGAGATAATAGTGTCACATGATCCAAGAAAAGAAAATTTTCTAAGGATAATATTGTCAACTTAAAAAACTAAAATGCTTCTGGAAGTTTAATTAGGATAGCTGAAAGGATTCTTTTTTACAGAGCATTACTTAATCTCTGTTAAGTTTAATAAAAACAGGTCTCAAAATTTGCATTATATGTCTTGTGCTAGTGGAATAATTTTTAAATAATTTTGAAATAACAACTGAGTGGAAAACATGTTTATCAAAGCTTTTGTTTTATAATTTGAAAACAACTGAACATATTTTGGATATGCAAGAAAATTTAAAGTATACATACAATATTTTTGAAAATAATTGCAACACTGGTTCAAGAATCAATAGAAAATTTAATGAAACTATTTAAACACACCTGAATTCATTTCTAGCATATTTAAAATCTCAGTAAATGATTAAAGAGAAGTTACTCATGAACAGAAAGTCACACATTCCCTCAAAAGTATTAGTATAAAATTTGGCTATCTGAACACAAGTTTATCTCAATATATCACAAAATAAATTCCAGGACAATTAAATATTTGCATGTGAAATTACCATAATTAAGTTCAATAAAGGGTTTTAAGCAATTTTTAACCAAAAAACCAAACCAAAACAAAACAAAAAAAACACAAAATCATTACCAGAATTAGAATAAAAATTCCAGCTCATTTCATAAAGTTATACTATTGTATTTGAAATCTGGATAAGGAAAATTCAAGAAAATTGTAAATTTATATCACTCAGAGATAAATCAAATATTAGCTTATAAGTCAAACCAGTGATATTTCATAATCAAATACCTTATCTCAGAAATAAATACAAAGATCATTGAATATGTTGTCCATGGATCAAAGTAACTTACTAAATTTACTACTAAATGAATAGGCCAAAAAGAAAAATGTTATTATTACATCAGTAAGTATGGAAGAAAAAAAAAAACAGAAAAGCTCTGTTAAAGTTCCTTACCTTTTTTAAGAGATATTCTTAGTGAACTAGGTAATGAAAAGACTGTACTAAGCGCCAAATCAAAATCAAAAGCAAAAACTGATGAATAAAACAATAGCAAAATTAAGAATCTTGATCTTTAATAAATATTGCAAAATACAAATAAAAAAGAAAAATTAGAAACGTTTGCAATATTTATAACTAACAAAGAAGTTAAGAAACTCTTAAAAGTTTACACAATAACAAAATGGATCTGGAGAACTGCCAGTGACCAAACGGGCAAAAGTATGAACAGAAATTCAAGTATAGGCAGGTGGTAGGAGAGCATTTAGAATTTTATTCACTAAATGAAGTGCTCATTGGTATATCCATTCTGGAGAGGAATCTAGCAATATGCAGTCAAATTGAATAAAAATGTACCTATCGTTTCTGATTTCCTTCTGGTGGTTATATATGTCAGGGAAATTTCCACACAAACAAACACACTGTTTTGAGGTACTGGAGTTTGGGAGGTAATCCAGGTGACCTTGTCTGAGAAAACAGATGAATAAAACATGTTACATGCATTAAGACTATAGAGAAGTCAAAATCAACCTAATCATGGTAAAAATAAGTGTAGAGTGCTATGTAACTAGAAAGAGAAATAAACTGAGGCTTACAGAATAATTCCATTTATGTAAAATAAAAATACATACAAACAAATCTATACCTATATATGTACATACACCATAGGAACACACAGAAAAAAAAAAAAGAAAGAATATATACCAAGCGCCTTAGAATGGTCTCCTTGGTTGAAATTGAAAAATGGAAGTGAAAGACTAGGAATGAACTCGATTCTATCTTAAATTTTCCCTTTTTATCTAGGTGCTTTTAGTTTAGAGTATTTTCTAAGTGTAAATTAGTGAGGGACGTTTTAAAGAATATCACTGATATATGTGCATTAAAACTTATAAACTATCAAAAAAAGACAAATCACAAACCGAAAACAATTCTTGCAATAAATATGACAGGCACAGATTTAGCTGCATTGCTGTTTAAGTTCTTACATATCAACAAATGCAAATTTTCCTTAAAATATGTATAAGATATTAATAGTCTATTCAAATACAATAAAATAACGATAAATGCCAATAACAGATGAACAATATCCAATCTTATTCAAAATCATGCAAACATTAAAAATGTGTGGGTTTTTTGGTTTTTGTTTTTGTTTTACTCAACAGTAAGAAAATACAAATATCTTTATAATATTCAGTGCTTGCTGGAGGATGGTGAAAAAAATACCAAATAATTCTATATGTAAGTTGTGGAATGACTTCTATCAGTTAAATGTCTGCAAGATTCTCTGATGGGCAAAAATGAAGGAAATCAAAGATTGTGACAGTTGAAACTTTACAAAATTTAACCAGAAAAAAAAAGAAAAGAAAAAAGTCGTTTTCATTTCTCTGTAAGTAAACAAAGGGGGTTGTTGAATAGACATTTCATAAGTAAAACGTGAGGATGTCTAAAATGACCTGCCTCAAGTTACTCTTCATGTCCGTCCCTATGCTAATTGAGAAAATTTCCAGGAGCTAAATTCTACAGAAAATGCTGAGTGTGGATAGCACAAAGCCTCCGCAAAAAGCTTACAGGTAAAGGAATGCCCAACCCATAAAGGGCTCATATACATCAGATATTAAAATTTTGAGAAATGAATTTCTCAAACATTAAAACAAAACTAACATTTCCGTAATTTTCCTAGTTATTTGCTTATGTATTTATACTAAATATTAAGTCACTATTTATTCATTAATTTCTTTATTTTTTAAAGATTTTATTTATTTATTTGCGAGAAAGGGAGTGCACAAGCAGGAGGGAAGAGGAGAGGGAGAAGGAAAGGAGAAGCAGACCCCCTCCTGAGCCCAGAGGGACAAGAGGCTGCATCCCAGGAGCCTGAGATCATGACCTGAGCAGAGGCACAAGCTTAACCAACGGAACCACCCAGACACTCCCTAATTTCTTTACTTTGTAAACTTAAGTGCATATATATTATGCTCATAATCACAAACATATTTAGGAAAATATTTGAAGAAAAGTCCACTCACAAAAGCCCACTAAATGAAGAGTGCAGTTAAACTTGAAATCTGTTAGTTGACTCCCCTTCTAAATGCAGAGCATTCAATTCCCAGTTGGTTGTGGGAATTAGGTGGACTGGGAAGCATTACTGAACTCCAGAAAATTGTGGAATAGAGTGGGCTTGGGGAACAAAGACAGTGTTCATGTTCACCGAGAACTAACACCATTTTAAAGGAAAAAATTTTGAAAAAACGTTTTTTAATACAAATTGTCAATGTATTTCCTTTTAATTTGTGGTTTTAAAATGTTAGAAAAGAAGACTATCATATCTTAGGACATTAAAAGTAAGAGAAGAATCAAAGTTTTGCTAATAAGGCATTGGAGTAGTGAGTGACAGGCAATTTCAAAACCAAAATGATTACATCTTTTCACATCGTTGTCATAGCTTTACCACCAGAGAAACTGTCACATTTTCAGAGAAGCCCCTAATTTAAAAAGAGCTCCTGCCAACTTCTTTGATTTTGTTTTATTTTACCTGACAAAAGTATTTACCTCATGTGATAGGGATAGTCTCACAGTAATAATTAAGAAAATGTAATGAACAGAGGTTGGTGGCAAAACACTTTATTATTGATTTTTGGTCATGTCTTTCTGTTGTACATATAACTTATAAACTCTGGATATTATTGGCATTTATAAATTGAATAGGATCTCTAAGAAAAGTCATAATACTTAATATATATTATCTCACAAGGAAAAGTCATTGCATTTTTCTTTTTTTTTTCTAAAGATTTTATTTATTTATTTGACAGAGATTGAAAGTAGGCAGAGAGGAGGAAGCAGGCTCCCTGCTGAGCAGAGAGCCCGATGTGGGGCTCGATCCCAGGACTCTGAGATCATGACCTGAGCCAAAGGCAGAGGCTTAATCCACTGAGCCACCCAGGTGCCCCAAAGTCATTCTATTTTTCAGTGAAACACATTTCTTGTAAAAATTCCAAACCTGAATTTAGTGTATGAAGTACCATCAAGTAGCACTTTCATTTGAGTCATTCCTCTGCTTCCTTCAAGGTAACTACATGTTTTTCTTACCTATTATTTCACCTTCTAAATCTATCTCTCAGCCTATATTTCCATGACAACACGGCCAGTAATCAGAAATGGGGAAATGGGAATATATATATATATGTATGTATATTCATATATATGTGTGTGTATATATATATGTGTGTATATATATACACATATAAAGATTTTATTTATTTATTTGACAGACAGAGATCACAAGTAGGCAGAGAGGCAGGCAGAGAGAAGGGGGAAAGCAGGCTCCCGGCTGAGCAGAGAGCCTGATGTGGGGCTCAATCCCAGGACCCTGGGATCATGATCTGAGCCAAAGGCAGAGGCTTAACCCACTGAGCCACCCAGGTGCCCTATATATATATTTTTTTTTTGTGATAAACTGTTAGCTAAACTGAAACTATCAACTATAGATGAGACATATACCGGAATATTCTTATACCATATAATAACAGAAAACCTGAATTTAGTGAAAACAACAGAAATCTTAGTACATTTATATGAGAACTTCATCAAACCAATGGCATTTTGGAAAATCACTCAGTCAAAAAGTATACAATTTAACTGTGTTGGAAAGACAGTCTCAGTGTTCATTGTACAGTGAGTTTGTGGAATATGAATTAAAGTACAGGTTAAAAATATTTTTACATGTACAAGTTAAAAATATTTTCATGGTTGCAGCACACCTGGGTGGTTCATTCCGTTAAGCGACCAACTCCTGGTTTTGGCTCAAGTCATGAACTTGGGTCCTGGGATAGAGCCCTCTGCTGGTTAGGCTCCCTGTTCAGCAGGGAGTCAGCTAGTCTCCCTTTCTCTCTGCCCCTCCCCCTGCTCATGTGCTCTCCCTAAAATAAATAAATCTTTTAAAAAATATTTCACGGTTAAAGATATTTGGGAATGCTTATTTAAATAATCTAAATCATTATCATTGAAGAACGTGTCAGAGCATTTTCAAGATTGTGAGGGTCTGGGCTTTTATCTTACTTATAAGCTTACAAGTTAGCCTGCTAATTTCATAGGCACTCGCTGAAGTCATCAGACTCCTGGGTCAGAGACAAATGACTCTTGTTACTCATGGCCCAGCAGGCAGTATGAACATCAGCATATTTGCTTCAGGTCCCCTGGTGCTTGTGTCCCATGGAGGCAATGCGAACTGGCCCAGAGGAACCCAGCACATGCAGTAGGCTGCATTACAACAAAGGAAGCCTAAATTTAGAAGACTTGGATTTGTTATATTAGGCAGTAAGCATTCTTTTCCTCTGCTCCCATCTTCCAAGGCTGCTCCCTATACAAATATACTTGAAAAGATAGTCAGATTAAGAAACGTTCTGTGCCTCCCTCCACAAAACATTCAGAAAGTCAATATCCCATGGAGAATTATCTCCTAACAATCTTTTAAAATGCTTATTTGCATTGTGAATCTTAAAGATGTATTAGGCTTTTCCAAATCTAATTTGAATATGAAAACTGCATATCTCTCTGTGTGTGTAACACCTCTCTTAGAGGAGGTAGAAATCAAGAAAATATTGGAATAAATCTTTTGTTTGTTTTGTTTTGTTTTAAAATAAATCTTTTTCCATGTCATACACTGGTGAAGATTCCCAGTCAACTTGATACTCTCTATTGCATTCTTAGCTATTTTAAGGTATAATAGGAAATGGAATTTTTTCATGAAGTTTAATTAATTTACTTAGGTATAAAGCCTTGTGCTTGAATTCCATCTTCAACACTTACTGTTTAGATGTAGGGGAAAGAAAATGGAAAAAACAAACAAACAAACAAACAAACAAACAAAAACCTCTCAGAACTTCCACTTTTGATTGTAAAATTTTACCCTGTCAATTAGTTTATTGGGTTAAATGAAATCATGCACATAAATAACAATGTTTTGGGGGTGCCTGTATGGCTTGGTTGGTTAAGCATCTGCCTTTTGTTCAGGTCATGATCTCTGAGTCCTGGGATCAAGCCCTGTGTAGGGCTCCACACTCAGTGGGGAGCCTGCTTTTCTCCCTCTCCCTCTGACCCTTCCCTGCCCCTCCTGCTCATGCTTGCTCTCTCTCCTTCTCTCAAACAAATAAAATCTTTTTATAATAAATAAATAACTGTGTTTTGGCTAGTAAACAGCTTTTTTAAATAAAAATATATTATATTATATAATTCTACACGTTTCATTATTTTATAAAATATTAAAATTGTGTAAATATAAAATAAATCTAAAATTATATTAATACAGATGCACTAAAATAAGGGTCAACTGAAAACTAAAGTAAACAGTGTATATACACAGAGGCAAATGCAAGTACACACATAAGAAAATTCATTAGCAAATTTCAATTTCAAACAAAGGTCAAATACAAGATAGAAACATTAACAATACAGACAAAATATCATTTAATATTCACACGTGTGTTTCCCTTGCCTTAGGAGACATATCTAGAAAGAAGTCACAATGGCTAATGTCAAAGAAGTTACTGCTTATGTTCTCCTTTAGGATTTTTATGGTGTCAGTTCTCACATTTAGGTCTTTCAATCCATTCTGAATTTATTTTTTTGTATGGTGTAATAAAGATGTCCAGTTTCATTTTTTTGTATGTTGCTGCCAAGTTTTCCCAAAACCATTTGTTGAGGAGACTATGCTTTTCCCATTGGATATTCATTCCTGCTTTGTTGAAGATTAATTGACCATTAATTGATTCATTTTTGGGTCTTCTGTCTGTTCCATTGCTTTATATGTCTATTTTTGTACCAGTACCATACTGTTTGAAACACCAGAGCTTTGTAATATAACTTGAAGTCCAGAACTGTGGTTCCCCCAGCTTTGTTTTTCTGTCTCAAGGTTGCTTCAGCTATTCATGGTCTTTTGTTCTTCCATACAAATTTTAGGATTGTTTGTTCTAGATCTGTGAAAAACATTGTTGGTATTTAATAGGGATTGCTTTAAATCTATACATTGATTTAGGTAATATAAACATTTTAACAATATTTGCTTCTTCCAATCCATGAGCATGGAATGTCTTTCCTTTTCTTTGTGTCCTTTTCAATTTCTTTCATCAGTGTTCTCTAGAATTCAGATTACATATGTAATGTATCATGTTAGTTGATTTGTGAATATTGCACAACACTTGCAACCCAGTTATAAATCCCACTTGATCCTGGCGAATGGTTCTTTTAATGTATTGTTGGATTTGGTTTGCTGGTATTTCATTGAGAATTTTTGCATCCATGTTCACTGGGGATATTGGTCCGTAATTCTCTTTTCTAGTGGATTCTATATCTGATTTTGGTATCAAGGTAAGGTTACTTCATAAAATGAACTTGGAAGTTTTCCTTCTTCTTCTACTTTTTGGAATAGTTTAAGTGAAGAGTAAAAATAAACTATTGGGACTTCATCAAAATAAAAATCTTCTGCATAGCAAAGGAAACAATCAGCAAAACTGATTGGCAACCTGCGGAATGGGAGAAGATATGCAAATGGCATATCTGATAAAGCGTTATTATTCAAAATACATTAGGAACTTACACACTTATACATATTAGGAACTTCTACACTCAACATTCCAAAAACCTAATAATCCAATTAAAAATGGGCAGAGGACATGAAAAGACATGTTTCAAAAGAAGACATACAGATGGCCAACAGACACATGAAGGATGTTCAACATCACTCAGCATCAGGGAAATACAAATAAAAAACACAATGAGATACCACCTCACACCCATCAGAACCACTAAAATCAACACACAAGAAACAATAGGTTTTGGTAAGGATATGGAGAAAGGGGAACCCTCTTGCACTATTGGTAGGAATGCAAACTGGTACAGCTGATCTGGAGAATAGTATGGAGGTTCCTCAAAAAGTTAAAAATAGAACTATTCTTTAATCCAGAAATTGAGCCACTAGTTATTTACACAAAAACAAAAGTACTATTTTTAGGGGTATTTCCCCCCCCAATGTTGATAGCAGCATTATGTACAACAGCTAAGCTATCAAAACAGCCCAAATGTCCATCAACTGATGAATGGATAAAGGTGTGGGAGATACACACACACACACACACGCACGCACACAGACATACACATACATATGCGTGTGTATTTATTTTTATATAATGGAACATTATTCAGCCATAAAAAGAATGAAATCTTGCCACTTATAAAGACATGGATCGGGGTGCATGGGTGGCTCAGTCATTAAGCATCTGTGTTTGGCTCAAGTCATGATACCAGGGTCCTATGATTAACCCCCGCATCTGGCTCCCTGCTCAGCGGGAAGCCTGCTTTCCCCTCTCCCACTCCCACTTCTTGTGTTCCTTCTCTCACTGTTTCTGTCAAATAAATTAAAAAAAAAAAAGTGTGGATGGAACTAGAACGTTATGCTGAGTGAAGTGAGTCCGTCAGAGAAAGAGAAATACCATATGATTTCACTCATACGTGGAATTTAGGAAACGAAACAAATGAGCATATGGGAAAAAAAGAGAGAGAAACAAAACAAGAAACAGATTCTTTTTTTTTTTTTTAAAGATTTTATTTATTTGACAGACAGAGATCACAAGCAGGCAGAGAGGCAGGTAGAGAGAGAGGAGGAAGCAGGCTCCCTGCCGAGCAGAGAGCCCGATGCGGGGCTCGATCCCAGGACTCTGGGATCATGACCTGAGCTGAAGGCAGAGGCTTTAATCCACTGAGCCACCCAGGTGCCCCAACCAAGAAACAGATTCTTAACCACAGAGACCAAACTGAGGGTTATTAGAGGGAACAATGGCGGGGGGTGAGTTAACCAGGTGATGGGGATTAAGGAGTATATTTGTTGTGATGAACATGGGATATATGAAAATGTTAAATTATTATATTGTATACCTGATGCTAATATAGCACTGTATGTTAACTAACTTGAATGAAATTTAAAACCTAAAAACTTTTTTTTTTGGCAATACAAAAAATAAATAAATATTTCACATATGTTTTTTAATTTTCTGTGTAAGTATGATTAGAAAGCAAGTTTTTCACTGGTCTATTATATTTTTAGGCTGGAAGCAGAAATAGGGATATTACATTCCATGTAAAGGATGTGTGGACAAATCAAATCCTTATTGATTTAAATAGTTGCTTCATATACCCATAGCATTGGTCTTTTTTCCTGTTAGCTCATGTTCTCAGGAGTATATGAAAATAATGCCAACAGTCAAGTTTATATTTTTTATTATCAATGAATATAATAATTCATGGGAGCCACAATCACGTTAAACATTAATTGTTTAGAAATGTGCTGAAATAATTTATAATTAGAAAAATATTTTCCTTTATTAAAATCTAAACAAGCAGAACATAATGTCTCAACCAAATTCCTTTTAAGATGCATGGGGCTTAGATTAAAATTGACTCTAATGAAATTAGAATAACAGCATCCAAGACTAAAATTTAGACTTAATGTGCTCATTACTTGTGTTATACTCAATCATTTTACTGCAAGCTTTTATTTGTGTATAGTAGTTAATTAATGCAAAAAAAGATAAACTTTTTTTCAGCTTTTACTGTTGTATTGTTTCTTCTTAATTATCCTAATAAATTAGAGAAATTTAAATATATTTTTTCAATGATACATTTTAAAATATATATATATATATATATATATATATATATATATATATATATATATGTATATATATATATAAAGAAATTGGGCTGGAGATTGTAAATTGTCTAAACTACCAAAGTTCCAAAATACCTTGGCAATGTTGTCTTTGTTAATGAGCTTGGCATAAGGATTCTCCAGAAAAGGTATTAAGCTAAGGTGTTTTCTGTAAAGTCAAATATTCTTACTTGTACTCTTTCCAGATGGCTTTATGGAGGCCATCCTTTTTCAGCTGTCCATGAAACAAATGCAAGGCCATCCATTTGTTTGGGAATTACTTTGCCAGAATAGCTAAATCCATTTTGAAGGTAGCATGGGGGGATTCCATAAAAAGTTTGAGCCATGTTTGGAGATTTAATGAAATATTTGGACAGGTAAAATGGCTTAAAATGGAGTATATTTGTGAATTCAGGAAAGGCAGTTTCTCAAACAAAGCTTATTTGCCTGGTTATAAGGCATTTGTTTAGTTGGATGCAACTTCTGTTAAATCCTTTATAGGTTCTTGGCTATTTTTTTAATAAAAGAAAAGGCAAGTATTTATTTTCTGTCAAAATGATCACGTGTTGGGCATTTTTGGATACTTGAAATCAGTATCATAAGTAAAACAAGAATATATAAAATATTTCCAAACACAAAACAGTGACAAAACATATGAAACAATGATTGCAGTTGTAAAGATATGTATTTGACTATTAAAAAAAAAATCACCAAGTACAAATAATGGATCTTCTACTCCTAGAGCGGTTAAATATTTGGATACAACAAATTTCTGAAATGTAATATGCTTTCTATTTTCTCAAATATCTTTTAGACTACACATCTGTATCTTTATCTGTTTGTATCTATCTGTTTTTATCATATGTCCTCGGCTGCTGTCATTCACCCTTTTATTCGAAATTGCTTTCTTAGAAACTGAGTTAATCAAAGACTCTGAAATAATTATTTATGTTAAATATCATGATGGTCTTAATTTTGTCCCTACACAGTTATAAAAAATTCATATGGCAATTAATATTAATATGACAATATTATGGTTGTGTACTATATTATATCAGGGAAAAAAGTCAGGTTTGTTTTTTGTTTTTTTTTTCCTTTATGAAACTTTTTTCTTAATCATTTCCATTTTCTAAATAACCTGGTTAAAATGAAAAACCAAAATTGTTGAGTTTCAGTGAAACTAATCTTACACAAGAAAAATGTACATTTTTTCCACCATCAGTTGATACTAATGATTTCCAGTCAAAGGCAAAAATATCAGAACCTAGAAAAAAGGCTTACCAGGGGATAGTAAATACAATACAAAAAATAATAATAATAATAACTTTAGGCATAAAGTCTACCAAATCAGAGCCTAAATCAAACATATAAATATAAAACATATATGGCACAAACATATAAATTAATTTTATAGAATGGAGACTATAGATACATTGGTTAGGACACTAGATTTGGTCATATGTGAATGCATGTATTAGCCATACATTCATTCATTCAAAAACAACAACAACAACAGCACTACCGGATACCTATTGTTGTCTAAGAACTATACTAGGCATTACTGATATAATGTGAGCAAGATGCTGATAAAGAAAGTACACTGCAATTGAAAGGTACATGGCTTTACAAAACCATAAGGCTACAGAATTTGGTGATGTCTTCCTTAAAGAACTGACAAGTTGAGATCGCAAGGATGACTAGGAAGAATCAGACAAAGAAAACGAGGAGCAATTGGTGAGGGAGGAGAATGCCTCTGCTCTGCTCTGCTCTGTAGTAGGAAGTATCATGGTGCATAGGAGAAAAAGAAGGAAGTCCATTGTGACTGAAATGGGAGCTGAAGACAGTGATGGAATGGAGGACAGAAAGGAAAGTGAGAGACCGACCATGACATGCCTTGCATGGCAATATTAAGAATTTTTGTTTTCTGTCCTAAGAAAGTCATTGAAGGTTTTAATCAGGAAGGCAAGTTTCACCAATAATCATATAATTGTAATTTAATTCTAAAAAAGATACCTCTAGTTCATTCTAGAGGACATAGTAGGGGAAGGTGGTGGGACAAGTCAAAATTTTGGAAGTTAGAAAATCTTTGCCGCAGTTCAGGTATGAACTATGTAGTTATGATGGATGTAGAAAGATAGTAAAAGATTTAAAGCATATTTAGTAAAAAAAAAAGAGAAAGAGAGAGAAAGATTTAGTGATGGATTGAATGAGGGGCATAGGAGAATGGTGAGGGATGATTTCTAGGCTTCTCGTTTTTACAGTTAGCTAAATGGTTTTGCTATTGTCTGAAATATAGAACTCTGGGCCAGCATGATTGGGAAGAAAAGGGGGAAGTTGATGAATTTAATTTTAGAAGTATTGAGTTGAAGCATCCCTCAAACGTCCAAGAGGAACTATCAGAGAATTAAACAAATATATACGTATGGTGTACAGAGGTGAGCCTTGATGGAGATTTAAATTTGAAAGTTATCTGTACATAGTTGATACTTAAAGCTGTGAGTAATGATGAGTTTCCCAGGAGAGGAAGTATAGGGGGAAACTGTATAGAACTCACTAGAGGACCCAGGCATTTGAGAAGAAAAGACAAAGTGAGACCCATATGATCTAAGAGGTAGGAAAATCCAGGGAAAGAGAGTATTATGGAAAGGAAGGGAATTGGTGAATGTAGTCAGTGTTGCTTGAAGTGAGAATGAAAATACCTATAAAATTTAATGATACGGAGATCATAGTTAGCTTAGTAATCCTGAAATGGTAGAGAAGTAGGGATGAACACTATATGTACGCAGTGTTAGTTTGGATATATTAATATAAACATTAGGTTCAGGAAATTACTACATTTACTATATAATATGAAATGTAATGTAAAATGAGAAAAAAAAATCATCTCATCAGCTAGTAAAGAGTTCTTTGAATACATTTACTATTTAAAATTGATAATTCTCCAGTATTCCAGGCACACGATATTACGTGGGCAACAACATAGGATGGTGGTAAGAATTTTGGTCCAGAAGTTATAATGCAATGAGTCAAAGCTACATTTCACAAAACTAGAGGTATGCATTTTTGTGAACCTCAGTATCTTCCTGAATAACAGTTGTAACAGTAGTAACTCACTTATATCTCAGGATTGTTTTGAAGATTCAGAAAGGGAAAGAGAAAGGAAATGCATGGGATAGTATCTTTAATTTATAAAGCTATAAGTAAATAAACTATATAAGACATAAGTTGATCTGATTGTGTATAATAATAATATGCTAAAAAGTGTCTCTACCTCTGTTTTGACACCCAGTATGCCATCCCATAAACTCTGCCTTTTACCTTATTATCTTCTGTGAATTTCCAGTACTGAATGAATTTCCTGTGTCTTATACATCTTCTTGTTTCACCACAGTGCCTAAGATAATACCTCTGACATGGTACATCATCAAAAATGTGTTTTTTATTTAAATCTCAAAAAAGTGTTAGATAAATTTATTGTTCATTACATGTTCAGACATACCTAGAGAACTTCTGCTTCTGTACTAGTGTTCACACAGTAGTTATTTCTTCCACTGGCTTTTAGAAGTTGTAATTAATTGAAGTAAGTAGTTACAAAGCAAATCAGTCACTACTGACAGATAAATCCTTTAAACCATATACAGACGTATCTGAAGTTAAAATGCTGGGAAACTATTATTAAATATACTTATTTGTTCTTTGAAACACAATTGTATTTTCTCTCCTTTCCCAGCTGTTCTCTTTTCTCCTACTGCTTCTACCTTCAGTCAGTTAAGGATGGCCACGTTTTGCTCTGTGCTAAAGGATATACACAGACTTTGCTTAATAAATACCAAGTTGAAACCTGACAGCAATCAGTTGTGCCCCTATCCAGATTGATGGGCCCTTTCCAGGAAGCTTTAATGTGCACATAAAATGTCAACTCTCTCAAATAATTTGCAGAAGATTAGTTCCATGGTGATTCAATTTGATAAGAATGGGTATTAAGAACTACCTCAGTGTACTTATTTGTACCAGGCTGGCTTATTGGTCATTTCCATAAAGATCACTGAAGTGTAGATGATAAACTAGCAGGAGGAGTAGCTTTCAAAGCACCAGCCCCCAACCATCCTGACCTGGCAGCCCTCTGATTGCTCAATGTTTTCAGTTTGCTTAATGTATTTCTCTGTTACATTTATGACCCAGGATTCGGATTTGCAGCTCTCACTGCCAGCCTTTTGGCCTCGAATCCTAGTACCTGAATTCCAATTGTCTTCATCATATTTTATTTGTTTTTAAATGAGAGACCTGTACTATTGTTTGTCATCCAAAAACCAATAAACAGGAGGAAAATGTCAAAATAGAAAATATTTTTTGCCTGGGAATGGTGGAATCATGGATGATGTTTCTGTTTTGTTTCATTTTTTTCATCAAATATTCTTTGCTTTTCAAATTCTTTGGTCATCAGGAAAAAAATATCAAGCAAAATGTATTTAAAATGATGAATGAATACTAATACATCAGCCACACAGGTCCTTAAAATACCAAAAAATAGGAAGACAAGGAATTCTTCCAAACCTAGAAAAGATCCACTATCATTTTAGTTGAGACTATGAGTGTCATCAAACCATCAAACTTAATATATGAGAAAAAGTGTTAAGCGAGCACACACATAAAGAACACTTACCCATAAATAAGGACACATAAAGAATATTTATCACAGCGTAGTAGCTTTTACTCCAAAGATCCGGGGACCAAAGGGTATACTTTTCAAATAACACCCAGTGATTATTTTCTGGAGCTGAGTTTTCATGAACCATTTGTTTTCACCTTCTAAAATCTTTGGAATAAAGCTCACATTCATCCATTTTATTATCTCTTTTTCACTTTCTTTTTTCATCCCTCTGAGCTTAGAAATTTCCTCCTCTCCCTTTCCCCCACACAACTCTCTTCAAATGTTTTCCTGCTTAAAGTTCAGGGAATACACTGAAATAAATTCTAGAAAATCAGAAAAAGCGAATTACAAAACTAGGTCTTCAATATATCGGCATCCAGTACTTGGGTGACAACCCTCAAATTAAGTTTGAAATTAGTTTTTAATAAGAAACTTAAACAAGGATATGATTGCTGCTTACACACACCCCATGGGAAGGAGTGTGGTGACGATTATCTTAGATGAAAATACTGCATAACCCGATAACCACATACCCATGCGGCTGAAAGCTACATAAGGGAGGAACCCTGCTTTTAATCTATATTTACTTAGCACCTTCCTGAGTGTATACAATGGAGTTGGTGCTGAAGAATGTTGGGGTTTCTCCACTAGATCTCTTACGAGAATCATGAGGATCCCA
Source organism: Lontra canadensis (assembly GCF_010015895.1). Classification (NCBI taxonomy): domain Eukaryota; kingdom Metazoa; phylum Chordata; class Mammalia; order Carnivora; family Mustelidae; genus Lontra; species Lontra canadensis. The sequence goes on along the minus strand of NW_022630995.1, from coordinate 15,196,639 downwards.
ACCTCTCCCAAGTGGTCCTCAGGCTGCAACCCTACTGCTTCCACTGAGGTGCTGACCGCCCCCATGGTCGGAGGAGAGCCTTGTTTTAAACATGCGCTGTTGCCCGCGGGGTGATGGGGCTGCCGCAGCTCTATTACACAGCCCTGGCTCTCAGGGCACCAACACTCCCCTCAGTTCCACCCATGCCCTTCCCCAGTGGTCTACGCCTCAGCATGCAAGAGACACACGTGGTATGTTGAGGCCAGAAGCCACGATTATCTATCTTTCCTTTTTTATTTTTTTAAAGATTTTATTTATTTATTTGACACACAGAGAAAGATCACAAGTAGGCAGAGAGGCAGGCAGAGAGAGAGGAGGAAGTAGGCTCCCCACTGAGCAGAGAGCCCGATTTGGGGATCGATCCCAGGACCCTGAGATCATGACCTGAGCTGAAGGCAGAGGCTTTAACCCACTGAGCCACCCAGGCACCCATCTATCTTTCCTTTTATACTTTATAAATCTATCTTCACCCCTCACCCCAATTCTACCAGTGTTTTGGTGGGTTTAAATGGCACATAACATTTTCTCCAGTAACGGCATGGGAGTTCATGAAGCAGGTGGAGAAGGATTTGAGTGATCAACTTTATAGGGTTGATATGAGAATTAAATGGCCCGCAAAGCCTGTGCTGACAGGTAAAGATTGCTCCAGACTTTGCCGTGCAAGAGGGTAGAACACCAGGAGGTCAACGTGCAGAGACAAAGACCCTTTGCTCTTCAGGGTAATCACAAATCTTTATCACTGTTTCTCAAGCACCTGATGTGTGTCAAGGGATCTTACTGAAACTCCGAGGATCTGTTTATGGGAAAGATGAGATATTCTAATCTGCATGCTCTAGGAGGTCACCTAAACACAGCCTATAGACAAAGCATGCACCTTTTAGATCACAGGTGGCTGCCTGGGCTGAGAAAGCTTCCAGGACATTCGCACTGCAGAATGGTCAGGCATCCAAAGGCCTATACCCTTCCCCCAAACCTTCCCTCACCCCCAGGAGCCTGTGTTACATTATGGCAAGCCAGGTATTAGGGCTGATTTCATGCTCTACATTAACACCAACAGCAAACCACATGGCACTACAATCATTTCTTCTTCCAAGCACGATACTCTTCTATGAGTCAAGGTTGATCCCACTAGATTCATCTTTACTTAAAAATGTTTATAAAGCACTTGATTTGAGCCAAGCGTCGTTCTAAATACTTGATTAGCATTCACCCATTTGATTATTACAATTCTAAAAACCGAGTACTTTTCTAACCTCTTTTCACAGATGAAGACACTGAGAAAGATTCCATGACTTGCTCAAGGTCACACAAATAACAACAACAAAAAAGGAAGAGTCAGGCTTCAAACCCAGGCATGCTGGCTCCAGTTCTGTGCTGGAAACTACTCCACTAAGGCAGGCGCTCCCTCTCCTCATAAGAGCAGCTCCGTATGCCACGTAAAGAGAACACCCGGCAAACCTGGCCGACCAGTTCACTGCACCTTCCAGGTTCGTCTGCAACCGCAGCCCACTGCATGGACGTCACATGCTTGAACTGGCTTTAGCCGCAAGAAATTGCCTCCACATGTTCAGCAATCCTTATCATTTTGTTCCTGTGCTGATGAAATTGTTCAGATGGGTATGTAACATCCTCCCGGGTACTTCTAAATATTCCTCTTCTACTTGTATTACCTTGCTTTGGTGCAAAGCCAGACAGGTAGAAGAGAATACAAGGCCACAGATTCCGCAGCCAGACTGCCTGGGTGTGAATCCAGACAACTGCTTATTGTGTGACCTTAGGCAAGTCATACCTCTTCGTGGCTCAGTCTTCTCATGTATAAAATAGGGGTAATAATTGTATTTACTTTATAGGGTTGATATGAGAATTAAAGTGTATAAGGCATCTAAATAGTGCTTAGTGTATGGTAAGCGTAATGCCAGTGTAAGAGTTATATAAATTTGTGTACTGTGCTATCAGTTTTTATGCTATTAGTTTGATTTTTGCTAATTATTGGGTAATTGTTATTCATATTTTTTTGCAGTTGTAGAGGTGCACAAAGAGTTTACTCATTGTAAAAAAATATATAGATATACCATTTACCTGTACGTTGCTGGGAAGAAGTCAGTTAAAAGGTAAAGACTTAAAAATTAGAATATAGCACACATTTCTCTGTGTTGGTTAAAGCCCCCACTCTATGTATAATTCCACCAAGACTTGAGATCCCTTTCTAATTATGTGGGAAGCACACCCACTAAATATTTTCAAGGGTAGAATACCCATGAGATACGGAAATTTTGGTGGATTCTTTTTAACCTTTTGGTTAATACACACACAGAATGAGAATCAAACATATTGAAATGCTCCAAACAAAACATATCCTTACCCATATTTCCATTTATGTTAGCCACTTAAAGTATAATAGCTTGACTTCTGAAATAATGGGCCCCAAAATGTATGTATATATACATATATATATTTACATAGCATAAGTAAGCATAAGTAAGCATAGGTATAGAACATTTAATTTCTCATGGAAATGTTATTATTGAGTGGTATTTTAAAACTGATAAAGTGGTAGTATTTGATCATATGTGATTAGTAGTATGCTCACAAACTGAGGTCAAATGTAAGATGATTAGTCAAGTTATATCTAATATTGTTATAATCCTGTGCTATTTAGAAATGTCAACTGAGCAGTGACTTCAAAAAAATGACACTCCATTTTCTTATCTTTCTTTTAAATGTCATAGGAAAGAGCAAAATAGATGCAAGCTTGAGGGTATTTTGGGTTGTTTACAGTCTAAAGTTTTTATATATTAAAGTCAATATGTACTTGAGCCTCATTTATATAAAAATATATCCCTTGGTTTCAGTGAAATGTAAAACACAAACAAGTTGAAACGGAGCATAAGAAAGATTTAAAGAGGGGACAGTGAGAGAGAAGAGGGAACTTAAGGCCTCTGATTCTGCTTCACAGGCTTGTCAAGCTTTTGTCAGTTCTCCATCATACATTCAATTGGGATAGACTGGTACAAGGAATTGTCCTTTTGTATGGCTCCATTTTTTAATGTTATTTGACACGTCCAGACTCAGATTCATATCCTGACATACATTTGCAGATTTCCAAGGAAATGTTGCAACTCCTTTCATGCAACATATATTTATCAAAAGTTTATTTTTTTTAAGATTTTATTTATTTATTTGACAGACAGAGAAAACAAGTAGGCAGAGAGGCAGGCAGAGAGAAAGGGGGAAGCAGGCTCCCTGCTGGGCAGAAAGCCTGATGTGGGGCTTGATCCCAGGAATCTGGGATCATGACCCGAGCCGAAGGCAGAGGCTTTAACCCACTGAGCCACCCAGGCGCCCCATATGTATAAAAAGTATAAAATGTGACCGTCTCTGTGCTGGGTTTTGAGATAATAGAAATGTTCACAGAAACTGAGAAGAATATACGTGTTCATAGTCATAGTCACCCTGACAATTTATGTCAGAAATATCTATAAGGGATGTTGGAAGCTCATGGGAGAGAGATCCAATTCAGAAGGGGTCACTTGGGAAAAGAAAACTGGAGGAAGGGAGACAACCCATCTGAGATTTGAAGTATGGGCTAGAGTTGGTTAACAATCTGAAGAATGGAGTAGTAACAAACACAAGCTTTGGAGTCATTGAATTTTAGTTCTCCCAATAACAAGTTTTTGGCTGGGATACCTGCCATACAGAGTTGTTCCGTGTATCCCCTGTACCAGTGTCTCCAGTCAAGGAATCAAGTAACAGCGAGCCCAAGCTCTACTTATTAACCCACAGCTTACGGAAAGGGCTGTGGCAGCTCAGAGGGAACATATTTTTCTGACTCACAGGCACATTTGGGGCTAAAGACATATCTAATGTTGGATTAGTTAGTTCACATCATTAATCCTCAGATATCTAAAATGGAATTTATCGGACACCTCGGTGGCTCAGTCAGCTGAGTGACCAACTCTTGGTTTCAGCTCAGGTCATGGTCTCAGGGTCCTGAGTTCGAGCCCTGCATCAGGCTGCCCACTCAGTGGGGAGTCTACTTGAGGATTCTCTCTCTCTCTCCCTCTGCCCCTCCCCTGCTCTCCCTCTCTCTCAAGTAAATAAATTAATCAAAAAAAAATGAAGTTTATAATAGTAATTATCTCTTAGTATTGTGACACTTATGTGAAATAATCCTATAATTTGCTTTGCATATACTTAGTAACAACACAACCAGTGTTACTGTCATCACAAGAAAAGATGAAAGGGGGAAGATAAACATGAATAAGAGTGGTTACCAATGCCAATATTCTTCCAGGTGAAAGTCTCACAATATGGGGAAAGAAAAAAAGATAAAATATTCTGAGACGTGGAATAATCTCAAACATGAACTCTTCCTGACATCCTGAATTTAAAATAAGTTACTTTTCACTAGATAAAAGTTTTTCTTTACTTCTTATATATATATTTTTTTCTTTTTTACTTTCTATCCACTTTTTTATTTCTACTTAGAATTTTTATTTATTCTCCTTTCCTTTCTCACTCAGTGTATAACAGCACACTGCCAGTCTTGCTCATGAATATAGCTAGCAGCAACTAAAAAGCTTCAAAGCCCACAAATATCCTTATAGTAGCCACTGAATTTTTATATGTATATATAGATGGCTTTGAATCTGCTAATAGATAAATAAATAAACTTTAATTTTAATTTTTCAACAAAATAAAGAATGAAATTTCAAATATCATACACTTTGCCCCTGCTGATTCTGTTTTTTCCTCTGGAACTACTCAGACCAGTGCCAGTGCCAAGGAAATGACTCTTTCTGATTAGAAAATAAATGGAAATTGAAGATCTGTCACAATGTATCCAGTAGAATTGCACAAAGCAAAATAATTCTTCAACTCTGTGATGAAAGGATGAGCTCCCTCTGTGATCATCACTTCCTGGGATTGAAGAGTTCATGGTTGTGTGGTTTGAAATTAAACTGAGTTCAAAAGTGTGATTTTTTTTTTCTATTTATCTGTTGAGGGAAGAAAACTGAAAGGACCATACCAGTAAGATAAATTTGTATGACTATGCAGCATAAGTCACCATTAGTAGATTAAGTTACTAACTTCTCATATCATTATATTACGTAGAAGTCCATAAAATTAAAACAGGGACACTATTGTGATTTTAGTCTACATATTTTGATCTTTAGTATTCTGTTATATCATTATATATTCATGTTGCTGAGTATATATGAAAATTTCCTAAATGTATTATTGGAGGCTATGACATATAGCAGTCATTGCTAGTTTATATAGAATATTAAATAAAAATAACAGGAAACAGGGAAACATTTTTATGGTAAATTAAGTGGCAGATGTAAAAAAGAACATCTTTGTGGCTACTTCCAAGAGTTTAATACTGAGATAGAAAAACGTGATGTTATTCATCAAAAACATAGCATGTTTATGGATGGGAGGGAGATTACATGTATCTCCTCCAACTTTCTGCAATGATAAATACAGGCTAATAAGAAATAATAAAATAATAACAGCATGGATTTCAGATAGTGAAATATGTTACTTTACAATAGTGCAAAGTTTTCATCAAATTAAAAACTAATTAGAAAATATTCTCAAAAATAAGACACAAGTTCTTAATTTGGAACTACAACTTTCTTACCTTTAATCATTCATTCAGTGTTTCACTCATGATCTTTTATGGCTATATTTCAAATTGTATTTATCTAAAAATAATGTTGGGCCAATTATTGATCTTTTGTTTCTTAATGCTAATACTTTTTCTTTCCTTCTACCATTTCCCTTACTAGTTTATGAAAAGATTGTTGTTTAATTTTACAATGCTGCCTTTGGGAAAATATTTTTTTAAAAAGGGTGGGGAGTGATTGGGTGGCTTAGTCGGTTAAGTGTCTGCCTTTACCTCAGGTCATAATCCCAGGTCCAGGGATCGAACCCCGCATCAGGCTCCCTGCTCACCAAGGAGCCTGTTTCTCCCTCTCCCTCTGCCTATTGCTCCTCCTACTTGTGCTCTCTCCCTCTCTGTCAGATAAATTAATTAATAAAATCTTTTAAAAAAATACTGCCTTTATGGGTGCACAATATTTAGGTGTGATTGTAACTAAACAAGAAGAGAGAAAACATGCATAATGTGACAGAGGCTAAGATAGGGATACCATAACTACAGAGAATTTGCATCTACCTTCTTGTGGAGAAGGTAAGAGAGACTTAATTTATATGAAGATTTTTATTTTGTTAGCAGAGGCATATTGTTTATATTTGTCATGTCAGTTTAACACAGTTGTAGAATGATATATTCCAATGCTGATTAACCAAAACAGTGTATTGATTATTTATTAATGTTCTCTGAGCTCCAAATAGAAGGCATAGAAGGAGATTGGGATGCAGGAGGAGGGAAGAAGGACGTCCTTCTCTGTTTGATGTCCTAGATATTATTGCTTAATAGTAGCTGTTTCCTCCAACCCATGTAGGCAGTTCTCCTCAAGCTTCTTTTGACACTTAGAATGAGTCTCATCATTCTTCCTTAGTGGGACCAGCCATAGACAAATTACATTTCCTTCTCCAGGATCTAAGTTCCAGGTCAATGGTTCCCTTTCTCAGGGATTCTAGGATCTGACAATGTAAATTCTTTTTGTTGGTGGTGGTGTTGTAAATTCTTTTTGTTGTTGTTATTGTTCTCCCAGACCTGTTTTTCAGTAGGTATTATTTCTGGGTTATTTCTGTTTTGTTTTTCTGCTCATGTAGGCTTCCAACAGATTTTTAACAAACTCTCTATATTAAATACCTTCTTTTTTTTAAGATTTTATGTATTTATTTGACAGATAGAGATCACAAGTAGGCAGAGGGTCAGGCAGAGAAAGAGGGGGAAGCAGGCTCCCCGCTGAGCAGAGAGCCCAATGCAGCGGTCATCCCAGGACCCTGACCATGACCTGAGCTGAAGGCAGAAGATTTAACCCACTGAGCCACCCAGGCACCCCATATATTAAATATCTTCTGTTGAAATATGTGTATGGTTTTCATTTTCCTCATGGACGTGAATCAATAGAAATATTTAAACCAAAGTATCTTACTGTTTGTCAAAAATAGTTGAATTTTTATTATGAACTTTTACTATACTATAAATCTGTACATACTTTAAAATCACATATAGAAAACGCCAAATCATACCAACCTTCAAATACTAAAATTCAATTTACCTCATAATTTTGATACTTGGATATATGACAGATTTAACTTTTTGTGACTCATGAAGAACTGTGTACTTCCCAAAGAGATAATTTTGGTAGAAAAGAATTGGCTAAAATACAAGGTTTCTATTTTAAAATTAGTCAAAAATAAGCAGAAAAATTTGTATCAGTGATATTATTTTGAAAACATTGCAATTTGGAAATAAATATTAATTTATTTTGAAATTCTCTGAAAATCATCATCTGTTCACTTGAAATATTTTGAAGAAAATGAAGTGATGGGAGCATCACTTTAGATAGTTCATTTCTTGAAAACATTCTTTGAAACAAAAATGCAACTTAATTCTGTGAGTAAATAATTTGGAAAGACATTAGAAAACAGAGCAAAAGCAAAGGAGGAAAATATTCTAAGTTATATTTTCATTAAGTGATTCTTTAAAAAGTGGACAAATCCGAATAGAAATAGTAAAATAATAAAGACTGAAAAGTTGCCAGTTTTCATGAACCCATTTCCTGAAATATTTCACTAATGTATCATGAAAAAACTAACAGGCAATAAGATGACACTATATATCATAAATAACAAAAATGCACGAAATGCTGTCATAATTAAAGAAAGATACTTGGGTATCATTAACATCAAAGCAACAGTTGGTACCAAATTATGCATGGTTGTAAAAATATATTTTCAGAAAACAAAAGTATCAATAAACAAACAAAACATTGATTTAATAGAAAGCACAGGGGCGCCTGGGTGGCTCAGTGGGTTAAAGCCTCTGCCTTTGGCTCAGGTCATGATCTCAGGGTCCTGGGATCGAGCGGCGCATCAGGCTCTCTGTTCCTTGGGGAGTCTGCTTCCTCCTCTCTCTGCCTGCCTCTCTGCCTACTTGTGATTTCTATCTGTCAAAAAAAAAGAAAGCATAGCTCTACTTGTAATGGTGATGATGGGAAAGATAACACTGAGAGACTTCTAGCCACTGCAGAGGAGTGATATGGTCACATTAAATGCTTTCAGATATCAATTATACATATTGGAGGGGGCACCTGGGTGGTTCAGTCCATTAAGTGTCTGCCTTCATCTCAGGTCATGATCTCAGGGTTTTGGGATTGAGCCCCTCATTGGGCTCCCTGCTTCGTGGGAGCCTGCTTCTGCCTCTCTCTCTGCCTGCAGTTGCCCCTGCTTGTGCTCACTTTCTCTCTCTCTCTGTCAAATAAATAAATAAAATCTTTTAAAAAAGATATTAATTATACACATTGGATAAAAATTGTCAAAATACTATTTAAAGTGTACAAAAGCAGACCGAAATTGTAGATGGAGTTAATCTCAAAAAATCTAACTGAAAGAAGTAAAAGAATTATGAGATTGTTTCTTCCTTTTGGGAATTTGCTAGAAGAGTATAATCACATTGGCTAACCAGCAGCACATAATTAGGAGACAATGATGTACAAATTTACAAATTAGCCCCATTCCCGATATTATTTGATTTGCTAACCATTTTTTTATTTGTATCTACTTTGTTTTATACATTTGTACATTTGATGAAGCAATCCACATTAAATCTTTTAGGGGGAATAATTTAATAAGTAAATAAATATATAAAAATCATCTTACGTATTTCAAAGGAATGAATAGAGTAAGTCCACTCAAGTCAAAAGGAAGTAGAGGTCATGCACAGGGTTGTTTATGTTTGTCACTAGTGAATACTCATTATGCCTCATTAACATGACAGCTTTTCCCTCCATATTCAGTGATCAGGTAAATCCCTCATCCCCTCCAACTGAAGAAGCTTTCTATCTGCATTCACCCCATCTTACTCCACCCATAACACGTTTTCTCTACTAAATAACTGAAGTCCACTACTTTCAAGCCATTCTGCTAATCATGTGGATAATATGTTATCCACACTTTCATTCAAGTACTGTATCCAATACATCACCACGGGTATTTTTATTTTTATGTCTATTTGTTTTTGTTTATTTTAACAAATATCTTCATATACTTAGCACCTTATGCCTCAAATATTTCTTTGTAAACTACCAGTTTTCTTCTCTTTTAAGGCTTTTATTGTCTTAACCATGTCATAACCATGTCCCATTGTTGCCCAATGCGTATATACACTGCTACAAGATGAATTTTTCAAGCAAACAAAAAGATTTTCTATTTTTAAACTTCTGCTGTTTCCATTTCATCTATTCTATAATGCCTGACACTTTCAATCCCTTTATAAAGTTTTCCAAAATCTCACCTGATTCTAAGCAGAAAAAGCATAATTCCTGCTTTTCTCAAGCCAAACCTATTTCTCCAGCCCTACCATTATTCTCATCCTCTCTTACTCCTCACTATTCCTAACAAAAAAGAATATGTTATCCAGATTTGGGATCCATTGAATTTGCTAACATTCCTCCCTTTATCTATATTAAAACAATATATTTTTTAAAAGACACACTCAGTCCCCATCTTGTCAAGCATTCTTTATCAAAATTTATTAGTCACGATAATAATACTATTGACTTTATTTTCTTTATTATGAATCTGATTGCTTAATTACAGGTAGATTTGTAGTCTTTCCACTTAATCATCAGTGTCTCATCTGTCTATCTTGGTGGAAGCTCTTAAACAGAATTCTTGGAGGTAACCATTTCTTAAATCTACATATGATTAGTAAAATGCTCTACATATAGATGGTACCTAGCAAATATCATATGCATAAACACAGTTATTACGCATGTCAACTAACAACATCTGACAACAACTTAATTCATTTTGATCAAGAGCTCTTTGATAGACTGATTTGGAATGGACAATCAAATGAATATTTGGAAAGAAAAAAATTTTAAATCAAAATTGCCAAAAGAAAACCACAGCAAGAGGTCTTCCAAATGTGCCTTTGGGGGAAAAAAAAAATACCATATGGTTTTAACAACAACAAAATCCAATTCCAGATAATTTTGTGTGTCTAACAGATTGGAGTTTTATCACAAATATGTTGGTTAGCTACTGCATTCATTTGAGTGTGATTAACTTCTGGATTGTGGCAAACCTGTTTATGTATGAAATTATGGCTTGGAATGATCACACGTTGGCTTGCAATTCAATAATTTGGATTGTATATAGAAAATCCATGTGCATATGGTATGAATGCTACTTGCAAAAAATATGATTCATAAGAAATGATAGTGTGAGGTTGAGGTGACTTGGTAAATTTGCTGAGAACTTCTTTTGTGACATATGCCCCCAAAAGAGAGTTTTAAATCCTAAATTTTATTTTCTTCATAGATTATAATAAAAAAATATGAAACCATCTCTTTTGAATTCTTTTCTCAATCCTTTATCTTAATAATTTCAAAAAATTATAGAAGAGACTTTTTAAATGTTGTTGAATAGTCTATGTTCTTATATATAAAATATATGTAGCATTCACATTGCATAACTTTTAGGAACTTAGTAAAATTAAGATAAACCTTCAATGTATTGAAGTCTGTGCAACACTGGGTAAGTGAAGGAAGGCTTTGAACAAAATGTTTACAAAGGTTTTTTTAACAACCATTTTCTTTAGTTTCTTAGATAGAATGCCATTTTAGTTAGTTAATTGGACTAATTAGTTAGTTAATTGGACTATTTATAAGGACTTCAATTTCTGGGAATTTGGAGGAAAGCAATAGCAAAAAATTCTTCTGAGAGAAAACACCTCGAAATGTTTGATTTGATGTTTAACTTTTATTTATTTTTTATTTATTTATTTTTTAAATATTTTATTTCAGAGAGAGAGAGAGCATAAGAGGGGGTAAGATCAGAGGGAGAAGCAGACTCCCTGCTAAGAAGAGAGCCCAATGTGAGACTCCATCCCAGGACCTTGGGATCATGACTTGAGCTGAAGGCAGATGCTTAACTGACTTAGCCACCCAGGCACCCAATGTTTAACTTTTAAACCAACTGTAAATCAATAATAAATACAGCATATGCGTTATTGAATTTTCTATCACAGAACTATATTTCACTATAAAAATGTATGTGTTGCCTACCAATCACTTATGTTCAATACCTTGAACATAATCTTTTCCTACCCACGCTCTTGTTGCCATCCGTGAAGTTATTCTCTCACAGTATCCAGGGTGTAACACATTTTTACAAGAGAGATATAACAAAGGCAAAGTACTTCAACCTTTTCTAATATAACAGGATGAAAAAATCAGTGCTGTATTTTTATCCTCCTCACTATAAACCCTGCCAACCAGAAAAGACTCAAAAGTGCTATAGGAAATTAATTCTGCAGTTACTGAGTACTTACCAAATACCGAATTAGCTCCTAAATTTTATAATGAAAAAGTACAGTGACAGTTCCTTTGCATAGTTTTCAAAGGTAGCAAATAATGTTGTCCCTTCTGATTTGACATCTTTCCTGGTATGTTCCCAATAGTGGCAACTATTGAAAAGAACTATACTCTATAAATAGCATAAAGTCAAGAACCACATACTGACTTTGGAAAACATACAATGCCTATTATCATGAGTGGCCTATAGTATTTTTTTTAAATAATTTAATTTTAAATAGTAAATCTCATCAGTACATGACTGCTTTTTTTTTAGTTCCATTTTTACGAATATCATGTGAGTTGATGGGTTCCAAGTTTTGTTTTGACTTGAAAAATTTGAATAAAGGACATTTGAGTGTGCTTGGAAGTAATGCCAGAGGGCTCCGGGTAGCTCAGTTGTTAAGCCTCTGCTTTCTCTCAGGTCATGACCCCAGGGTCCTGGGATCAAGCCCTACATAGGCCTCTCTGCTCAGCGGGAAGCCTGCTTCTCTCTCTCCCACTCCCCCTATTTGTGTTCCCTCTCTCACTGTGTCTCTGTATGTTGAATAAATAAATAACAATATCAAAAAAAAAAATGAAGAAGTAATACCAGATATATGACATGAAAAAACAAAAAGTTAGGAGATTTTGAGAGTGATTGTGGCTTTAAAAGAAGTACAGCGTTTCTTTCAAGACTTTCATATTTTAGAAAAATTTTAGATTCTTAGCAAAACTAAGAAGAAGGTATGGAGATTTCCCATATATTTAGTGCCCCCTCACATGCATATCCTCCATTATCAATTATCTTCCAATATGATGTTACACGTGCTATAATTCATGAACCTATATTGACACATCATAATCACCAAAAGTGCATAGTTTATACTAGGGTTCGCTCTTGGTGTTGTACATTCTATGGCTCTGGATAAATATTCAATGGCCCATATGCATCATTTTAGTATCACAGAGAGTATCATCACAGCCCTAAAAGCCTTCTGTTTTACCTGTTCAACCCTTCTAGGTCTCTGCCCCAAACTGGGCCATCACTGATCATTTTGCTGTCTCCACAGTTTTACTTTTTTCAACCACCCATATAGTTGGAATCATAAAGCATGTAGCCTTTCAGATTGTCTTTCTTTTCCCAGATTGGCTTCTTTCACTTAGTAATATGCATTTAAGCTTCCTTCATGTTTTAGTATTGTTGTTTGCTTTTATTTGCAATATTCAAGAGAGGATAACTTGTTCACTGAAAATTTTAAAAGAATAAAATAGAATAATCTACATATGTATTCATAAATCCTAATGATACAGACAAAGATGATGAAGATGATGGGAAATGTATGCTAAACTTAGCATTGCACTTTGAATTGTAGGCTTTCTTTTGTTTTGGTTATCTAAAAGGTGCATTCCCTGAGCAAGAGGGAATTCTCCAGCAGTCTGTTTTTGTACTTGATCTACATGATCAGCTGTCCTGGGTCTCCAGTCTGCCAACCTACAATGAAGATTTTGAACTAGCCAGTGTCCCTAGTCACATGAGTCCATTCTTTATAATAAATATCTTTTGCCATACATACACTTCCTAATAGTTCTATTTTCCTGGAGAACATTAATACACCTACTTTTTCATTAATATACACTCCAAACCTGGAATCTCAATCTCTCTTGCTATCATCTATTTATCTATCTATGTGTGCGTGCATATATGAATGTGTATATATATATATATGTGTGTGTGTGCATGTGGATACGCATATGATAGAGGTCATGATAGATAAATATTAATATAGATATATACAGATGATATAGATGGATATAGATGCATATACAGATACAGACATGGCCAGGAATCTTTGAACAAACCTATCTCTAGTGGTCTAGGGGATTTCATATTTTCCATGTTATTTTCATGTTATTTTCCATGTGATGATGCTTTGTCATCTATGAATACTTGAAATTGGTAAATTGTCACAAAGAAAGTCTGATAGAACCAGGCTTAAGCCATTCCATTCCCATGAGGCAATTTAAGTCAGCTATAACAGGGAAATGGAATGAAAGGACACAATGTTCCTTTGTCTTTGTTTCCCACATTATGTCATGAGAAATTCTTTCATGCTTGCCACGTTGTGATATCTCTGATGGTGAATAGAGAAGCCAGCCCCTTAGTGATGCAAATGAGAATGAAAAAGTTGTAATTAGATGTCATCACAGTCAATCATCTAGGCATAAAGGAGAGAGGGAGGTTATCTCAAAGGAGAGAAGCAGTGTGTCCAGATTGTGTCCATAGAAACACAATCTCTTTGTCTACCCTCCTCAAACACAGGGTCTGGAATCGAGGATCAGTAACCAAAACTGTTAAGGGAATAGACTTCATCATCAGAAGAAAAGAAAACAAGCCTCCGTGGTTGTATTTATCATCCCATGCTAGCTTTGTTTGGAGAAAAAACTACCTTCGTTTAGAAAAAAAAAAAAAAATTACTTCTGATCTGCCTCTTAGCTTTCTAGTGTCTCAGAGTCTCAGCTGATAAAAGAAACTGATTTATTAACAGAAAACTTGGCAAATTAAAAGGTATCTTTCCTAGTATCCTTCCATAATTCCCTTAAAACAGTAAGCTTATCCTAACTCTAAAGATAAACCTTGTGATTTTAAGGGATTAAATAAGATCACCCAGCTTCTAAGTGGCCATGCACTGATTTTTAAAGAAGTCTGATTTTAAATCCCAGGCATTTTGGCTACATACAGTACACTCATCACTAAGCCACTGTCTTTCTGTTTCTCCCTGCTGGAATAAAAATGTCACAAGGCACAGTGCTATGTGTTATATATGTATGTGCTACATATACATCTACCTATAAGGGAAACACTATTCAAGTTAATAAATAGAACATTATCTATGTCTTTTTGTTTTTTAATCTATCTCATTTGTGTTTTCCATTGGGAAATCAACTAAGCAAGGAAGCAAAAGCAATTGTTATTTTGAGTAAAATAATGTACTTTTGTAAAATTTCATGGTTCATTCAGGACTTGAAACTTTCCTCTGCTAGAGTTTTGGCCACAGACCGCTGAGCAAACCGAACCTGAAAAGAACATTATTTACTTTTGTCAACATTCAGTACTTAAGTATTTAAATATTTCATATGAGATTTTTTTGGTATTAGAATACTTGAGATGACTTCTTAGTGTTCTGAATGAAGTCAATAACCTGTGACATTTACTGCTAGAAAGATAAAAATAATATAAAATAATCAAAATAATGATAACATGAATGTCTACAGTACCTTTCCTTCTAATCCTCTATTAGAAGCTTTCTTACAATAAGTTCATCAACTCATAGAAGGCTTCTTTATCCCAGGACTATAGCATTTTGTCTCTGTGAAAGAACTACATTTTGGTTTAAGAACATTATTAAACCATGGGTCTATGTTTAAATGTCAACCTTGAAATGTATTGCATTTCAAAAAGTCAATAAGGTTTCAATTTACTTTTGGTAAATATATCTTTTATTGGGAGAAAAATAAGAAACTGTCAGAGGATTGATTCTCATGTGGTCCCTAATATACGATTTTTTTCTAATTTGTGTAGAACCTTATAAAAAGAACACTTTCTGTTTGTCAGTGACACTGTCACTAATGTCACTAATGACATTATCTTAGATCTGTGTATGTGTGTTTCCAAATTCTTGAAAATCAAGCAATTACAATCTGTTCTTTCCTAATGATAAAATTTTTGGCCCATTGTCTGTCTGGTTTTTTTTGTTTGTTTGTTTATTTTACCCATATAGCATATAAAATCTTGTATTATGAACCAAAATGATGTGCCCCCATATATTTATAAAAGGTTTCCTTTCCTTTCTTTTTTTTTTTTTTCTGATTCTTTTATCGCTTGGAAACATATGACTTATAATTTTCCTTTGTGTGTATAGTATGGATGTGTGTTGGTGTGGGGAAGAGTTTAGGAGTAACCTGCTAGGCACCTAGAAAGATTTGTTTTTCTTGTCAGTTAAACAATACCATTGTCTGACTCCGATCTTTTCCACCTGCAAAGAAATGCCAGTCCATGTCTCGAGAGGGACAGAGTTCAGGGAATTGTTTCTTCCGATAAACCTGCAGTTGACTCTCTTGGTCTATTTTGAAGAAACGGGTCAGATTGGTGAAATGTCATTTTTGTTGTTTGTCTTTTGCAGTTTGTAAACTTGGAATGCTATAGAAGTGTAAGAGCCAAGAGCAATGCTGGCACAGCTATAAGGTCACCAGTACCTTAACACATGCCAAAAGTGGGATGGTGGGTCTCAAAGCACTGTAAGTTCAGGGGAAAAGATATCAAAAAGTTTGCAGGCTGAGTCTTTAAATTCAGTAATTATGTGAAATTACTCTACGAAACTGAACTGTGCTCATTTAGTGTTGTGCTTCTGTAGCTGCTAATATCCTCTCAAAATATGGAACTCCTGTTTCAATAGCAGATGTGACCTAGGCGTGAACTATATGTTAAGGATATCAACACTTGGTTTTCACTGGAAAGATTTAGATGCTACTGAGGATTTGGAGATAAATCAGACTCTGTCAGCAACCTTGCCACGAACACAAATATCTACCAGTTTAACTGTTTTATATTAGCTATTCAACTGCCTAAAATTACTTTTTAGAGCTTGTGATTCTCCAGTCAGTCTGTATAACCACCAGGACCACCACCTTCATCATGACTCATGATTTTATTCCTAGGACTACTCCAAGGTCTTTAGCTACCACATGTCATTTAATCTTCACCACAACTTTAAAGGGTAGGAACTATAATTATGCCCATTTCACCGATAAGAAAATGGGGACACGGAAGCTCTAAATCACTTGTTCAAGATCCAACAGCTAATAAAGATAAAAGCAAGACTTGAACTCAGGAATTCTGGCTCCAGTGAAAAGCCTGCTTCTAAATGTGAACATACTTATACTTTAATTGAAAAAAGTACTAGTTTTCTTGGGCTGCCATAGCAAAATGCCACAAACTTGGTGGTTTAAAGAACAGAAATTTATTTTCTCACAGTTCTAGATGCTGGAAGTCTGAGGATGGGGTGCCAGTACAGCTGGTTTCTGGTGATATCTCTCTCCTCGGTTTGCAGACAGCAACTTCTCTTTGGGTTCTCATGTAGCCTTTCTTTTGTGTGCACAGAAAGACAGAGAGGTTTCTTGTATATTTCTTCATTTTCTTATAAGGACATCAGTCCTATCAGATTAAAGTCCCACCCTTATAACTTTTTTAATGTTAATTACCTTCTTCAAGGTCCTATCTCCAAATATAGTAACACTTGCGGTTAGTTATTCAACACATGAATTGGGGGGGGGCACAATTTAGTCTATGACAAAAGGCACATAAATTTAATATTCAATACTATCAAAAAATTTCCCTAGAAATCTAAACATTAATTTACATTTGTTCAACTTATTTTATTTCTAACCAGATCAAAAAGATCTTATGGTTCCATTAATACAGAATCTAAACAAACAAACAAAGAAAAACCTACTGTGGTGACCTCTCTAAGCTGAAAAGAGGTCTATAGCCTCATGGACAGTCAATACCTAGACTGTATTTTAAAGTGTAAATAGTACATAATCTAGATTTTAAAGTGGGAAGATGATATTGGGTAAGCAAGAAGGCAGAGTAAGTATTGAGAAGATAAAATATTTTCTAGTTTCATCCTTTTCAATATATATCATATTATTAGTAATTTTACCTGATTATAAAAATTTTGGAGGTAAAATTCACTGCCAACTAAAAATATGGTTCTGATTACAAAAGATCTGTATTAGGAACTCTCACTTCATTTCTGACCTTGTAAGGTGTGAAAAATGTACATCACCGAGGAAAAGGTAAAACAAACTGAGACACTTCATTTCCCTAGAGAATTCCACAATGATGATAAATTTGAACAAAGTGTAACTTCAGCTGAAAACCACGTATAGGAAATAGACTTTGATATGGCAGCTCACCTCGCAAAGTATGGTCAAGAGATGAGTGGCGTCAATAGCACCAAGGAGCTAATTAGAGATTCAGTACCACAGGTTCCAATCCAGGTCTACTACGTAAGAATCTGCATTTTTTTCAAGATCTTCAGGTGAATTATATGGACAATTTTGCAAAGAAAGGACTAATATAAAGCATGTGTTCACACAGTCATGAAAACTGATGTGTGGACACAAGTCTTAGATTTTTATCTTATTCTGTTCAATTACTGTAGAACATGAACCAAGTGGTCTTATTTTTAGGGATTGCATTAGGACTCTTTAATGCCTCTTCTATTTAATTTTGTTAGGATGACCAAAAGGGGTCATAAAATGGCTTAAAAAAGTTGGAGCAATCTATTAATATAAAAGATAAATTATTATCTTAAGATAGAATCTATTGCTTTAATTTAAACTGAGAATTCTACTGTAACTAATACATAATAACATTTTAATTCAGAGACTAATTAATCTGCAATAGGAAGTAAACACAATTCTAAAACTGCTGTATAGATAAAAGTGGGCTAGTATGGAAATCAGGAAGACCAGATTGATAAAAAAAAATAGCATATATTATCGAAATTTATGTAAAACTATGTTTTGGCAAACTCCAACTTACTTAAGGGCGATTTTTTTTTTTTAATATTCCCACTTCTCACCACAGTTCTGGCTCACAGATGTTGAAAAATGATATTTGACAAAAGAACTAATGGATTTTTTGAGAGAACATTTCCTAAAATGAAGACAGGGCTCAAACTTTTATGACTTTTTAGAGAGAGTCCTTCAAGTCAACACACTTTCTGGTCCCGTGTGAGAGAAAGGGCTTTTAACTTAAACTGATAGGATTTAGGCAATAGATTAGTTTTCTCTTGATGCTGTAACAAATTACCACAAGTGCAGTGCCTTAAAAACACAGTTACCATCTTACGGTCCTGGAAGTCAGAACTCTGATATGCTCTGAGTGAAAATCAAGGTGTTGGCAAAGCAAGGAAAAATCCCTTTCCAAAGGCTCTAGGCAAGAATTCACTTCTTGCCTTTTTCAGATTTTACATGGTGCCTGCATTTCTTAGCTTTTAGTCCTCTTCAATTTTCAAAGCCAGCAGTATCTCTTTGAGTCTTTCTCATACCACATCATCTGACACTAATTCTTCTGCCTCCTTCTTCCCCATTTAGCAACTTTTATGATTACATTGGGCCCAGCCAGATATGCTTCCTTTTTTAAGATCAGCTGATTTATTAACAACCCTAATTTCATCTGCTACCTTAACTTCCCCCTGCCATGTAACATAACATTCACAGATTTCAGGGTTTAGGACACTGGCCTCTTTGGGAAGCCATCATTCTGCCTACCATGAGGAGAAGTCACAATGGGGAAAAGAAAGTTAATTGAACTCTGTTAGGAAGATTTAATGTACTACTATTGCTACCTTTATACATGGATTATAGTAGGAACTGTTGAATTATAAGTGTGGATTTCCCTATCCTGTACATTCCAGAAGGTGTGCACCCAGTTGGGAAGAACTACAATGTAAGACATGCTGCTACCTTTGGTGGCTCCACAGCGCAAAAGGATACTTTGAACTGCAAATCCTGTGAGCAATGATTGCATAGTATGAAATATGTATTTTATCTTTGCCCCTGGATCCTGACAAAAAGCTCCTAAAGTCCTTGTAATTTCCTGAGTGAGGGGTGTGTGCCTTTTATTTCTGAAACAGAGCTCCTAAACCCCTTGGAATTTCCTGCATAGTAGGAGACTATCTTATTGTAATGAGGTGACGCCTGATAGGACCCTAGAGAGCTTCAGGATGGGGGCTAGCTGCCAAATGATTCTTGATTAGAACTTTTAGCCTTACTGTCTCCAACCTCTGAAGAGGAGAGAGGGGGTAAAGATTAAGTTAATAATCAATCATGCCTATATAATAAGACATCCATATTATTGTCTAAGCGATAAGGTTGGAATAACTGTGTTGGTGAATGCATCTACATGCCAGGAGAGTGGCACACCTAACTCCTTGGGACAGAACTGCTCTAAGGACCCTTCCAGACCTCACCCTATGTACCTCTTCACCTGTCTGTTCATCTGTATCCTCTATATTAAGCCAGTAAATGTAAGTAAAGTGCTTTCCTAAGTTCTGTGAGCCATTTTAACCAAGTATTAAACACGAGGAGGGGACTATGTGAACTCCCTGTGTTTAGCTGGTTGGTCAACAGTCTTAGTATTCTGGAACCTACATCTGGCATATGAAGTGGGAGTAGTCTTGAGGACTAAACCCTTAACTTGTGGGATCAGATGGTAACCCTAGGTAGTTTGTGTCAAAAATGACTAAACTGTAGGACATCTGGCAGATGTTCAGAAACTAGGATAATGGATTGTTAATATAAGGGAAAAATATATATATATATGTATTTGGGAATGTAAGTATTGTGAGTAAAAACAGTTAGTACTGGTTTTTACCAAATGGACTCTCAGGAAATTGAGGCATCCTCTACCTGGAAGTGCTTCTTCGGGTTTTGGACTAGTTGCCTCCTTGACACAGTCACCAGGAATATCTATTTTAAAAAGCTGCTATTATTTTGCTACTGGGTCCTGACAGAAACTGAACAATGGATCCACATGAGTCTTATCACGTGGTAGCCTAATAGAGCCCATTGGAGGGCGGTCAGTTTGGACTCAATTAGTAATAGGGTAGGAAAAAGCCTCATCTGTCAAATGAAAACCTCATAATCAATAATGGCAGAACGTAGGCATGGTTTTATTTTCGGCTTGCACAAAACAGTTAATCCTCTGCTGCCTGGGTGAATCTACTTTTTAATAGGGTCTTGATTCACAGAGTTTTCCCTAAATGCCTGGGCCTTTCCACTGACTATTTACCTAAATTGAAACCCAATGATATCCGCTGGGTTGCTGTAGATATTCAGCTTCACTGATAGCTATGCATCATCAGAATAAACACGATAACGCTGTTTCATGAATAGAACTCAAAGATGTTCTCACAGCTTTGGTCAATACACTAAATGATGAACTTTGTTATATTTTTTACTGATGCTTCACTGTTTCCACTGCTGTCGCTATTTTGTCTGCCACAGAGTGCCACTTGATGACCATAGACTGACATTCTCCTCAAGACCATAAATTGGGGAAACCAATCATAGCTGCCAGTTGAACTGCCTGGGTGACTCATATAGATGCCATAGAAGGGCTTATTTTTTTGATCAGCCTGACTGAAATCAAGCCACAGTTTAAGTCTCCACTCTCCAGATTTTCATCCTTGCCTCCTAAATCTGTCATTGGACCAGACATTGCAACACATCCAACATCACAAACTGCCTACAGAGAGAAATTTTTTTGATGCCACTGCATGCCAGACTGTGACTCCTTTCTGAAATGAACTCATTTGTTTCATTGTAAAAAAATAACTTATTTCATAGGGTGCAGCCTCTAAATTTCTCCTGGGAAATTGATTATATTGAACCATTGATCACTACCATCACCTTTTAGAGCTATTAATACTATTTCCCTGCTGCTGGCATATTTTCAGGTTAAGGCGGTATTCCAGACTGATCAGCTCACTCAAGCCCCACTGCATTAGTTTTCTATTGCTGCTATAAAAAAAAAAAATCATCACAAACTTAATGGCTTGAAATGACACAAATTTATTCTCTTTGAGCTCTGGAGGAAAACAAATCTGACAAAAAGTCTTAAAAGCTAAAATCAAGGGGTCAGCATGGCTGGTTACTTGTGCAAGTGTCAAGAAAGAATCTTTCCTTGTGTCTTCCAGCTTCTACCAGCTGTTAGCAATCTTTGATTCATTGGCTCTTGGCTGCATCATGACAGTCTCCTCTTCCATTGTCACACTGTCTTTTCCTCATCTGCTATAGTATCTCCCACTCCTTACTCTTATAAGAATACTCATGATATTAAGCCTGCTCAGGTAATCCAAGTAATGGCCCATCTCAACAGCCTCAACTTAATATTATCTTCAGAGTCCCTTTTGTCATACAAAAGGTAACATACTCATAGGTTATTAGGATTAGAGCTTGGGCATTGGGAGGTGGGTGGATGGGCATTATTATCCTTCCTATAACCACTATTTTGAACCTTATAATTAACCTTTGTTATATTTTTGAACTTCAGGACCCTTCACAGTATGACAATAGCATGCTTATTTCCACAAAAGACACTCACCAATGGGTTAAAAATTGAGAATTTAATGAACCAAAGCTTCCTACCACTGACAGTGATCTGGTATTAATGATTGTTAGAAGAACCTCATCAAACATCAACTCAAAATATCTCTGACCTTGGGGCTCCTGGGTGGCTCAATTGGTCAAGTGTCTGCCCTCACCTCAGGTCACGATCTCAGGGTCCTGGGATCAAGCCCCCATTGGGCTACCTGCTCAGCAGGGAGTCTGCTTCCCTCTCTTCTTCTCCCTCTGATCATCCTTTCCATTCATGCTCTCTCTCACTCTCCCTTTCTCAAATAAATATATGAATAAATAAATAGAGTATTTAAAAAGTATTTTTTATCTTACTTCCCTCACCTCTTCCTGGACCACACACCTTAGTAAAGCAGTTTGGTCACTGACTATGTGTATGCCAAGAAAAGGATCTTCTCTTCTTTCTTGTATTCTGAGTGATAATCCATATGAAAGGTGTAGAAGATTATATTGACCTATTTGAAAATTCTAGACTTTTTTTTTTTTAATTTATTTCCCCTAATGGCAAAAAAAGACTGTCCTGGTTTATATGCCATGCAATTTAAGGGGCTTAGGCTTAATTTTAATTCAGCCTCTTGTACTTTTGTTGGACTAATGTAGTTCTAGATCATAAAGATAAAGAATATTTGACTAAGTACACTGTTCACTGAATTTCTCTAGAGTGGTCCATGTGTGCCAAAGTGGGGAATATAAGTAATTAATTCCTATAAGTTTTATAAAAATGTCCTTGTTCCTCTTGCCCAGATCCTTTGGACAAAAGATGTGGATTGTGAGTAGGAGATGGTTAGAAGTTATAGCTACTGGAATAGCACATGTCAATTTTGTGAAGAGCAAAATATCATGGCACAAGGATAAAAAAAGAAAAAATAGAAACGTTAATAACATTTTCTTTCAGGAACATCACTGGAGGCTTTCTCAGCAAAGAGGACACCCTGGTTTGGCTCTCACAAACTTGCGGATGCTTGGAATTGGAGTATACATTCTGCCATTCCCTGCCCTAGATGCTTCTGGCCATTATTTACTAGATAATCCACCTAATTTTGCTTAAAAAGCTACTGGAAATAGCAACAGATAATCCAATTTCCTTCAACTCTCTGGCAAAATATCTTGCCAGAACCTCTGGATGTCAGCCTTACCCCACTCCTCTAGCTATTCTCATCTGTTGTTCCATAGATGGACAAACATCATCCAGTCAGTGAACAGATAAAGACAGGTTGTATTGGCTGTCTATAGACAGTTTTTCCAAAAACATGCACTTGGTTACTCTAAGGCTTCCCAGCCAGCCAGAGGCCATGTTGGAAGTGCCATCAACTTGTGCTCCCTGAGCTATGTAGGTCAGATACACAGATCGCTGACAACTGTCAACACTCTCCCATCACATACATCACATACATCCCCAGAACTGGACTTTTTAGGAAGCCAGAAATTAACTTGCCTTCATCCCAGAAAGATAGTGACTGCATCTTGGTGATGTTTAGTTAGAAATGACCTTGAGTTATTTAACAAAACACCACAGTAGATCATGTCGTGCTCAGATGATTGTAGAGATACCTCAAAGTTGAAGCTACACTTAGTTACTTGTTGTACATAGCTGAATGGTGGCCTCTGAAATACATAGTCACATTCTAATCCTCACAATCTATGAATATTATCTTATTTGGACAGAGGATCTTTGCAGATGCAATTTAGTTCAGAATTTTGAGATGAGGAGATTATCCTGGATTATCAAGGTAGGCCTTAAATCCAATGACAAATGTTTGTGTAAGAGAGAAGCAGAAGGAGATTTAACAGACGGAGGAGGATACGGCAATATGATCACAGATGCAGAGACTGGAATGATTCAGCACGAGAAGGAAAGCCCAGAGCCATCAAAGGTGGAAGAGGCAGGAACAGATCCTTCCCTAGAGGCTGCAAAGGTGCTACCCTGCCCAGACATTGATTTTGGACACCAGAAAGGTAAAATAATAAATTTCTGTTGTTTTAAGTGACCACATTTGTGGTAATTTGTTACAAGAGCCAGAGAAACAAGTATGTTTGAGAAAACTTCCCAGAGAGCTAAATGGCTCATTAATTTTGTTTTTTACAGACAATTATCTCAAAGAAGGGAGTCGTTTAATTAGAAAAGGTCATATGAAATTTGTAGTTTACTTTAGTCATAGTGATCAGTGACACGACCTTGTCCTTCGAGGTATTCAGGTCATCCTCAGCTCACTGGCCAGGGTTGTTATGAATGATAGCTTTTCTCTAATTTCCTCCCAATGAATGAAGGCAGTGTCTGTGCAATTGTTAATACATCCTGCTGCACTCAGAGCAATACCTTCTGTCAAGAGGAAAGTTCAATTCATAAACCTAAGGAGAAAGCCACTTAGTTTTCTAAGGTAGACATGCATAATTTGGTTTATGGGTTTGTTTACCAGTTTGGATTCAGGACTCTAGAGTACATATTTAAGGTCAATATGGCAAGCTAGCCTCATCACACTGGTTAGAATCATGTTGATTATAGCCTTAATTAAGTACTGACTGGATAAACTGAACAGATTTGGTCCCAGTTTCTGTTGTTTAGATTCATCAGAGTAGCCAACAAAACGGTATACCCATGGGAAAATTCACTGGAAGCCAAGACAATGTAGTGACAAGGAGTAGATATTGTTTAGAGACAATTCTGATGGGTCTCTCCTGTCTCTGAACATCTTTTTAAGCAGAAATATTGGCTGTCTTTATCAGACAATTTTTCAAGAATACTTATAGAATGAATTGTCTTAGAAGATAGCCATAATATCTTCCTACAGAATAGAGGCCAGGTTTATTTATAGTTCAGTATAACAAAAATAAAGTTGCTCTCTGGGAAAAAGGCTTATTGAAATTATAAAATATGCAAGTTCCCTAAGCTGGTTTCTTCCCTGTAATGCACCTCCCTACATATGCATGTCATCTAACCCTCTTTCTTTTGTGCTGTGGAGATTGTGGCTCAAACAGAATTTGTGGAGGAAATATTACTGTTGTAAATAATAGTTCTTTGTTTCTGATCCAAGAGTCTCTTGGGTCAGCACCCATGACCATGAAACTATGGCTGGGTAATTTACCAGCTTGTTTTCAATTTACCAGCTTTGATTTCAGAACTCAAATCCTTCACTGTTCTTGCTACTATACAACAACAAAAAAGGATGAATTTCATTTTATACATATTATACCTCATTTAAAAATAATTAATAGGACAAATTGATTGAAAAATAATAGGACAAATTGAAAAGTGTATAGTCTTTTGTTATCTTTTTTAAGTAAACATATTTTTTTATAAAATACAAATCATTTCTTTTTTTTTCTTTTCTTTTTTTTTTTTTTACATAGGCGGTCACTTTTTTAAAAATTTAATTTAATTTTATTTGTGTGTGTGTGTGTTCCAAAATTCACTGTTTATGCATCACACCCAGTGCTCCATGCAATACGTGCCCTCCTTAATACCCACCACCAGGCTCCCCCAACCCCCCATCCCCCTCCCCTCCAAAACTCTCAGATTATTTCTCAGAGTCCACAGTCTCTCATGGTTTTTCTCCTCCTCTGATTTCCCCCAACTCACTTTTCCTCCCCATCTCCCAGTGTCCTCTGTGCTATTCCTTATGCTCCACAAGTAAGTGAAACCATATGATAATTGACCTTCTGCTTGAATTTTATTTCACTCAGCATAATCTCCTACAGCCCCATTCATATTGATACAAAAGTTGGGTGTTCATCCTTTTTGATGGAGGTGTAATACTCCACTGTATATATGAACCATATCTTCTTTATCCCTTCGTCTGTTGAACGGCATCTTGGTTCTATCCACAGTTTGGCAACCATGGCAATTGCTGCTATGAACATTGGGGTACATATGGCCCCTCTTTTCACTACATCTGTATCTTTGGGGTAAATACCCAGTAGTGCAATTGCGGGGTCATAGGATAGCTCTATTTTTAATTTCTTAAGGAATCCCCACTCTGTTTTCCAAAGTGGTTGCACCAACTTGCATTCCCACCAACAGCGTAAGAGGGTTCCCCTTTCTTCACATCCTCTCCAACACTTGTTGTTCACTGTATTGTTAATTTTGGTCATTCTAACTGTTGTAAGGTGGTATCTCAGTGTGGTTTTGATTTGAATATCCCTGATGGCTAATGATTATAAACATTTTTTCATGTGTCTATTAGCCATTTGTATGTCTTCTTTGGAGAAGTGTCTGTACATGACTTCTGCCCATTTTTTGACATGATTATCTGTTTTGTGTGTGTTAAGTTTTAGGAATTCTTTATAGATCTGGGATATCAACCCTTTTTCTGTAGTGTCATTTGTGAATATCTTCTTCCATTCCCTGGGTTTCCCCTTTGTTTTGTTGATTGTTTCCTTTGCTGTGCAGAAGATTTTGATCTTGATGAAGTTCTGAAAGTTCATTTTTGCTAATGTTTCCTTTGCCTTTGGATACACATATTGAAAGAAGTTGCTGTGGCTGATGTCGAAGAGGTTGTTACTGCTTATGTTCTCCTCAATGATTCTGATGGATTCCTGCCTCACATGGAGGTCTTTTATCCATTTTGAGTTTATCTTTGAGTGTGGTGTAAGGGAATGGTTGAGTTTCATTCTTCTACACATAGCTGTCCACTTTTCCCAACACTATTTATTGAAGAGATTGTCTTTTTCCACTGTATATTTTTTCCTGCTTTTTTGAAGATTATTTGACCATAGAGTTGAGGGTCCATATCTGGGCTCTCTACTCTGTTCCAGTGGTCTATGTGCCTGTTGTTGTGCCAGTACCATGCTGTCTTGGTGATAACTGCTTTGTAGTAAAGCTTGAAATCAGGCAATGTGATGCCTCCAGTTTTGTTTTTCTTTTTCAGCATTTCCTTAGCAATTCAGGGTCTCAAATTTTAGTTTGTTTCAGCTCTTTGAAAAATGTCAGTGGAATTTTGATCAGGATGGTATTAAACTATAGATTGCTCTAGGCTGTATAGACATTTTAACAATGTTTATTCTCCCGATCCATGAGCATGGAATGGTCTTCCATCTTTTTGTGTCTTCTTCAGTTTCTTTCATAAGTGTTCTGTAGTTCCTTGAGTACAGATCCTTTACCTCTTTGGTGAAATTTATTCCCAAGTATTTTATGACTCTTGGTGCTATAGTAAATGGAATCGATTCTCTAATTTCCTTGTCTATATTTTCATTGTTAGTGTATAAGAAAGCAACTGATTTCTGTACATTGATTTTCTATCCTGCCATATTAGTGAATTGCTATATGAGTCCTAGTAGTTTTGGGGTTGGAGTCTTTTGGATTTTCCGTATAAACTATCATGTCATCTGCAAAGAGAGAGAGTTTGACTTCTTCTTTGCCAGTTTGAATACCTTTTATTTCTTTTTGTTGTCTGACTGCTGTTGCTAGGACTTCTAGGACTAAGTTGAACAGCAGTGGTGAGAGTGTATCCTTGTTGTGTTCCTGATCTCAAAGGGAAGGATGTCAGCTTTTCCCCATTGAGGATGATATTTGCTATGGGTTTTTCATGGATAGGTTTTATGAAGTTGAGGAATGTTCCCTCTATCCCTATTCTTTGGAGTCAGGAACAGATGCTGTATCTTGTCAAATGCTTTTTCTACATCAATTGAAAGGACCATGTGGTTCTTCTCTCTTCTCTTATTGATTTGTCCTATCATTCTATTAACTGATTTGTGAATGTTGAACCTCCCTTGTATCCCATGTATAAATTCCACCTGGACATGGTGGATAATCTTTTAATGTACTGTTGGATCCTATTAGCTAGGATCTTGTTGAGAATCTCGGCATCCATATTCATCAGGGATATTGGTCTGAAATTCTCCTTTCTGATGGGGTCTTTGCCTGGTTTGGGGATGAGGGTAATGCTGGCTTCATTAAAAAAAAAAAAAATCTGGAAGTTTTCCTTCTGTTTCTATCTTTTGAAACAGCTTCAGGAGAATAGGTATTATCTCTTCTTTGAATGTTTGGTAGAATTCCCCAGGGAATCTATCAGGTCCTGGACTCTTGTTTTTTGGGAGGTTTTTGATCACTGCTTCAATCTCATTACTAGACATTGGTCTATTCAGCTTGTCAATTTCTTCCTGATTCAGTTTTGGAAGTTTATAGGTTTCCAGGAATGCATCCATTTCATCTAGGTTGCTTAGCTTATTGGTGTATAACCATTGATAATAATTTCTGATGATTGTTTCTATTTCCTTGGTGTTAGTCATGATCTCTCCCTTTTCATTCATAATTTTATTAATTTGGGTCCTCTCTCTCTCTTTTTTGGATTAGTTTGGCCAGCGGTTTATCAATCTTATTGATTATTTCAAAGAACCACCTTCTAGTTTCATTGATGTGTTCTACTATATCATTAGTTTCTATCTCATTGATCCCTGCTCTAATCTTGATTATTTCCCTTATGTGTGTGGGGTTGACTTAATTTGTTGTTGATTCTCCAGTTCTTTAAGGTGTAAGGAGAGTTGATGTATTCTTGATTTTTCCATTTTTTTGAGGGAGGCTTGGATGGCTATCCATTTCCCCTTTAGGACCACCTTTGCTGTATCCCATAGGTTTTGGACTAAAGGGTCTTTATTCTCATTGATTTCCATGAATTGTTTAAGTTCTTCTTTGATTTCCTGGTTGATCCAAACATTCTTAAGCAGGGTGGTCTTTAACTTCCACGTGTTTGAATTCCTTCCAAACTTTTTTTTTTTTTTTTTTTTTGTGGTTGAGTTCTAGTTTCAAAGCATTGTGGTCTGAGAATATGCGGGGAATAATCTCAATCTTTTGGTATCAGTTGAGCCCTGATTTATGACCCAGTATGTGGTCTATTCTGGAGAAAGTTCCATGTGTGCTCAAGAAGAATGAGTATTCTGTTGTTTTAGGATGGAATGTTCTGTATAGATCTATGAGGTCCATCTGGTCCAACGTGTCATTCAATGCTCTTGTTTCTTTATTGATTTTCTGTTTGGATGATCTGTCTATTACTGAGAGTGGTGTGTTAAGATCCCCTACTATTATTGTATCAATATGACTCTTTATCTTGTTTAACAGTTGTCTTATGTAGTTAGCTACTCCTGTATTGGGGGCATAAATGTTTACAATTGCTAGATCTTCTTGGTGGATAGACCCTTTAAGAATGGTGTAGTGTCCTTCTTTATCTCTGACTACAGTCTTTAGTTTAAAACCTAATTTATCTGATATAAGAATTCCTGCCCCAGCTTTCTTTTGAGGCCCATTGGCATGAAAGATTCTTTCCCATCCCTTCACTTTCAGTCTGGATGTATCTTTGGATTTCAAATGGGTCTCTTGTAGACAGCATATGGATGGGTCCTGTCATTTTATCCAATCTGCAACCCTGTGTCATTTTATAGGAGCATTTAGGCTGTTCACATTGAGAGTAATTATTGAAAGATACATATTTATTGATATCATGTTGCCTGTGGAGCCCTTTTTTCTTTAGATTGCCCTGTAAATTTCTGTTCTATGTCACTCTTGGGTTCTTTCTTCTTTTATAGAACCTCTCCCCTTTTAATATTTCTTGTAATGCTGGCTTGGTGGTCACATACTCTTTTAAAGCTTCCCAGTCTTGGAAGCTCTTTATCTTTCCATCCATTTTGAATGTCAGCCTTGCTGGATAAAGTATTCTTGGCTGCATGTTCTTCTCATTTAGTGCCCTGGATATGTCTTGCCATCCCTTTTGCCTTGCCAGGTTTCTGTGGACAGGTCTGACATTATTCTGATGGGCCTTCCTCTGTACATAAGGCATCTCTTCCCCCAGCTTCCCTCAGAAGCTCTTGTCTAAAATTATGATTCTTAAGTCTCACAATCAATTGTCTTGAGGTCTTTCTAGATTTGTTGATCTTGGGGGGTGATCTTTCTGCCTCTAGGACACAAATGCTGGTTCCATTCTCCAAAGTGGGAAAATTTTCATTGAGAATTTGATCAGCTATATCATCTAGTCTTCTTTCTTTCTCCTCTCCCTCAGGAATCCCAATAATTCTGATGTTGGAATCTTTCATGGCATCATTTATTTCCCTAATTCTGTCTTCATAGTTTCTAAGCTCTTTATTCTAGGCCTCCTCCTGATCTTTTTCTCTATCAATTTGTCGTCTAGATCATTAATTCTATCTTCTGCCTTGGTTATCTTAGCTGTTAGAGTATTTAGATTAGATTGGATCTCATTGATAGCATTTTTAACCTCTTCCTGGGTGGCTTTCACTTCTGCCTTAGAGATTCCATGTTGTCACTAATGGTTTTTTCCAACCTAGCCATTGCCTGGATAATTGTTACCCTGAATTTCCTTTCCAACATACTGTTTATGTCCATATCCAATAGTTCTGATGGAGAGGCCACAGTCTCTGAATTTTTCCTCTGTTGGGCATTCCTCCTCCTAGTCATTTTGGGGAGAGGTTGTTGAGGGGATGTGTAGCTGAATATATCAACCAGAATCCAGGCAAAGTGCACCCTGGAACATTTCTGAGCAATTGGAAGTCAACACTAAAAAGAAGAAAAAGGAAAAAAAGAGGGAGAAAGAGAGAGACAGAAAAAGAAAAAAAAAAAAAAAAAAGAGAGAGAGATAGAGAAGACCCAGCCAGAATGGGCCCCAAAGGTAAGATTTATAAGGTATACAAACAAAAGCAGACAAAACAAACAAACAAACAAAACAAAAACAAAAACAAATAATAAGAAGATGACCAACAAAAGTAAATGACAAGAAAGCAAAATAACCCAGCCAAAATGAACCCCAAGGATAAGATTTATATAATACCAGAACAAAAACAAACACAGAGAAACACTGACAGAAGAAAAAGATAGGAAGGTTGTTATAAATCCTCCATGTGGGAGAGGAAGTTTATTTTGATTCTTCCTGGGTGTATCCTGATATCTTTGTTGAAGGACTCGACTTTCCAGAGATAAAGGGAGATTAAAACTGGTTTATGTATGGGGTAGTATTGAGTAGGGAAAGAGGATTACCTTGAAGCTTGTATCTATATGTACATTAACAAAATAGAAAAGAGAAAGAAAAGCACAGGTATATGTTTGGGAAAAGTTCCAGTTAAAAGGTTATTATGGAATATGTTGCATTGAACCTCTAGTTGTAATGGTAAATAGGTTTAAAAAAATTAGAAAGAAGAAGAATAAATTAAAGATAGAAGAACAAATTAAAAATAAAATTTGTATCTACGAAATATATAGGTTTTAGGGTAATACTGGGAGCTTAATATCTTGTTTTCCCCTGATATTGGGGTTTTACAGTTTATAGGGTCCCTGTGGTGATTGTCCCCTCATTCTTTTGGCTGGCTTTTTGGGGGAGGGCCCTGCCGCATTGTTTTTTCAGTCAGTCTTGCTTGGGTTGAATCCTCCTGCTCCTTGCCAAGGGCCTGGGCTCTGTGGAAACCAGTTTTCAGGCCTTTGTTCTCTGAAGGTTTTTGTTCTTTGGTGACTTTTTGCAGCTTTTCAGAGGTTTAGCGGGAAGCAAACTGCACCCAGACCTCTGTCTCAGAAAGAAGCCTCAGTGTGCTCCCTTTGGGTGCTCCAGAACACACAGACTCGCCCTCTGCAAACTCTACTGAACCCTGAAATCTCCCACAGGCCATGCACATCCTCAGCCATCATCTCAGGTGTCATCCTAAGTGCCCTCTGTCTCTGCACTCCCGTGCCACTAAAACCATGAGTGATATTGGTCCAGGGAGCCCACTCCTGGTGACTTCCTTTGCCAGCACTGCTGTCTGGGGTCCAGACCTCAGGGTTTCACAGGTCGCTACCCATGGAGAGATCCCAACCAGAGACAGTGCGCTGAGTTTTTCAAGTCTAGGCTGGGAGTGTTCAGACTCTTGGCTGGTCCTAGAGACCAGTGGTTAGGCCCGACATAGAGCACTCTCAGGCGCAGGTGGGGAGTGCAATTCAGACTCTAATTGTGCAGTGTGCAAAGAGTGCAAAAGGCTGTGGTTCTAGAGAGTGCTGGCTGGCATCCACATCAGACTCCCTCATGTGCACCAGTGTGGGTGTGCCTACTCCAGCGCTGGTGCAAGCAGTGGAAAGCTAGGGACTCAGGGACCACAGCCTGGAGGCTTCACTGCACTCCTCTGGCTTGGGTGGTCACCAGTGGTGGCCGTCCTGGGTCCATGAGGCTTAGACCCATGCCCATGACTGCCCGATTCCACCAGTGGTCCCTTAAGACCTTTTGCTCTTTTTGAGTGCTTTTAACCAGATTCCAAGTTAATGCTGGTCACCAATCACAGGGCACTTTTGTACTGGGGTATTACTTCTCAATGGGTCCATTCTGGTGGCTCCCTCTTCCCCTTCTGTTTATCCTCCGATATCAGTCCTATAGTTTCCACTCCGCTTTACCTCTCCACTGGAGTCTTCTGCCCCTGGAGAGAGTTCTAGTAGGTAATTAGCTCACTTTAGGGGACCGCTTGAAACAAGGTCTCCTACTTCTCTGCCACCTTGCCCCTCCAGAACTCCAAATCATTTCTTTTAGTTCATATTAATCTTACTAAGGTTAGTCCTAAATTAAAATGTATATCATCCTATCTTCATTAAGTTTACTGTATTGCATAGGGTACAGATAAATATTATAATGTTCCATATAAGATGATAAGTGTTATGACAGAAGTAGAGAATGGATTGCTTGCTCTAAAATTACATGCAAAAGGCACTAGCCCTAAGCAGTGCTAATCTGTATAAATTAGGGAAGACTTCTTGATACAGTGATTGTTGAAATTGACACCAGAACTTCTGGAGATATGTGGAATTAAGAATCAAGTCAGCTGTCATTTAAAAGTATATTAAAAATTATGGGACAAATATTTAAACAAATCACCGTAAGTATAATAATAAATACATTAGTCAAATCCAAACAGGAAGAATAGCTACAGGAGGTTTGACTATTAGGTAGACTACAGCTTGAATTATGGGAGTATTGACTACAAAACTACTGTTTTTTTTAAAACTCCGAATCATCTATTTTGTTTTTGTGGTAGACAAGAGCTCAGTATAGCATCTGGGTGTGGGAAAACTCTGCCAGGTAATTGTTGCTTCAGTTTTCACAACTCGCCTTAAATTTTTGGAAAATATGTAAGTATTCTGAGATGCCATCTTCAGAATTTGCTTGGGATTTGCATTAGTTTTATATTGCTTCTGTAACATATCACAAACCTAACAGTACATATCACAAACCTAACAGTACAAATTTATCTTATAATTCTGTAGGTTAAAATTCTAGTCAGAACAGGTCTTGCCAGAGTCAATCAGAGTATTGATAGGGCTATATTTCTTTCTGGAAATTTTAAAGATTATCAATTCCCTTGCTCATTTGGGTTGTTGGCAGAATTTTGTTTTTTGTGATTTTCAGACCCGTTGTCAGCTGAGATACAGTCCCAACTTCTAGAGCCACCCATAGTCTTGAGTTCATGTCTTCCTTCTTCTAAATCAGCAAGAGTGGATTGAGTCTTCTCATGTCACATTGCCCTGTCTTCCATTGTCATCTAGGCTAGGAAAAATTTCTCCTTTTAAAGATTTATGTGATTGGGGTGGGCTACAGTGGGAAATCAGGAAAGGTCTCTCCATCTCTATGTCCATACTTTTAATCAATATCCAAAATCATGTGGCACATAAGATAAATATTCATAGTTTCAGAAATTAAGGTGTGACATCTGCAGGAAGGGGTGTTATTCTGCCTACCATAGGACCACATGATTTTTTTCCTTGGTGAGTTGATGTATTTTACCCATAGAAAGATTTAAAGTTTTGATATAGAAGTGAAATAAACACATAAAAACTCACTTTATTTTAAGAAATATTCTGTATAATATCTCCTGGTACTATTATCATATATAATGCTTGAAAGATTTTGACATAAATGAGTAATTGCTCTACCCAAAATATTTTATGATAACATAATATGTACAGTTATTATTATAAGTTGAAAATTTACTTGGGTTATAAATTTTATTGGAATACTTAAACTTAATAATAAAGGTGTTTATAAGTTTAATTTATCAGATTCACAAGCATTATTTAAGTACTTGAGAATATTTATTAGAGTACTTAACAAGAAAACCGAATTATTAAATATGTAAAAGTAATTGAAAAATTTTAGCAAATTTATCTGTTTATGTATTAGAATAGATATTAATCAAAAGAACACTTTAAGTAATTGTTAACATTTACTAGTTTTAGAAATAGAAAAGTAATATTTATAAGGTCTAAATAAGCATTCAAGAAAAAGCAAAGTATTGAGTATAATAATTTGAATTAATAAAATGGAAGTTGATTTTAAATTGAAAGAAGTGCCTGAGTAGTATTTTCTGTGCATCGGATATACAAATGCATATACACAGTTTTAACAAATTTACACGTACATCATATGCCTTAGATGGATACTAAAAAACATGTATGAACTAGCCAAGCATACTGTAGGAAAGGGAAGAAGAAGAATAAGTAAGTAGTAAATTAAGCGGCAGGGAAAGAGAAAGGTTGATTGATTGACTGATTGGTTACAAGAGTAGCCAACAAAACACCTTGTGCAAAGATATCAAGATAGGAGAGCATGAAGCATTCTACACCCTGTTGGTCAGTTAAATCAAACAATCCATTATTGTGGAAAATTTTAAATGGACACACATTAAATATTTCATTTTAGCTTCAAACATGTACAAGCTTGTTTATTCTGAACATTCTTAGAGTATGTGGGCTGCAAACAAGAATTCCATGTAATTTATTTATCATAAATCACACCCAAAATTCATGATCTATACTCCCTGATTTTTTTTTTTTTGGAATGGAGCTAGAAAAGAAAGACATTTGTATAGCTGTGAAAGTCCAGCAATATAATTCCCCCCTGTATTTTATAGTTATCCATTTCACTTAATTTATTAACACAGCTTCAATACGTCTTTCTAAAATATTTAGAAACTAAAATATTTAGTTTTCATGGAAATAATGGTCTTTTCCCATTCATGTTTCATTGGTTCACTCAATAATTAATCAAATTATAATAACAATAACATGCATAACTACATAAAAAGATTTGGAAATAAATGTAATTCTGGCAAGGATGAAACTCACTAGACAGGGGCAGAAATGCTGGTTTGTTCAAGAAAGAGTTCAGGAAATTGTGGAAATCTAGCAGCATGATTAACAGGGAATAATGAACCTTAGTTACTCTGGCAAAGAGTAAAGTGGAGTTTGGTTATTTAAAATGATTTACCTCTACTTTGTTATACAGAGTATATAGAGTTTGGTAGAGGAAAAGGAGGTCTAAGAATCAGGTAATTGAAGACTGAATTTGACCTAGTATATCGATTAGCTTGGAAGAAAACTTCTCAACAATACGTGTTTTCTTATCTTTTATTATCTCGAGTATCTAGCTTCATGCTTTGGACATGTACTTAGTAAACTGTTGCTGTATGATCAATTGAGGTATGATCACGAAAAGAGAACTTGAACTGAGGGCCCATGCCTCTAAGAGATTCAAATTCTACTATGGAAATGGAGAGCCTAGCAGAGTTAAAAACAGCATATGCTTTTAGTTACAACTCACTAACTTATTAGTGAGTTATTAGTGAACTATTTTTATCTTCTCAGACTGGCAAAGGTATTAACATAATCTCTCAAGTGAAGGAAGAAAGGGTGTGAAATCCACAAATTCTACAATTAATACTGCAGTTGAAAGAACTGATCCTCTTTTAGAAGAGAATCCTAAAACCATCTGAATTATCTTCTTTCCTGTGGTCTAACCTGATTACATTCATTGCCAGAACCAGGCACTGTCTTCGGCTCACACTGGAAGACTCTCAGATCCAGTTTTCATGAACTAAAATGAGGAGTGAGTGTCTTTTGGAGTCAGTGAGGCTACACGTATATAATGAAAGATGTTTCCTAGAAGTGGCCCCTGGAGGAAAAGCTTTCTAAGCAGATACCTGTTTTCAAAAGTTTCCTTTTATATTCAGCCAAAACTTTAATCTTTGCAGCTTAATAACTTACAGGCTTTGCATCACATACACCTCACCTCACACAAAGTCTCACTATTATACTAAAGTAAAATAATCATCACATCGGAGTGTAAATAAGTGAAAAGTCAGCAAAGAATTGGAAAGTAGAGGGAGAGGGGAACAAAGAATAATGAACAAAGAACAAATCTAAATGACTTCAGGCTAGGTGAGGTTTTTAATTTAGCCGGGGTGTTATCTTATTAACAAGGTGTCTTTGTGCCCTAAAGGTGTCTTCATTTCTTCTTCTTCTTCTTCTTTTTTTTTTTTTTTTCTTTAGAAACAAATTATTTGACTGGTCCTCCTGTTATACAGCCCCATCATTGCAATAGGCAATTCATAGGTGTCTCATGGTTTACAACATGAGGACCAAAGGGCAGAAGGATTGCGCAAATTCACCATGGATGGTATTCCATACAGACTATGCGATTGTATTTCTAGACATGTTGATCTCTCAGTGTATGGTAGATTTTCTATTTTCAGCGGCATTTGTTCATCAAAATCATTGAAAAATATCAGATGGATAGTTCATTTCAAATATGATGTTGGAAATAAGCTACTGCTGATTACTTAAAGCCAAATTTATAGTCAGAAATGTTCTGTCCCCATGTGTATCACCAATTTGGAGAGCCAGTATAGTAATAGACAGAATATTTATTTTAAGCGAATAAAATACTTGTGATCTTAGTGCTCTACTAACTAGTTGTGTTATTTTTAATTGCATATAAAGCCCCAGATACACATAAATAACACCATGTTTTAAATCTTTCTGTTATTCAAACTAGGCGAAGAACTTTACTTTTTGATAATCACACAGATCCCTTTGTATACACTCCCACAGAATGTTGATTTCTAATTAAATGTCATACAAGCTCTTGGCTAGGAGTCCTGCAGATTGCCAAAATGTTCCCCCTGAACTTGCAGCTGGTTGTGACACAGGAAATACAAACCCTCCAATTCCACAGAACTTTTAAAAATGGTTTTATATCAGAAATTGCCCTCTGTTTTCTTTCCAAATAATAGCATTTCTCAGACTTCACTCCTCCGTACATTCTAGGCATAATTTATATGCAAATAGCCTTCTTATTATAAACCTCCATCCTCCTCAGATGAAGCTTACAGAAGATTCTAAATGTACTTTTGGCTTGCTGACAACAAACATATTTAGGAAAGAAAGACTGCCACTTACAAAAGCTTCCTATTAAAAGCTAGGCTGATTTCAAGGCCTCTGAACTAATCAGATAGAATTAGCAGGGAGGAATGGAAGATGGGAAGGGAGGAATGTGTGAAGTATTAAGAATATCATGGTGGTTTGCCTCCCCTCACTGCCTGACAGCCTTGATCAGCTAATTAGGAAACCTTTACCCAAACTAGTGTTAATTTGTTATTTAGCCCCCCATGGGAAATTTTCACAGCAAGAAGTCACTTGTATTAGAATATGTACAGATATGTAGTTTGAAAACAGGAGAACCTAGAGAGATGTGAGAAAGGAAAGGGAGGGCATGCCTTAGAAATAATCTCTTCTTGTTGTTTTAGACATAGAAACAACGATCCTCAGAATGAGAATGGATGTTCACGTGCCGTGTGTCAACTTTTGATCATTTGACATATGATGTGAATCATATGGCTGATTAAATCCATCTTTTATGCTAAGCATGAAGCTTAATTATATCAGAAATAGCCAAAGCCCCACTGGTTGCTTGGGCCTGACTGACAGCAACAGTATTTACTGTCAGATTCCATCGAAGTCTGGCCCCTTCATGTCTTAGAGCTTTTATTCGTCAGACAGCATGAATGTTAGACCCTATCTCTTGGGATGGGTTTTCTCAAATAATAATAGTAAAGCACCCTGTCTAATGATTTACTTATATTATTTAAAGCTAACTCTGGTGGATACCAGCCCAGGAGCAAAAGCAATATTCTGCTTGGAGGCAAGGTCTAATTTCAGTTTTTTCATTGAGAACTGCAATTTTTAAGGTAGTGCTACTTCCCTCTGTTATGCATATATGTGTGTGTGTGTGTGTGTGTGTGTGTGTATATATATATATATATATATAAAATTTCTGGGAAAAAAAATGGTCTTTCACAGAATGTAGGTATTTAGAGAACTCCAGTGTATTCAGCAGTTCCAGAAATATAATGCCAATTCAACATATTTAAACCTTGCAGATTTTATTTCCCTTAAATTTAAAAATGAAGTGTTTAAACAAAACATCTAAAAAATGCACTTTTAATCTTTCATAGCATTAAAAATGAATTTAAGATGACTTAAAGATTTCCAGGTTAGGATAATGAAGAGAAATAATAATAATAATAATATAGCTAATACATACTGCTCACTTATTATTTACTAGATCAAGGAAATCAGAATGTCACCCCAAAATAGCCCTCTCTCTTATAAAAATTATTTTGAGCTGAAGGCAATTAAGAAGCAATAAATGCAGGGGCACCTGGGTGGCTCAATTGGTTAAAGCCTCTACCTTTGGCTTGGGTCATGGTCTCAGGGTCCTGGGATCAAGCCCCGCGTCAGGCTCTCTGCTCAGCAGGGAGCCTGCTTCCTTTTCTCTCTCTCTGCCTGCCTCTCTGCCTACTTGTGATCTCTGTCTGTCAAGTAAATAAATAAAATAAAATCTTAAAAAAAAAAAAAAAGAAGCAATAAATGCAGAAAAAGCTCCTCCTTTTCTGCGAACTAAATTTTCCTCTTACTGGAGACAGACTCTTATCAGCCCAGAGATATCTGCAAACAAACCTTGTTAAACTAACCCTTATCTTCCCAGTCCAATCCCCTTTGTCTTGTCAATTCTTCACAAATGTGCTGTTTCTTTGTCTCAAAGGGATCAAAGTCTGCTCTAGCCCCTTCTTGAGGTCTTCATTCTCTTGTGAAGGCTCCCATATACATGTAGAAATTCAGTACCATTTATGTGCTTTCCTCCTATTAATCTGTCTTTGTCGGTCTAATTTTCAGACCTAGCCAGAGATGCTTAGAGAGTGAGGAAAACTTTTTCCTCTTCTACAGTAGGCATTGTTCTAAGCACTTTCTATGTATTAAGTCACTTAATCCTCACAGTAACCACGTGCCTTAGGTTTGTTGAGTATCTCCATTATGCAAATTAGGAAATAAAGACTCAGGAATTTTAAGTAACTTGCCCAAAGTCATCCATAAGTAAGTGTTTGAAATCCATTCCAAGTTTTCAGACTTCAAAATGCCTGCAAGGCATTTAAGAGACATTGCATATGATTACCATGATCATTCTTCCATGTGTTCATTGTATTTCCAAAACTTTTTGAATGATTTATTAGCAATTTATGTAGCTCTTTTGGTTACTGCTCTAAGCATGGGATGAACGTGCCAGAGAATAATCAACTTCAGCAGACATGCCACTGCTTAACACCATACTCTTCCTTTAACCTGCAGCCTGAAGTCATCCGGGCCTAACTCTTTAGTGCTTTCTGCTTCCCTCATCTTCTGATTTTTTGGCATGATCTTCAGAATCTAGGTGAGAGGTCATTTTCTATGTAGGCAAGCATGCTATTATGATATATTATAAAAAAAAAAATCTTAAAGAAATTTTTGCTGAAATGATCTCACGGGTCTTTTTCAAGTCCCTTGGTTGTCTGTGTAAGAATTAGAAAGCAAAAGATGTGCTGGCTATTTAATAGGTTAAAATGAATAAAGTTAAAATTTAATCACAAAAAGATTAGAATTTTAAAAATGGTTCATTTAAGTCATTTGTTCTTTCATTTAACAAGTATTTATTGAACCTTTTATGTCAATGTAAGTCCTTATACAAATAGAGTTTTCATTCTAAAGGATGGAAAGGCTAGTCAACAAATAAAGAAGTAAATACAGGGGTCCCTGAGTGGCTTTGTCGGTTAAGGGGCTGCCTTCCTCTCAAGTCATGATCCCGGGGTCCTGGGTCGAGCCCTGCATTGGGCTCCCTGCTCAGCTGGGAGCCTGCTTCTCTCTCTCCCTCTGCCTGCTGAGCAAATATTTGGTAACTTGCCTGCTTGTGCTCTCTCTCCATCTCTCTAATACATAAATAAAATCTTAAAAAAATAAAAATATCTTGCTTGAAAAAAAAAAAGGAAGTAAATGCAGAAATTGTCAAATGTTGACAATGACTATGGGGAAAAAGATAAAGCCAAAGTAAGGGACTAGTGAAAGCTGGTAGAAATGGGAAGGTTGCTAGTTTTTCTAAGGTGTTTACGAAGTGATCCACTATAAAACTGACATACCTGAACCATCAATGTTAGTCCCTGTGGATAGAAGGAAGGTGACCTATGCAGGATAGAAAAGCAAGTGCAAATGCCATGAAGCAATATTATGCTTGAGGTGTCCCAGGAGGGTCAAGGAGGTCAATGAAGTTGGACTAGGATCAGTGAGAAGACAATGGATGCAGATGGGTTCAGGAAGTACACAGAGGGCCCATTCCTGCAGGCTTTTGTGACAACTCCGAAATTTAGTCTTAATGAGATTGGAAGGATAGGGAGTGACATGATCTGTGCTACATTTCCAAAAGATCAGTCTGTATAGACAGAAGAGGGACAAGATTGCAAAAAGAAAGAACTTAGGAATATTTTAATTCAGTGAAGCTTACTCAAAGGAAGAATGGCATAGATAGTAAAAAGTGGTTGGATTCTAGGTACATTTTGAACATAGGTTTCAAAGATTTCTATTAGTTTTACCAATAGAAAATACCGATGGTGTGGATACGGGGAGGGAGAGAAAGAAAGGAGACAAGGATGACCGTAGGTTCTTGGCCTGAACAATGGGACGAGTCACTCTCAATTATTTGAGATAAGGAAAAGTGTATGAGGAGTGGATTTCGGGGCTGAATTTAAAAGTTCAGACTTGGACATATTCATATTTGAGGTACCTATTAAACTTCAAGTGCAGATGTCTAACAATAAGTGCGACAGCAAGTCTACAGTTAAGGGCAAAAACCCAGGCTGGAGGAATACATTCAGAATCATCTGCATGTAGGTAATAATTAAGATCGGGAGATTGGATGAAATTACTAGGGGAAGACAAGGCTAAGGAATGATCCCTAGAGCACTGCAACATGTAGAATTTAAAAATAAAAAAAAAAATTTAAAAAAGGAAATGGAAAAGAAAAGAAATTAAATAATTAAGTTCTGTGATGGGCCAGTAAAAAGGAAAGAAAAAAATAGAACCCTGGGTTTAGCAGTGAAGAGGTGCTATTGTTCTTAAGAAGAGATATTTTGACATGGTAGTGGGGGAAATGCCCAAATAAATTGGGTTCCAGAGATAAAAGGATTAGAGGATTAAGAGACAGTGAATAATGTCAAACTATCTTGAAATTTTTCTGTAGAATAAAATTAACAATCTCACATGTTCAAGGAAAACTTTTTTTTTTTTAAGATTTTATTTATTCATTTGACAGAGAGAGGGAGATCACAAGTATGCAGAGTGGCAGGCAGCTGAGCAGAGAGCCTGATGCAGGACTTGATCCCAGGACCCTGAGATCATGACCTGAGCCGAAGGCAGAGGCTTAACCCACTAGGCCACCCAGGCACCCCCCCCTCTTTTTTTTTTTTTTTTTTTTTTTGACAGAGAGGTTTTATAGCACATTTTAGCTTGTTTATGTGCTTTGGAGAATGATCCAGTTTATTTTGGAATAGATGAATGGTACAAGAGAAAGCTGAGGGCAGTACTTCAGCAACTTTGAGAAGAAAGAGAGGAAGAAATTCAGTTTACCAGTTTGGGCTTTGAAAGGAGCATGACCTATTCAACTATATGATGGTTCTCAGTGTCATCAGGGCCATTACCTCTGTTCATAGCAAATATTTGGTAACTTGACCTTTACTACACAAAAATTATGTTTCTATAAAACATAATATCTCCAGATTTAACTTCAAAAATATCAACATTCATCAGTATTGCAGTCAAAATAAAAAATAAAATCATTTATAACAAAATAATAATCATTTTATTTGATTTCTAGAAAATAATCACACCACAACACCTAATGAAGCAAATAGGAGGATCTATGTTAATATAACAAGAACAAGTACAGACTGACAGGTGTGTATTGTCATTAGACCCAAATACCTCAAACATAATGAGCTATATTGTTGGGTATGACATTTTTCAAAATATTTTTTTTCAAAAAAGGTAAATATTCCTTTATGTTTACTTTCTAAGTAGAATTATGTTCTAGACACAGATAATTGAAAACAAATATTTATGTACCTGAATTCATGACAAGACATTCAAAAGTTGTAAGGCATGTAGGAAAACACTTTTTTGAGGGCCTTACCATCTGATTTGTTGCAGTTTTTATAGGACTCCTGATCCCTGCCATCTAATAACTGAACTACTGCCACCCTCCTCCTAATTATTTCATAAATGAAAATAAACACAGGAATCTCTAGGAGTTACTGTGACAGATGTTGAAAATCACTGATCTATAGTAATGAGAATAAAGGCAGTAGAAATAATGCGTAAAGTGCAGGTTGGTTGAGTAAGGTGGAGGTGGGAGCAGAGTTAGTTCATTTTCCTACATTTAAGAATAAAGGATGATGTTCTGGAGGTTAAGATGGAGAGAAAATCTATGAGTAAGAGAGATAATGAATTAAGGAAATATCATTGATTGCTGGAAAGAGTTCTGGGCTCAGATAATGCTGGTGATCCAAAAATGGAGGGCAAGCATCATGGCTCTGTAACTTTTTCCTTGTCACGCCATCTATACCAGTTGGATTTCCCCAGGCTTGGGGCTTTTTGTTCCTAAGTGACAACTAATGAAGGGGTCATTATAGATAATAGAGAAACAAGATGGAGTATAAAGTGCTTCAGTTGTGTGGCATAACTTTAAAGATGGAATGTTTAGGATGGAGAAAGGGACAATAGTCCTGCAAAGTCAATAAACAGCAAGTCCTACAGTATAAATGTCTGATAAATTGCCACTACATATGAGAAGGCCATAGGGGAAGCAGTATCCTCAAAAGAGAACCTGCTTTTAGTTGATTCAAGAAGGTTCAGAAGATAAGGACATAGGGATTTTCCTACTATCAGACTGTAGGTTCTAAAGCAAACAATGGAAGAATTTGGGGACCTAGAGTTAAGGTCAGTCATGGCCTCAATAAGAAATAAATGGCAAGCTTGGACGGGGCCAACTGTTTCAGAAGAGATGAGTTAAACAATTTATAAAAGTCTGTGGAAATGATGAGAGAGTGACAGCACCCTGAAGAGGCAAGAGGAGGGACCCAGAGAAGGAGCAGCATTTCATGAAGAGGCATCTGACAGAAGCTAAGACATTTTTGGTCCCCAAAATGCTAATCCATACGGACGCCACAGGGAGGAAGCCTGAAGGATAAATATACCAACCTCATTCTTCCCACTCTGTCTCCTATCTTCTGCAGGTGATTCCCATTCACTGAATCCAATCAGAAGCCAAAGTACAAGGAAAATGTTGATGGAGCATAGGTTGGTCAGTCTTTGGGGCACAGAACGGGGTGAAGGAGTCTCAAGGGTGAATCTGCATGAGTGGGAGATGAAGTCAGATTATGGGAAACATAAACCTCTAAGGATTGAAGATCTTGGTTACGACGGATGATCCAGGAGTTCTGGGATTTCATGTGGCTCTAGTGAATAGAAATAAAGCGTATGATGAAATGAGCCCTAATGGTCTTCTTGGGAAGCTGTGATGGCTTAGCTGTAAATGTTTGAGTTCGCAGCGGGGAGAATAGAGAGGTAAGATAATCATTAGGAGCATATGCAGTTCTCTGGCCCTGTCTTCAGTTTGTTGTTTTGTATAATATTTTACATATATTTAGTTCCATAAAATTTTTTGACAAATTTGGGGGTGCCTCAGTCATTAAGCATCTGCCTTTGGCTCGGGTTATGATCCCAGGGTCCTGGAATCAAGCCCCGCAGTAGGTGGCCTGTTTCTCCCTTCCTACTTCCCCTGCTTGTGTTCCCTCTCTTGCTGTCTCTCCGTCAAATAAATATATATATATATCTCAAAATAAAAAAAATTTGAAAGATTTTATATATATATATAAAATCTTTCAAAAAAATTTTTTGACAAATTTCAAATGAAATTTCAATATAATACTTAACAAAGAATATCTTAATAATAAAAGGAAGGTCGATATTTAATGTATTTACGAGCTGGGCTATGTTTCATATGCTATGAATTCATTTTTTGACACAAAATTTCACACAAAATTCCATGAAATATGCAATGATATCATTCCCATTTTCTAACTAAAGATACTGATGCCAAAAGAAAGAAACTTGCCATATTTACACGGCACATGGTGATAGAGCCAGAATCCAAACGCGCCTTGTGTATCCTATAACAAACCTAACAAACATGCAAGAAAATAATACAACCATATTAACTCTCAAACATGAGAGGGAGTAGCAGAGAAAAAAAAAAACTGAATTAAAAAAAGAAAAATACCTTAAAAATGAATTTTCAAAAACCGAATTTTAAAATTAAAACACTAGTAATCTGAAACATTAACAGATTTAATTTAATGAGTAAATTCATTGTAAATTTTAACTCTACATATAAAATTAATAGAGTAGAGGCACCTGAGTGGCTCAGTCAGTTGAGTTACAGCTCAGGTCATGATTTCCGGGTCCTGGGATCAAGCCCCATGTCATGCTCCACTCAGCAGGAGTCTGCTTAAGATTTTCTTTCTCCCTTTCCCTCTATCCCTCCTCCATCAAACGAATAAATAAATATTTTTTTAAAAAGTAATAGAGTAAAGGTGATATGTGTGCAAAATACAGAACTGGACTCGTCCTGAAGTCCCGACTCTGCCACTGATGCCACAGATAGCTAAGTTCCTGACTTCTCATCTGTGGAAGGAAATACTCACCATGCCAAACACATGGTATTGCTATGAGGCCTAAGCGAGAAATGCAGTCCTTTTTAGAGACTGTCTGGCCCATGGACAATACTCAGTACATCCTGAGAAAATGACAATGAGTCAGCAGTTCATATCCTCAAGGACAGAGAAGAAAGTCCTATTATACTAATGATGATGATAGTAATATCACAATTATAAGCTCACCTTAATAATTATTTGCTAAACATACCAGTTTGAACGTAGAATTCCTATCCAAATAAGACAAAATTTTAATAACTATCAAGCACATCATTATCTGAATTAGTTCCATATTAATGAAATTCTTGTGTTGTCAGTTTAAATTATCAAATATAACTGAATCAGGTTATGATCTGTTTTTGGTGGGGTTGGAGCTACAAAACAATTGACAGGAAAGA
The DNA here is from genome assembly GCF_010015895.1 of Lontra canadensis. Lineage (NCBI taxonomy): Eukaryota > Metazoa > Chordata > Mammalia > Carnivora > Mustelidae > Lontra > Lontra canadensis. Next base: position 15,151,656 of record NW_022630995.1, on the reverse strand, counting down.
TCATCACAGTGACTTATAGCAGATAATTAAAAGATAGAAGGAGTTTATCTGAAAAGCAGTTTGGAGTCACTTACTAAAATCAAGGCTCTAAAGTAAAGCCTTAGCCAGAAAAAAATAAAACAGTATCTCTAACAGTAAAATAGCCAGGAAATTATTAAAACAGGAGTTCTTAAAAAAAAAAAAAGAATTAAAAACAAAAACTGAAGTTCTAAGTGAATGTTAATTATATTAAAACCACTACTTAATAAATCATGTGTGGAAATTTCAGTTTATATATTTACTGAACAGTTTGTTGTATGCTTCCAACTTATTCCTGATATCTGAAGACCCTTGAACTCAATAATGCTATTTGGCATTACATGTCTATGACCCGTCCATTCTCAGTGACTTCTGGATCCCAGGCTTCATGCTCTGTAAGTCCTTGCTCTCTGTCTTCATTTCTCTAGTAGTAAAGCTTGTCAAGGCTTGAACATCCTTGCTCCCTGATGTTTTAAAGCCCCTGATAGCTTTTAATTTTAATTGTGATTGGAATCTTCTTACAAATGTACAGAATGAATAATCAAAAGAACTCAACGGACTAGGATAATGTCTTTTGTTCCAGGAGCCTCTCTTATTAACATTTTGCCTTTTGTATTAACATCTGATTTTGCATTGCCATCTCAGTTCCCATTTTTATGTAAATAATGGCTGACCTCTGGCACTAGATGTGCTATTAAAAATGCACACTTGGAAGCACATGTATTTACTAATTAGAACGACTCAGAGGCTTTGCTGGAACAGTAAAGAACAGCATTCATGATGGTTAAGTTTTCCCACTTCTTGCTAGCGCTTAAATTTTAAATGTTCTTTGTTCACCTGAACTTTGTGCATTAAAAAAAAAAAATACATATTACTTTTAAAAAGGCACCAAAGATGGTTGGCAAATAATGTAATGAAATGTTTCAGTGGTGCTAAAAGATTCTGAGAGCTGGGTAAATCTGACATATACGTGAAATCCGACATTGTGCTGCTAAGTTTATATGTAGGAGAACTTAGGCATTTTTTGTTGTCATATGGAAAGCTTAAATTTCATATTTTTCAATTACATTAATAGAAATTAACTTACAAATAAATCTTATAAAGTAATTATTTAGGAGTTTTCAATTCCAATGGATTTTAAATTAGTTTCTGCTTGAAAAACATTTAAATTCTCATTTTTATTAATTTTCAGTCCCTTGCATAAAAGATATATCATTAGTCTACTTGCTTTTGTATTTGAATAGATTTAATATTAACAGTTGGAATTTCATTAGCATTTATAGACCCTGCCTTGTGCTACTGCAAAAAAAAAAAGTCTTTGGACATCTTATTAATGATTTGGTACAGTGAACTATATTTGAAATTGGTGATGTAATATTAATAATCATCGTATGAGTTTTTTAAGTAAGATGCTTTGACATTAAGGTTTTTTTTCACTCATCTGACCTAATAGGATATGAACAGATAATTCTGTTCATAATAATCACTCTTGACATTTGGACATTTCTGTGTGTGTGTTTGATAGTTTTGAAAAATAAACAAAATTTTTTCTGATACAAATGTAATATATCCATGGGTTAAAAAACAGAAAACATAAATATAAATTTTTAAGAAAATATTGTCTAAAAACCACTCAAAAATAATTACTTTTAATAATTTGCTACATAATCTCTCAAACTTGCTTCTGTATGTGGTTATGGGTGTAGGATACCCTCTCCACCCACAAAAAAATGTGGTCAAACTTCCATAATATTTTAAAATAATTGGGTTGTTTTAAATTAACATTATATGGTAAATATTCCATAGGTTAATAGATAATTGCTATTACCTTTATAACAGTTACATAGCTTTAAATTATGTCGAGGTATCATAATTTTTATTTAATGAAATTCTTCCTAATTGACATTTTAGTTGTTGCTATTTTGATACTATAAATAATACTGTGAAAAATATTTTTTATTACATCTTTGCCCTTTTCCAATTATTTTTCTTTGCATAAATCACTAGAGGTGAAATTGCTAGGTCAAATTGTATGTACATTTTTAATTTTTATGCATATTGCCTTCCAGAAAGGTCGAACAAATTTGCACACTGGTCAGTAGGATATGATAGTGATTATTTCCACATATCCTCTCCAATTAAAGTGGGTTAAAGTGTCAATCAGGAGTAATAATATCTTTTTATTTAACTTACCCTTTTTTTAATCACTGATGATTGCATGCATCTTTACATATGCATAGTGTACTTTTATAAGACTTTAAAAAATATGTATCTGCCATAAATGTGACAGTTTTCCTAGCTATTTTCCTCCCAATATTTTTATAGTGATGAGTATTATTGAGTGGAGAAGTTTTAAATTTTTATGAAAGAAGTACTAATTAAATTGATTAATCTAATCTTAAATACAAATGAATGTGTTGGCAATTACTTCCACGGAGTGAATTCTTTTTCTTTTATTTATGAATTTAGCTTAGATTCAAAATTCAAGAGGCCCTTCTCTGAAAATAATGTAGCTTTGTATTCCTAGACACTTCTCTAAACCAAGGAGAATGTGCTCGTCTACCTGTAAGGAAATTGCAGTAAAAATGGTGTATTTCAGCATCTCCTATATTTGCTCCTCAGGGGAGAGAACATCTTTTACCACTCCAATTGTGCTTTTTCTATTCTATTTCCAAAATTTCTATATTTTTTTTCCAATTGAACATAGGTAGCGCCACCCCATGTATTTTCATAGATATATTTTGTATTTGTTGTGACAGAATATTTTCTTGAGAAATTCTGTGCCAATATCTACTGAGAGGTTATTGACCCTGTATTTCTAAAAATATTTTATGATAGTCTGGTTGATTTTTTGTCCTTAAATAAAAAATAATTAAAGCAACCATAATATTACTGTATTTATACTCAAGATCTTAATGATTTAAACTGAAACATGATTAAAGCATTTCTTATAAAAGAGAAGTGAATGCTGTGGCCTGAGGACAAGAGTTGTTTTTATAATAAGCATTATTTTAATTAGTAAAAATGTTTGAAAGAAGTAATTCTTATCAAATGTACTTTTAAAAAGGAACTGTGTCAAGAAATGGAGAGATTTTCCCAGAAAGAGAAATTATTGATTTTATATATATAAGGCTTAAGTAGACCTTGTCAAGGGAGAAACTGTGAAATAAGAAAACTGTATAGCTCTGACCAGTCAGTCATGTAATTTAATAGGGATCACATAATTCTTGTATTTCTTATTTCTTCATTATACAAATGGAGAACACTCAGACTCTTGAATGAATCAGACACAATAGGTATATGTATACATACTGTCAACCAAGTCTGAGCATAGAATAAAAACGTTTTTAGATAATCGAGAACTCAAAACAAATTATCTTACATGTATCCTTTCTTAGAAAGTGTGTGACAAATGCCCTTCTGGAAATAAAGGTGTAAACCAATTAAAACAAAAATATGAAGAATCAGTAGACGACCCACCAGGAAAGTGCTAAGTTGATGGAAATACAACAGGCCCAGAGAGAAGCCAGATCAAAATGGAGCAGGAAAAAGATGGATTGCAAGGGGAGAAAACGAAAGAGGTGCCTGGGTGGCTCAGTCTATTAAGTGACTGCCTTCAGCTCAGGTCATGATCTCAGGGTCCTGGGATTCACCCCTGCGACAGGCTCCCTGCTCAGTGGAGAGTCTGCTTCTCCCTCTCTCTCTGCCCCTCCCCCCGCTTGTGCACTCTCTCTCTCTCTCTCAGATGAATAAATAAAACCTTTTAAAAAATGAAAATTGATATGTCAGCTGATAGAGTTTACCATTTGAAAAACACTACATATCTGAGGAGACATGTAGAAGAAAATAAGGGCAATAGACAGACAACTGAATATCTGAAAAACAGATAAATCCTGGAACTTCTAAAAAGATACGGATATATAAGAAGGAAGTATAAGTATACACGGTACACTGTGTGGTTCTTAAGTGACCATTTTTTTACAAATGATAATAAGAAAAACCCTAATTGCCGGTTTAAGTTAAATGACAATATAATTCATTGGAAGGATGAGAAAAGAAGAAAGTCAGGATCCGTGAACTGGTCGTGAGAGGTATGTCTTAACCCATCATAACTGCTAAATAGGAGAGTCTGCAATTGGTAGGACAAAAGTAGCAGTAGAGCATAAAATTTAGGAATATAAAATAAATAACAAAACAAACATCTGGAAAGATAGAAAAGAGTTGCCTATGAGAAGCAGAGGTACAAAGGAATGCCTTAGAAAGGAGTGAGCATGACTCACTCTTATGAAGCTTTTTATAATATCTGATTTTTAAACATTTACTTGCATGCTTTACCTTGATACAATAAATTGATTCAAAATAATTTTTCAAGAGAAAAGAATTCAAACATCACTTCAATATAAAAAATATCATAAATAGGCTGCTGCTCAAAACTTGAAGACCATCTCTGTCATTAAGTGGGGGTGCACCTACTCAGGAAAGGATCAATTTAGAAATGACCGCACCTACTTGTAAGATGATGTTCCACTGGAATGAAGAATTGGTTAACACAAGGATTATTTTTATCTAGAAAATTAGTATTTTCTGACCCTCCCTTTGTTTTTGCTATAGGTCTTTATTTTTATTATTTTTTTTAAGATTTTATTTATTTGACAGGCAGAGATCACAAGTAGGCAGAGAGGCAGGCAGAGAGAGAGAGGGAAGGAGGCTCCCTCTGAGCAGAGAGCCTGATGCGGGGCTCGATCGGGCTGGGATCATGGGATCATGACCTGAAGCTGAAGGCAGAGGCCCACTGAGCCACCCAGGCACCCTGCTACTGGCCTTTAAAGCCCAATTCCTGTAACTGGCAGTTTATTAGTTCATTTCACCCCTTTAATCTTAAGGCAGTTTTGAAGGTTATAGGACTTTACGCCTCTACCAAAACTAACTATAGCGAAGACGACATGTTGGGGCACCTGAGTTACTGTACAGACAGTCGAACGTTGAAATCTTGGTTTCTGATCAGGTCCTGATCTTCAGGGTTGTGAGATTGAGTCCCACGCTGGGCTCATCCAGTCAGTGCAGAATCTGTTTAAGACTTTCTTTCCCCTTGTCCATACCTCCTGCTCATACTACCTCCCTCCTTCTCTCAAACAATTCTTAAAAAAAAAAGAGAGAGAGTGAGAGAGAATGAAAAGAAAAGATGGCATGGCTTCAAGAAAATGTTGCACAGCACCCACATTACTAAACCAGCTTTGTTTTCTTTGGCACCAGTAGCTATTATTAAAATCTTTATTCCTATTTTGACTGTCTTTTTTTCTTTCTTTTTAAACTGTATTAATCAAAGTCAAAGTACTCTCACTTGCTCTATTAAGTCCTATGATAAGATGTTTAAGAACAGCAAATCTTTACAATCCTGAGAAGCACATCAATCAAGGAGTTGTGTTCAGAAAGAGAAAACAATGTAACTGGATGTTAGATCCATTACCTCTATTGTCCCAAAATTAAAAGTAAGTCATCTTAATTTCTTTCTATTTGTGGTTTGGTTCAACATGTTAATATAAAAAGTAGCAGTATTATTTTACAAGGTTACATTAAATTACATTTTGTAAATTGACAAAATAGAACAAATTGGTGACATTCTTTACAAAAAGAATCAAAGACTTCAGTGTTTTGTTCTGTGAACTATAATAAAGCTTTGCTGTTAGCAGTAGGAAATTAGGACATTAAAACTTAGATTAATAAAATAGCTGAATATGTAAAGATTTTTAATTTTTTAAGTCATTAAAGATAAAATTGCAAACTGTGAATATAATATAAATTAAAAATCAGCTGTGAATAAAAGACATTAAAAAAATTTAGGCTGTTGGTAAGACAGGGCCATCTTAGATTTCTAATACTGTTACAATGTAGAACAGCTAAGGTAGAGTGATAGGCAATATATTTTCTTTTTTTTTTTTTTAAGGTGACTTATTTTTTTTTTAAGATTTTTTTTTTATATTTTATTTATTTATTTGACAGAGAGAGAGAGAGACCACAAGTAGGCAGAGAAGCAGGCAGAGAGAAAGGGGAAAGCAGGCTCCCTGCTGATCAAAGAGCCCAATGCAGGACTCAATCCCAGGACCCTGAGATCCTGACCTGAGCTGAAGGCAGAGGCTTAACCCACTGAGCCACCCAGGTACCCTGGCAATATCTTTTCTTAAAGCCCTTTTCAATCTTCTGATTCTAAGGGAGCTGAGCACAGTTAAGCTAATGCAACAGCATCATAAAATGAACCACTGGCTATTGTCATTATCGAACTTAATATTTTTCCCATATAAATAAGATTTATTGATTGATGCATCAAGCACTGCAGTACAGCCTCTTTAGAAAAACTAAATTATGCAATATTCACTGTACAAAATGAAGTCCTCTAAATCTACTTATAAGTCAGCAATAGTAACCTAACGCTCATCATCAATCACAATACCAACGTTCTGATTGTCTTTAGAAATATTTAGGATTACATTTTTTACAGAAGCCAAAGTACAAAATATCTCCCAATGTAAGTCTTAATTTTAAGAATTTTTAAATAATTGTGACCTTAAGCATCACATTGTTATTTTAAGCTAATAACAATTAAATATTTCTTTGAAAGAACATGTGTACTGGTCAAAGTTTTTAAAAATAAGTACAGATTCAATTCTGACTTCAATGTAAATGATCAATGAACTGGCATTTTCATTCTTGCTCTACTTCTCTGAGTATTTTAATTCTAAATATTTATTGAATATTTTGATACATAATTATCTTATCAAATTTATTGTAATTATTTTTGAATATAGCCTTTCTTTTGTTTTTTAAGATTATTTATTTATAGAGAGAGAGATTGAGACTCTCAAGTATAAGCCTGGAGAGTGACAGAGGGAGACAGAATCCCAAGTAGGCTCCTCTTTGAGCATGGAGCCCAAAGCAGGGTTCAATCCCATGACCCAGAGCCACTACTGGAGTAGAAATCAAGAGTCTGATGGTCGACAGACTGAGCCACCCAGGTGTCCTATGGATATAGCGTTTCTTTCTGATAACGTTGCTTTCTAACACTACCAAAAATTCTGTTAACCTGTTCTTTAAGTATTTCAAGAATACTCCTTTCTTCAATGTCTACACATTTTTGTATATTCTGCTGATTAATAAGGTAATTATAATTATATTATTAAAAACAATTTTGATTATGTCATCTATGATAGTAAATTTTATATGTTGATATGCCAAGCAATGGTGCCCAGATATTTGGGTGTTTCTGTGAAGGCGTTCCTTTTGGATGATATTCACATTTAAATCACTGGGTTTTGAGTAAAACAGATTTTCCTCAGTAATTATATCACCTGATTAGCTGAAGCTCTTAATAGAACAAGGACAGACCTCTCCTGAGCTAGAAAGAATTCTTGCCAGCAGGCTGTCTTTGGACTTGAATTGTGACTCTTTCCAGGCTGCTATGCAAGCTACTCTGCCACTGGGCCATATCATGCACAGATCTAATGGTCCTTGAAATGTCAGTGATAGTTAGGGGTGCTATTCAGAGCTCCTATAAGTGAATCACAGTGTAGGCCTTTAGGATTTTGGAGCAAAGCCCTGCCATTCTCCGTGGATAGCTACTGTCCTTTCGAGAAACAGCTTTGGCCTTCCACTGGGCCTTTGTAGAGACTGAATGCTTTAACCATGGGTCACCAAGTTATCACATGACCTGAGTTTCCTATCATGAACTGGGAATTACCTAACCCACCAAACCCTAAAGTTGAGTGTGTACAATAGTACTCCATCATCAAATAGAAGTGGTGTATATGCTATTTGCCGTGAAAAGGCCTTGTGGGCATAGGTAAGAATCATGAAGAAGTAGCTCCAATGCCTATGGTTTCTACACTTCTTCCACCAACTTCTCCCTCCCAGCCCACACCAAGAGCCTCCTGGGGAATTCCCTATGATCAGTTGATAGAGCAGAAGACGACTCAGGCCAGATTTACAGGTGGTTCTGCATGACACATAGACACAACCTACAAGTAGATAGCTGTGGACTGTACCTCCTCACGTGGAAAAGTACAAAAAACAAAGTTGTCCAAGTGTGCATTTGTTATGGTTAATTTATGTGTGAAATTGGCTGGGCCATGGTGCCCCTATATTTTGGTTTGGTCAAACATTATTCTGGATGTTTCTGTAAGGGTGTTTTTGAATAAGATTAATATTTAAATCATTGAAAAATGTGTATGTATACACACTACCGTCATTCTCTGAGTGTATTTTGTGCTTCAAATTTCCATATACTGCTAAAGGAAGACTTGACTGAAATTTGCTCCTCCCCACTCCATCCTAGCGTACAAAACCCAAATCTATATTTCAAGGTGAGACTAAAATGTTATGTACATCCATTTTAAGAGAGTCATGCTAAAAACCTGTGCTTGAAACGACTACTTCCAGTTTAAAGATGAAGCACAGAGCACTCCCAAGGAAACCCAAAGAAAACATGGAAGAGTTTTAAGAATCCGTAACTGCATTCAGAATAGAGCTCAGAACAGAAAGAAAGCTATCTGTGAATCAAAAGCAGGTGTAGAAGAAGAAGGGGACAAGGAATTTTAGTGCTTGCTACCCCTGAAAACCTCAGCTCCCAGTCCCAACTATTCCAAACTATAGGCTATGGTACCAATGTTACAGCCCAGGAACCTGTGGGACCAGACCCGGTAGCACTGCAAACACAGTTTAAGAAGATGGGATAATTGTGCTGCAAAACATGACCCACAACTTGGAAAAGAGGCATCCCAGAAAATAAACATAAAAATCAACAAAGAGAAAAAGATAAGTGAAAGAAGCAATCGGATGATAGCTTCAAAATAAAAATGTGTGGAAGTCTGGGAGATAATGAAGGGAATTGCATCAAATGGAAAAAAAAAAAAAAAGCAGGTAAAGGGGCACCTGGGCAACTCAATGTGTTAAGCTTCTGCCTTTGGCTCAGGTCATGATCTCAGGGTCCTGGAATCGAGCCCTGCAGTAGGGCTCTCTGCTCCTCTCTCTCTGCCTGCCTCTCTGCCTATTTGTGATCTCTCTCTCTGTCAAATAAATAAATAAAATATTTAAAAGAAAAAAACAGGTAGAGACTGCAAGAGACTCAATGAGAAGGGAGGAAACTGAGGGTTGATGGAGAGAGATGAGTGGAGGAGGTGTTATTTTGGGTGATGGGTATTAAAGAAGGTACTTGTTATAATGAGTACAGCATGTAGTGTGTAAGTGATGAATCACTGAATTCTACTCTTGAAATCAATATTGTACTGTATGTTAATTAACTAAAATTTAAATAAAAAATATAGCACCTTAAAAAGAAAGAGACTGAAAAAAATAAGTTATTATATTTAAAGTTTAGAAAGGAAAATACTTCTAATGGAGAATATAGAAGAAATAAAACAAATGAGGAAGCTGGAAGATCAACCTGAAGAAGTATTCTATTTATGTTAAAATGTTAATACAATCAAATTATCCCACTTAGAATAATTAAGAAATATGGAAGACAAATGGAGAAGTTCTGGGATTCATTTAATATAAAATTTAGTAGAAAGAAATAGAGGTCATAAAAAAAAATTTTGATAAAATAGCAGCTGTTACTTTCTCAGAACCAAAGAAGGAATAAAATCCTCAGATTCACTACTTAAAACCATTCTTAATACTAGGGCTACAGAGATAGATAAGCTGGACCTCATTAAGCATCATTCCTTTAATGGCCAAAGGGTACATGTGAAAGGCAGACATGCACGTAATATGAATTCCAAAAACTGATATCACTATCGACATCTTTTTCAAGGTTCAGGTCTCATGTATATTCTTTCCTTGTATGTAGAGATCTATAAGCCACATCCTTTGCTCATCCCATTATTATCCACGTGCTAACAAATCTGGTTTTCACGGAGTTCTCAACAACTGCTTGTAAGAAATCAATAAATAATGAATGTGTGAATAAATATCAGACAAAGAGTAACTATAACACTTGGTAAGCTTGAAAAAGGACATAGAAGGTATTTTAGAGTTAAAATGAATATGTGGACTAAAGAGAAGACTTAAAGGTTTCAAGAAATAGCAGAAACACCTTGGGCTCATCTCACATTCTAAATTATGCAAAAAGGTTTAGATTGAACTCATAATGATGTATGTAGATATAGTCTAATTGTAATTATCTAGTTTGTAATGAAACACTGAAAACTATATGTATATACTCAGATGTTCCAAAATATACAAGTGATTCTGAGATATTATAGAAATATATGGGCTCACTTGTGTCCTAAGCATTTCTCTTTTTTACTTATTCTCCTATTTTATTCTATATTTATGAAAAGCAAATAGTTTATATAGATTTCACTGAAGAAAGATATGATACCAAGGTTGAAAGAGTCTTCAAAAGGATTAAATACTCATTCTTCCACATTCGTCGGGAAATAGACTTAGGTTAGTCTTTTGATAACTCTGTATTGCTTATGAAGGTCATGAATAACAGAGAGACAAACAATGGGCTAGGACTAGATATTCTGTCATGATAGACCTCAACTTATTGTACAGATATAAGAGAAATGACATGAACTAGAAGCATCTTTTCTCTTTCTCTTAATGCTTTTTAAGGCTCTAAGAATAGGAATGCAGAGATAGTCTACTCTTTCAGGGCAATATTCAGGTTCTCTCGTAAATGAGGTAGATATCATCTATGACCTTCTGATTGTTATGACATGTTGGTCTAAGACAAAAGGTGAATATAAGAACGGGGAGCCACTTTGAATATTCTTTCATTCTTTCATCCTTGCTTTCACATATATTTAGAATCTACTTTATGTAGGGAAACAAACACAAAAGGAATAACTCCTATCTTTATTTTCTCTTGGTCTCCATGTGACTCAGACTTGAATATGCAGCTATCTATAAATGTGTGTCCTGAAGTTTCAAACAGGGGTCTCATGGATGTAATAGTTAAATGCTAACTTAAGGAGAGTTTGAAATTAGTCAGGGCTTCATAGTTCATACACTTGTTTGAAAATTCTTCAGATTGAAAAAGAGGTGCTGAGGTGAATACGGCATTCCAGCCAGAAGAAGGAGTACCTGAAGAGTATAGAGGCAAGAAAGATAATAGGAATTCCAAGATTTTTAAAAAATTTTTTAAGATTTTGTTTGTTTATTTATATTTTTTATTTATTTGAGAGAAGAGAGCAAGGGAGGATGAGAGGTGAAAAGTCAGAGGGAAAAGCAGACCCCCCCCCCCCCCCGCTGAGCAGGGAGCCCTATGCATGACTTGAACCCGAGACTCCAGGATCATGACCTGAGCTGAAGGCAGTTGCTCAACCAACTGAGCCACCCAGGCACTCAGGAACTGCAAGAATTTCAAGTGTTTAATATATTTTAAAAATTCACTTTGTGTGTGATTGTGACATGACTAGGCTGTGCCCAGATCTTCACAGGCCTTGCTTGCCAGGGGTTTGGATTTTATTTTAGAGACTATTATACATAATACTAATATACTATATTTAAGCAGCAAGATAATCTAGTTTGTCTCTTCGTAATATCAATACGCTTGTACTATTGAGCTATGGTTTTCAATTATATTTTGGTATGAGAATCTTTTTCATGTTCAAATACATTTTGATAATATTGCAGTGCCTTGGAGTTTGGAACTCATTTCATGAAGGATGTGTTGAAGAGAGGCAAGGCAGAAGGCATGAAGCCATTTAAAGCAGTGATTCTCAGACTTTAATGTGTTTATGGATCACCTGAGCACCTCGTTAAATTCAAACCATGAGTCTTTGGGTCTAGGCAAGAGCCAGAGATTCTGCATTTCTCACAACCTCCAAGCTGTGTGTCTTGAATAAGAGTATATTGTTCTTTGTATATCCAAATTACAAAATCCAGTCACTGGTTATAATCACTGTTCTCCAATTCTGAAGAGAGTTTTTGGTATTTCTCAGGCTAAGTACATAGTAGATATCCTGTAAAATAAAAAGAAAAAAAGAGCCAAAGCCTGAATCCTATAGAATAGCATCTAACACTGCTACCAATTTTATGTAAATCTCAGAATTTTTAAGTAATTTCTGCGTGAGTTGATTTCAAAGTGATGACCTAGAATTCAAACGCATTACATGTATACTCCTGAGAGAAATTTTGAGTGGTTTTAGAGCTCAAAATGCTTAGAATATTTTAAAAAATCTGTATGCATTTTACTTTCTCACCTGCATTATATAGTTTTAATGAGAATTTCAGGATAATCTGTCTAAAACCCTAGTATCTTTCTTACTTTTATCTCTCAAGACAAGTCAAAGGAAACATCTAACTATTGCTATTTACATTGATATGTAAATGTGGTCATACATATTTTATAGAGGCATGTAAATGACTCAGCTGAAGCAGAGTCACCTGGTTATCCCTTGGATCCATGTGTGTCCCCCCTGCTTAACAGCACAACCGCAGACACCTGCTTAGCATAGGCAGCTTATTAAAAAGCAGTGAGGAGGAGGATATCTTTGTGAGCAATTGTCTTATAGTATTAATAATCCTGATGAAAAAACAATAGAACCCAGATATGGACCTTTACACCAGTGAACAGTCTAGACTCCTTCAGTGTGAGTTGATACAAAGGACTTAATGGTTTCAAAAGAGGCTAATAATGCCCAGTGAAAGGGTTCACATTACTAGAAAAGCCAAAAAGGTTAGTAGAATGTAAGATTTGTCTTTGACTTCAAGAGAAAATGCATGGAAAACAGTAGAGAATTTTCACTTGGGACCTACTTGAATGTTCATAAATAGTAATAAAATTTAGAAAAACTAAACTTAGCAAAAATAAGTCTTTCTCTTTTTTTTTTTATTATATGGTATTTTCAGATTTATCTCACTGGATAGCGGTCAAAAGAACTGGAGAAATTAAATAAAACACTGATTTTTAAGTAAAGTCAGATCTCATTCTCCATACTGACAGTTTAATTATGACTTAAATTAGTGTTTTCAAATTTGGGGGATATCAAAATAAGTGTGTTGACAAGAGTGATCATAGATTTTTCTGTATAACCTTAAATAGCATTAAAGAAATGTAATATTGATGTGTATTTCACATTGAAAATTACTGCTAACCATTAAAATTAAGTTTTATTAATTTATGTTTTAATTATGATAGCAATTAGTAATATTTTTTCCTTTTAGCATGCATATAAACAGAGGTGGAAGGACAGATTTGCAATGAAAGTTGCAATCTAGAGATCTGCTTCTGTTTATAGCAAATTTAGAATAGGTTAGATGGAGATTTTCTTTTGGGTATCTGTTGTATGGAATGCTAGGTATTGCTAGCAGACACTTCGGGGCAATCTGGTTTCATAGGGGTGTATGCCTTTCATTGCCCTTATTGGTCTGTTATGAAGCTCTGTATAGATAGATATTAACTGTGGAAAACTGATGCAATATAAATTATTCCTGCTTACAGAGTTGATAGTTAATTATGTTTGGTGGAGATGAAATTGAGTTCCTTCATCCTAAACCACCACGGTGGAAGAGATCATTCCAAACAACGTGTTTTATTTTCTTCTTGATATTGACCAGTTTTGCATATATTAGCAAGTTTATTTTAACCTTCCTGATTGTCTATATACATGTCTATTCTTAGGAATCCTGAACAAATTTTGGCATCTTGCTGCTTTGTTTATCAATTACAGAATAAAATAAGATGTTTCACACATAGTTTTGAGTTAATATGTGCATTGTAATTTTACCTTTAAAAATTATATATAGCTTGGGGCGCCTGAGTGGCTCAGTGGGTTAAAGCCTCTGCCTTCGGCTCAGGTCATGATCCCAGGGTTGTGGGATCGAGCCCCGCATCAGGCTCTCTGCTTGGCAGGGAGCCTGCTTCCTCCTCTCTCTCTACCTGCCTCTCTGCCCAGTTGTGATCTCTGTCTGTCAAATAAATAAATAAAATCTTTAAAAAAATAAAAAATAAAAAATAAATAAAATATATATATATAGCTTTTAGCACTTGTTGATATGGAGATAGAAACTCATATCTTTATTTTACAATTATTTATTTTTTAAAATATTTTATTTATTTATTTGTTAGAAAGAGAGCATAAGCATGTGGAGTGGCAGGCAGAGGGAGAGGGAAAAGCAGACTCCCCGCTGAGCAGGGAGCCTGGTGTGGGACTGGATCCTTCCTGGGATCCAAACCTGAGCTAAAGGCAGATGCTTAATCAACTGAGCAACCCAGACACCACAAACCTCCTATCTTTAGACATGGTTTATCATCCAGATGTTTAGAACATAGAGGTCTGGATGAGAATATACTATACATTATATCCTTACATATTTTCAAGTTTACTTGAGAATTTCATTCAAGTGAAGACAGTTCTTTTTTTTTTTTTTTAAGACAGTTATTTTACTATAAAAACTATTGCATTGTTAGGTAAAATAGTTCTTAAACAAGGTATATGGGAAAGTCAATTTGGTAAATTGCAATAATCTCACCTTTTTTACACTACTCATCAAATGCTACATCTGTTCTTTTTTATGTTCAAAATATTCTATGTGAATATTTGCCCTCAAATTAATTGAATTTTTTTTAAATGCTGACATTTTTTGTTGTTGCTGTTTACCATGCAGTATATTTATTCACTACTCTGTGTAATATCTACCCTACAATTTTAAAATATGCTATATGTCTTTTTAAATTTCTTTTCAATTAACAGGAATCACATAAATCATTTATATAAACTACTTAGAAAATTTAATCTGTGATTCAGGAAGCTTAGAATCATAAACCAGGCAAGATTCAGAGCTTTGCAAACTGTATGTCATAAATGGGTTGCGTTTTCAATGCTGATGTAATGATGCAGTGAAGAAGGAGAAATTTATGATTCAAACTAGAAAGAGGATAACTCTATTACAAAGGCTTTGAGAAGGTACAAAAGAATGAGCTCTTGAGGACAAGGAGGGGTCAGATTTGGATAGAAGCCTGACACAATATTTGAGGATGTAAATGGAAAAAAAAAAAGAGAGAGAGAGAGAGAGAGATTGGTAAATATGGTTATGGTTAGTCCCTAAACAATAACATCTATTTTCTCTTCGCAACATGAGGTAAGTTCATCAGATGAGACTGAGGCATTAATAATCCAGTTTCAGAAATCAGAAGATGATCCTCAGAAGCAAAGGTAACAATTTAGGCAAGTAGAAATACATAAAAAATTCTTTAGGAAACTGTGAGCTATCTAGTGTGTCTAAACTATCTAGTGTATATATATGTATATATATATATACACATATACACACATACACACACACATATATATATATATTAGAAGGAGGGAATGGTGATAACTTGAAGTCAAATGGCAAGAGTCTTCAATGTTGTTTCATGGTTCGGGATTTATTTGCAGGTAATGAAAAATCGTTAAACTTTTGATCCACTGAGTGACATCATGAGAGAAATGTTAAGAGATTTATTCAGTGGATGAATAAAAGGCAATTAGAAATAGAAATACTTAAGAGCAAATTAAATTGGTTAAAAACTTTTATAACAGTACCTGTTCCAGGTCATATGGGATGAATCAAAGTAGTGTTGGTAGAAAAAGAAAGATGAACAAAATAGGGAAAAACTCACAGAAAATTGAGGAAAGATCCTCCAAAGGATAAAATCTCTGATAGTAGTTTATTTAAAGAAGTGTATACTTTTGGTGTGTTGTAACCCACAATATAATAATGAAAAGTAAAAACTGAAAGTATTTTCTCTATTTTACTAACCATCTATCTCTGCAATGTAATTTCACTAATGCTACCTAATACCCATCATGTTATCACATCATTCCCAATATATTACATAAGCATATGCTTACACAATGAAGAGATTTCTGGAGAAAACTGGATGTTGCACTTTGTGCGAGCATTAGTTTACTGTAAATATGTGACAGAAATAACACAAAAGTAAATTCTGCTGCTCTGTACATGACATCCACAAATCACAAAATTCTGTATTGTCTAAGCTAGTAAGACTCTTGGCAATCTTTTTTTTTAGGTAGACTCCGTGCCTGGTGTGGAGCCCAATGCAGAACTCGAACTCACAACCCTGAGATCAAAACCCGACTGAAATCAAGAGTCAGCACTTAACCAACTGAGCCCCTCCCCCTGCCCCCAGGTGTCCCTATCTCTTCATTTTACATATAAGGAAATTGAAGCAAAAGATACTAAAACTAAACTAAACAAAAACAACTTGTGTAAGACTACTTGTAGTTAATAAGTGATAATGTTATTTTTGTTTTTGTTTCTTACAAAGTCTTCTTTATTTTTCCCTTGGAGGCTTCTAAGATTCAGTTAAAAAATAATAATAATAATCACCTGAGTTGGGATTCCTGGTTTGCTGACAAGGACTGTTTTGCTGGTGGTATATAACAAAATTATTTCTCTGTGTACATGTAAGGCCACCTCACTGGAGTTATTTTTTCAAATCACTTATAGTATGCTTCCTTATATGTGCCAATTCAAGTGTTCTGAGACCAATTCTTTGGAGGGACTTTGAAGTGTCCTCACTCTCAGATCCTTGGGGTCACTCTTTACTGGGCTTTTGATTGCCTTGCAAGACTCTACAGTTGTTTGAGGATGTAGGAGACTCATATGCTACTGCCAGCCTTTTTCACCATACAAAAATTTGAAGGCATCTCAGAGTAGAATCTACAAGTGTATAATTAGCTAATCAGGTTTATTATAAAATAATGTTTACAACTAGCCTAAGCATTTAGCATTTAGGATTCTATAAGGTGTATCATAGTCATATTATTAGTTTCTTATAAAAAATTATTTCTAGGACTCTTTTGATCTTTCAGGATATGTCCAAAAGAAACCAGGTTAAAGACAAATAAAAATAATTAATTGGGCTGTATATTTTTATAAGGGTTTGACATGAAAATATTGTAAAGAATACACATAGATAATCAACAAAAAGAAAAAGCCAACATAGTTATTTTATCTATCAGCAAGAATAATACCAGGAGCAATGTTTAAGAGATGGTTCTAGCAATTTCTTAGGTTAGTGCTGGAAGTTTCTAAAAGAATGCAAGGGTATGAGTGAGTGGGTACATGCTGCACGGGTGCCTGGAGCACCTATTACAAATCCTATCTTCCATTCCTCGAAGAGTGTCTGTGGGGGCTCTAAGGCTTCTTTTTATTATTACAAGGTTTTCCCTGCTTTGTTAAATAAAAGCAAGGTCTTTGGACCATTTATTTTCTTCTCTTTTTGTATAGACCTAAAGAATATATACTTTTTCTTTTTTTAAAGAATTTTTTTAAGAAGTTTTAATTTATTTATTTGATAAAGAGAGAGAACACAAGCAGGGGGAGCTATAGGCAGAAGGAGAGGGAGAAGTACTCTCCCTGCTCAGCAGGGAGCTGGATACAGAACTGGATCCCAGGGATCTGAGCCAAAGGCAGATGCTTAACCAACAGAGCCACCCAGGAGCCCCTTAAAGAATAATTTTAATGAAACATCTAGTTTCTTTTTCTTCAAGCATATGCATTCCTAGACGTCTACTTACCTGATTGCTTAATACCCTTTGCCCTTTATATCTTTTACACTTATTTGAAAGCCATTTTCTTCACTTGTTTCAAAACTGGCATCACAGTTTATAGCAATTTTTGAAATTATTTTTTTCATAGCACCATTTTATAAAAATACTTGACTATGTTATAGGGACAAAAACAAACAAGAACAAAAAGAAAAACAAAGGAGACACCTGTAAATAAAAAGGGAGTAGTGGAGATCACGAAGCCACCCTCTTGTCCCATAGTTGATAGGTAGCTGACAAATCACAACACAGGCGGACTCAGTTTGCTGACAACAGACTATATCTACCCCATTATCAAGGAGAGAACTTTAACTTCCTTAATTTCAATAATTCACCATGGTGAAAACTAAATATATTCCATGGTATTACATTAAAAAATGATGAAGAAAAATGAGTCGAGTTTTAAAAGCTTTTTTAATCTGGTTTCCATGCTTATTCTATTACTGCGTTCCAGTAAGTAGACTTGAATATCTCATCTTCTAGGGCTATTTTTTTTCTTAGAGACAGAAAAATAGATTTTATTATGGGTCACCCTCTACAGAATGTTCTTTTTGATTGAGTTTTCTCTTTTTAGTGTTTGTTAGAAAAAGAATGATACCAATTAGAGGAATGTGAGCTAATCTAACTAAAAAAAAAAATATTTTAAATTACATCAGGTCTTTATGTTTTACTCCTGCCTCTGTTTTAACATAACAGCCAAAGTACCGAAGCAATTTGATTGTATCATTCTTGAGTTTCAACTATGTGTTTGATTGAAAAGTCCAGTTTTTAAAATATACATGATAATACATTAGGCCATATTATCCAGAAATTGCCCAGAAGTTTCTAGTTAATTTACTAAATTTTTGTGTGACATTGTATGACGTTAAGGAAGAAGAATATATCTTTCTCTTGTGATACCAATTCTGAAAATAAATTTGGGGTTGTAGAGAAGACTATAGAAAAAAGATGACCTACTAGCCCAAATACATGCACTGTTTTCCTGGGCCCCTGAAAACCCAAAGTAAACTCTCCATTAAATAAGAACAGATTCTAAGATCATCATGGTTAATATATTTTTAAATATCTAGTTAATGTGCTCTTCGATATTAAAGCAAATAAACAAACAAAAACAAATCTCAAGAGTGACAGCAAGAAACTGAGGTGAAGCAAAACTTAGGACTGATACCTATTTCTACAGAGTCTTTTGGGGAGATTGGAATGGAGAGGCAAGTGAAAAAGTTTTCTGTAGATAGTATCTTTGGATGTCAGAATGAATAATCAAACACAAATGGTTGTTGTTACCTATGTATTATTTGTAAGTATGAATTTCAAAATATATATGCTTCCTCTTAATGATGACTTTGCTTATATCTTATTTTTTGTAATTTTAATAATCTACTAGTTTCCAGGTAAAGTAAAAAATTAGCTTCTTATAGAAAGTATAATTAAGGAATGTAAAATATTATAAAAGTAATAAGAATTTAAATTGTCCTACACCCTGTACTACCTAATGTGATTATTTTCATGTTGGCACTTAGTTTTCAGGGCTAAAAAGTTCAATAAATTTGCACCAGAAACTGGGTTAGTCATCTAAGATACAATAGTGCGCAAGCCTAAGATACAGTAGTATGCTATTACTAAAATATGACTAGGATAGTCATTTAAGATATGATTCTATCCTCATGGATTTAGAACCTTGTAGAAGATATAGCTATAAACGTAATGAAATCACACTGATAAATGTATACTTCTAAACTCAAGACAGTACTCTAATGCAGTCCTTATGAAATTGAAATATGCACACAGATCACTATGAAACTTGTTAAAATATAAATATGCACACAGATCACTAGGAAATTTGTTAAAATATAAAATATAAAATCTGGACCTCTGGCAGCAGGTCCAGAGCAGAGTCCAAAATTCTGTAGTTTGATCAAGCTCTTCGGTGATGCGGACAGTGCTAGTCCACACACCACATTTATTTGGGTTTGTTTGGGTGGTGTTTTAGTCAGAGTTCTCCAGAGAAACAAAACCAATAGGATAGAGATGATAGATAGATACACACATAGGTACACACACAGATTAAGATAGATATGGATAATATGAATCTATATGTAATTATAGTTATCATATCTATCTTAATCTATGTATCTATGTATCATTATAAAAAGTAAAAGATATTATAGCCTTTAATGAAAGATAAAATTTAGTTATAGTTTTACTGAAAAGTATTACCTATTTCCCCCCTTTCAACATTATCTCAAAGTGGCGAAACTCCCTAAATTAAAATAAAAACTTTATCTCCCAAATAACTAGAATTCACATCTGGAAGATCATCGTTTTTTGTTTTGTTTTTGTTTGTTTGTTTGTTTTTTTAAGTTGATCTTAAAAACAATGTGTTTTTATTTCCTTTCTGTTTTGGAGTTTCCTATGAGCTTAAAGATTGATGGGGCAGGCAAGCATGCAAGTCCACTGGAAAGGCATGCATTGAATGAAAAGACCAGCTCTCCCAAAAAATATGCTTATTCTTAGTTTAGTTTAGTTTAGTTTAGTTTTGTTTTTTCCTCTGTGTGGATGCAAGGGCACATAGCTGTATATGTATAAACTCTTACGGGCTAGCCCTAGAGTCTATTGGAATTATTTGCTATTTGTTTAGCTTTTTAAAAATTTTGGTCTCTAATCATTAAAGAAAGCTGGAGCACCAGACAGCATTTTACATTTTTATTGAATTTTCCTTTTTCAAATGTATCAGCCTTAAAGGTCTTAAAAATAAGAATAATATTAACTTCTTAGGTATGAATAAAATTCTTCTCTGTGAGTAATAATCTAAAATTTGCTATTTGATAGAATGGTCTTTGTTTTTGTTTTTGTTTTGTTTTGTTTTACCATTAAGATATTAGATTATTGTGATTATTTCATAACCACTTTATCGTATCTGTGAAGTTTTGAATAAATATTTGATTCCATGTGATATAATTAAAATGCCCAAAATGATTTAAAAAAAAATAAGTAAAAGGAAAAAAAAAATCTCAAGAAACTCAACAACCATAAAGAAAATAAATGATAAGATAAGAAACAGCATCTCTGAGTGTGATTTTCCTTCCTGCTCCAGCTCATTTGTATAGTCATTGGGTCCTTTGTGAAACTGGAGCCATTAGATGTGATGGGAAGGAAAAAAAAGTCTTCATTTGAGAAAATAGAATAAGTTGGGGAAAAAAAATATAATAAGGGCCAGCAGGATTGGACCTTACAAGAAGAGTGGTTTAAAGGATGGATTTGGAAACCAGACTGACTGAGTCGAAACACTGGCTCCACACCTATGATCTTGGGAAAATTAATTCTATGTGATTTTCATGATACATACAAAAGTAACTGATTCAGACAGCTGTTATGAAATCTAATATAAGCACCTTAAAAGAACACCTTACATCTAATAATCACCCCAATATATTTTATTTTTATTAGTCTCTAGTGCTTTAAAAGTCAGCATTAATAATACAAAATAATGACTGCCTCTCCTTTGTCTAGTTTAAATATCTTATAATTCACTTTTATCATTATTTCTAAATGTTACAATAATAATGGTGTTTCCTTAGAAAATATCATCTTTGTAATTAGAATAATATGAATTTTTATGTCTGTCTTCCAAATAATCCTACTTCAAACTAATTCCTGTTTCCAGTTGAAAAAAAAAATGTACAAATACATGTCATTACAAATTATAGTAACTCTATGAACTATATTATAGTTTAAATGTTCAAAGTCCCATAAAATTTGTTCAATTTTATGCACAAAAATGAGTTTTTATATGCTACACAAAAGAGATGTCTGTATTTGTCATTGAGTTATGGAGACAGATTTCCAACTGCTATGCTCTTTGCCTTTTCTCTACTCTTTATATCTCATTAAGTTTAATTTCTCTGACTTGCTGTTTATGTTATTTATCACACAGTTTATTTCCTGTATTATAGGAAAAACTAGAACCGTCTCCATATTTTGAAATCATAATTATAAGGAAGCTTTTCATTAGAGCAACATTTCCATTCCAGATTTCTGTTATAACATTTATTTTATTATCATATATGCGCTTAGAGAGAAGTTGATGTAAGGAATTAGCAAGTGCCTTCATTTTTCTTTTCAGTTCAGGTAGGTGGATTACAGTATCAAACTGCCTAGAAATATATATACTTGAGAGACAGAGAGTGAGAGTGGAGTTGGAGGGGCAGAGACATAAGGAGGGTGAGAGAGAATCTTGTGCAGTTCCACTCTCAGTGTGGAGTCCAATGTGGGGCTCGATCTCCTGACCAAGATCATGACCTGAGCTAAAATCAAGAGTAAGATGCTTAACCGACTGAGTAACCCAGTCATCCCATAGAATTATATATATTTTTTAAAACGTACAACCTAGACTACTTTTTAATTTAAAAATATAGAGAAGTCATTCAAAAAGTTACTTACCATTTACTATAAATGGCATTTAGTTCCAAAAATCTCCTTTATAAAACTACAGAATGATGAAAAACACTATGTACTTCAGTTTGTATTACTAAAGTCAGGTAGTCTATTGATAATGGAATAGTTCCAGTCAAACAAAATCAGGTTTAACAAACTTCATATAAGCAATTATTTTTCCACGGACTTTAAAAACCAAAGGATATTTTGTTATTAAAAACCAGTTTCCTAGATGGAGTATAGTTACAGTATAGTAAGTTTTCTAAAAGAATATAAAAAAGAATAAATTTCAAAGAATAAAACAATTTCAAGGGAAAGGCAATAACTTTCTGATAAAATATTAACCATGTTGTAATACAGAACACATTCAAGCTATTAACAGTTCTGAACTACTGTATAAAGTGACCAAATAAAAATACAAGTAAAGCATAGTATAGTATACAAATGTTATCTATTGCCTGTAACCCAAATCTGCAAGTTTCAATATCCAAACCATTACAACTTTAACATTTTTATTTTTCCCCCAATTTTTAAAAGTACTGTTACTTAAGCCAATGTATATTTAAGGCTACTCTTCTCAATTTTAATAACATGAATAAAATAAAAACAGGCATTATTTAGTTATATAAGTATATCTTCCCAGTTAATATTTACCTGTTAATAATGACATGGTATGATAGAGCATTCTTGTGCAAGAAAAAAGGAGAGGAGATGACAGAGTGAAAGAGGAAGAACAAGACAGAGAATGTATACAGAGCAGGGAGGGAAAGAAAAGTAGAAACTACAAACAGCTAATACTGTAGAGAGAAACAAAATGAAGTTATATGAAGATTGAACATTCTGTTGCAAGCCCAGGGATCTAAATAATAAATTCCTAAAATGTGTTGCTTCGTTTGACTGTGTACTGCCTATGAAGATGATAGATTTTGCTGGATTTTAGTCAGTACTGGAGGAGCATTAGAGAGTTGGAGACATGATCAGTCAGGCAAATCGAAGCCAAGAAAAGCAAGTTTTTTCAGATCTTTGTATTCTGTAAATATCTTGTCTTTTTCTTTTCTTTTTTTCTTTCTTTCTTTCTTTTTTTTTTTTTTCTTCTTTTCCCTATTCTCTTTCCTTCCTGTGGTGGAATTGTGACTATATTCTTGATTTCAAACTTCTGACTGAATTTCTGGAAAATGTTGTTTCTAATAGAAAAGTTTGTTTCATTTTCACACATATGTGGACACTCCACAAACAACATAGATCAATTTTTTACTCCCATGCTAATCATGTACTTGAATTACTGAGTAATGTATGGAACATTTATCTCACCAAGTCAGTGGATTTTTCTGAAAAAGAGTTTAGTCTTGTTCATTATCAGTTCTATTGCAATAAAAAGCATTTGAGAGCATATTGAAGACATTTATCAGATTAATTCAACATTCTGTATGCCTACCATCTTGGTCAAATTTTCTTTAGTTTTGTAATGGACTTGCAAATAATTTCATCATCATTACATTGATAGCTTATGGGACATGATATAATTTTCCACAAATAAGTTTGTCAGAAGCATTTACTGGCCTTAAACAAAATAAATGATCTAAAGGGAACTACTGTATAAACTATACTAATTTCCCTGATATATCCTAATGACTCCACTTGCCTCCTAAACTGGTTGAGTCCCAGGGATTTCTTAAAATTCATCCATTCAACAGGTTTTTAGAGGGTAGCTGAGTTTTCCTTTCGGCACAGTGTTAAGCAGTTGAGAAACAGTGGTAAGCACAAATATCATTCAGTGCTCTCTGGACATTACAATCCAGCAGGAGAGATAAGATAATTAAGTATGTGATTACAGGAAAGTCTGGCAAATGCCTGTCATTTCTCTTACTGCCTTGCTTTCTCGTCCTTTAATAAAGATTCAAAGTGATTCATTTTTGTGTACAATGCGACACCATCTAAATCATCCTTCTCCTTCCCAAATGATGACTTATTAATCAATTTGTTCTTTCATTGAGTACTATTTGTAAGCTATTTATCTAGAGAATGAAATAATAGCAATAAGCAAAGCAGATACAATCTTTGTTCTTAGAGAGCTTACATTACAGTAGTTACAACAGACAATAGGCACAAAACAAATACATACATGAATTCAAACAGTAATTAATTCTGTGATGATTAATCAAGCAGGTCATAAGATAGAGTCATATGGAGCGGGGAGAGAAGGTTAGAGCAGAAACCTGATGGAGAAAGAAGAACCATGGAAATTTCTACCAGGAAGAGTATTCCAAGAAGAGAGAACAGAAAGTGGTGAGACAAACTTGGTATACTCAAGGTACTGCAGGAACACTAATCCAATGTGACTAGAATTAAGAGAAGAAAATAAACAAAATAAAACAAATGAAAAAGACAAAAATGGATTAGAAGATAAACTCAAAGAATCCGGGAGAATACACTCTAAAATTCTGTCAGACATGTTTAAAAGTTGGCTTTGGAACAGGAAATTATTATAGAGTTTGAGTAGCAGGCTGACATGATATGACTAATTTATTTTAAATATAATCCTGGTTACTTTATGAAGAATTTGCTTAAGGGAATAAGAACAGAAGCAAGAGGATCAGTTAGTTGGTATCACATGTAATAGAAATAGAGGTGATGAAAAATGGTCAAATTTGGGATATATTTTTAATGGAGGATCCATAGAACTTGCTAAAAATTTATATAGAGGATTCAGGTACAGAGGACAGTAATGACTTCTAGAGTTATGCCGTGGGCAACTGAATAAATGGTTGTTCCTCTAGGGAGATGGGAAAGACTAAGAGTAAAGCAGGTTTTGGAGCACAAATATCAAGGTTCCCGTTCTGGATTTGTCAAATTCATGATACTTTTTAGATATCCAAATGGAGATATCAGAAAGACAGTTGAATACATGTCTGTAACTGGAAGAGTGTCAATTCTGAAGGCAAATGTTTTAGACATATTGGCATAAGTGATACAAAATTACTTACAGGTACAAACCTGGATGTGAACTGAGTGTAGATTGTGCATGAATAAAGAAGACTACAAATGAAACCAATGATACTTCAAGAGTTGTGTTTGTTCTAAAGGCTAAGGGAATAAAGTGTTTCAGAAAGGAGAATGTGATATCTCAAAGGTTAAGTAAGGGGAAGAATAAAATTAACTATTGCCTCTGTCAATATGGAGATAGAATTTTTTTTTTTTTCAAGTTTGAGAAACAATTGACATCTTCATTGCATAAGTTTAAGACTGGGGGTTGCCTGGGGAGCTCAGTGGGTTGAAGCCTCTGCCTTCGGCTTGGGTCATGGTTCCAGGGTCCTGGGATTGAGCCTCGCATCAGGCTCTCCACTCAGTGGGGAGCCTGCTTCCCTTCCTCTCTCTGTCTGCCTCTCTGCCTACTTGTGATCTCTGTCTGTTAAATAAATAAATAAAATCCTTTTAAAAAAAAAAAGACATTTGGTATGTTAGTTTGATTTACATATATTAAGAAATGATTATCACAACCCTTTGGATTTCCTGTTTTAACAACATTCTTCTGTATCACACAGCAGTATTAACTATAGTCATCATATATATTATAACTCTAGTATTTATTTATCTTTACCCCAACCCTCTGCATTCCTAACTATAGGTCTGGTCTCTTTTTCCATGTTTTTTGTTTGTTTGTTTGTTTGTTTGTTGCTTGTTTGTTTTAGATTCTACTGTGGATGAATTTGTCTTTCTCTGTCTGACATTTCTCTTAGCATAATGCCTTCAAGGTCCATCCATGTGATCACAAATGGTAGGATTTTTTCATTTTAATATCGTCTTTAGAACAATGTCTATTCAGGTCCTTTGCACCCCCCCTTTTCTTAAGGATTTATTTATTTTACAGAGAGAGAGAGAGAATACACATGAATGGGGGGAGAAACAAAAGGGAAAGATTCTCTAAGCAGACTTCTGAGCTGAGCGTGGAGCTTGATCTAGGGTTCAATCCCGTGACCCATGAGATCATGACTTGAGCCAAAACCGAGTCAGACGTTCAACTGACTAAGCCACCAGGGTACCCAATTTTGTCCCTTCTTAAAATTGGGTTTTTTATTTGCTAATGAGTTGTATGAATTCTTTATATTTGATGTTAGTTCCTTATCAGATATATGGTTAGCAAAATTTTTCCCCATAGGGTCGTATTTTCACTTTGTTGATGGTTTCTCTTGCTGTAGAGAACTTTTTAGTCACACTTGTGTGTTTTGTTTGTTTGTTTTTTTCCTGGGGTTTTTAGTTTGTTTCTTGTGATTTAGGTGTCATATCCAAAAAAACTTATTTCCAAAGCCCATGTCAAAAAGCTTTGTTTTTATATTTCCCCACCCCCTTGGGAGTTCCATGGTTTCCAGGCTTACATTGGAGTCTTTCACCTATTTTGAATTAATATTTGTGAACGGTGATTAACAGTTCCATGTTCATTCTCTTACATGGGAGCAGCCAATTATCCCAACACACTTATTGAGGAGACTGTCTTTTCTCCCCTGAGTATTCTTGGTTCCCTTGTCAACTAATTGACCACATATGCTTGGGTTTATTTCTGAGTTCTCCATTCTGCTTCATTGTTCTATTTGTCTGTTTTTATGACAGTACATACTGTTTTGATGACTATATCTTTATTTTATAGTTTGAAATCAGGAAGTTTGATGACTACTGCTTTGCTCTTCTTAATATTTCTTTTGCTATTCAAGGTCTTTTGTGGTTCCCCATAAGTTTTAGGAATTTTTTTTTTTCTTCCTCTAGAAAAAAAAAAAAAGCTATGGAATCTTGGTAAGGACTACATTGAAACTATGGATGCCTTTCACTAGTATTGACATTTTAACAATGTTTATTTTTCCAATATGTGAACATGGAATAACTTTGAATTTATTTCTGCCTTCTTCAATTTCTTTTTGTAAATGTCTTGTAACTTTCAGAGTAGAAAACTTTCACCTCCTTGGTTAAATTTATTCCTAAGCATTTTATGTTTTTTATTTTATTGTACATGTAATTAATTTCTTTATTTTGTTTTCAGAAAATGTATTGTTATAGAAACAGAGGTAATTTTTGTTTGTTAATTTTGTATCATGCAGCCAGTGAATTCCCATAGGTTTTCTCTACTCTTTTTCATTCTCTTTTCATTCCTCTGAATAATTTCCAATGTCCTATTTGCTCTGATTCTTTCTTCTGTGTAGTCAAGTCTGCTTCTTAAACTCTATTGAATTTTTCAGTTGTTGTATTTTTTTCACCTCTAGTATTTGGGTGTTCTGTGTTTTTTTGTAATGATCTCTACTACTTTGTCAATCATTTTGTTTTCCTAATTTCATTTAATTGTCTGTTCTTTTTGTTTGTTTTTGTTTGTTTGTTTTTTGTAGTTTATTAGACTTCTTCAAGAGGATTATTCTGAATTCTTTGTCTGATAGTACACAGACTTCTATTTCTTTAGGATCAGTTGTTACAGCTCTATGAGTTTCTTTTGGTCATGTCATATTTACCTGTTTTTTTCATGATCCTTGATTTCTTACATTGATATCTGTGCATTTGAGTAATTAGCTTCCTCTCCAGACTTTGCAAGTTTACTCTAGCAGAGACAGACCTTCATTAGTCAACTCAGTTTGGATTTCTGGGTGGGTTTTCTGGTAGTACCTTTGGGAATGTAGGGTCTACTATTACACTCAATTTTGGGGCAAGGTAACCATTCAGATTCTGAGGATAGGGATAGGGAGGTGTGCCCTGATTGAGAACATTTGGATAAGACTGCTGACTTCATTCCTTACTCAACTGAGGCTGTAGGATGAGCTCCATGTTTGCCTGGATTTTCTGGTCAGGTTTACTAGAGGGGTCAGGACTAGGTACTATATTCAGTTGTAGATGGGACTGTGAATTAGCTTTCCTGCCTTGGCAAGGCAGCAAAACAGGACCCACAACCTATATGGCTTATTGGTTGGGGATCTGAATAAGGCAAGAGTGTGCACTGAATTCCCTGTTCATGTGAGGCCACTGGTTTTTCTCTGTAGAAGGGGAAAGCCATAGGCTGTGCTCTCTGTTTAAGTGCCATAGTAAGTAGGCTGTTGGATGACCCATACATCTTTGCATGTGCTTTGGTTGGGTTCCCTGGTAAGGCAGGCCAAAGGCTATATTCAGTAATGAGCAGGTCTATGAATTAGTTTTCTTGTGTGGGTGCAGTGGTAAAGCATCACTAAAGTCAGTCAAGCTTTTGTTGTCTTTTTTAAAAATTATGTTCTGTTAGCCAGCATATAAGCTTTTGTCGTCTTAACTAATGCCAACCCCATTCCCCAAATTCACTGGTTGAGGAGGTCTACTGGCTTTGTATTGCAAACTATTGGCTCTGTCTGCCCTTCTTTCAGTCCAAGCACCACCTGGGTACATAGTTTTCAGGTCTTCTCACCAGCTCTTCTGGTCAGATGCTGAAAGGTGATGCTGTTGAAGTGAAAAGTCAGGGTCCAAGAGCAAAGGATCAAGAAAGAATTCTTGAGATCTTTCTGATGCAAAAAAGCATAGTTTTATTAAAGCATGGGGACAGGACCTGTGGGCAGAAAGAAGTGTACTGGGTTTGTAAGAAGTCACTGACAATTTATTTTCAAATTGGGAGGGTGTTAGGGATTCGTGTAAGTGTCTAAGGAATTTTGGAAGCAAGGTTTCCAGGACCTTGAGGGGCCAGCTGTTGATATCATAAGGTCATTTATTACTACCTGGTAAAATCTTAAGTCATAAGACCCTTCAGATGTGTATCAGTGGGCCATGTTTGCAGGATGATTGCTAATATACATCTTGGGGGGATAGAGATAAAGGAAGTTTCCAAGGGGATTTTTATATGTTAAAGAAGACTTACAGGATCCTGAAAGTCAGGTTAATGTCAAGCTAAGGTTGTCTTTTGCCTCTAGCAAAGTATTAATATTGAGGGAGTTAAGTTGTGGGAGGAAGGTCATTCTGCCTGTCTCAAGAACTTATCAGTGGGCTATAAATTGTAAGGAAAATTAATTTTTTCTGTATTTCTTTTGCTTTCGTTCTCCACATCACTATATCTTAGTTTCTTCATCTTGGCGGGAAGGAGAAAGACTGCTCCAAGAAATTCTCAATTTCTCAAACAGGGTCTCCAGTTGGGAAGGGCTAGGAGGTACACTCACCTTTGGCTATGAACTAGCCTGTGCTTAGTGCATAGTACAGGAAACCTCCCAGAACTGACTTTGTTCTGGGGTTGTTAGCTCTACCTATTGCCTCTCAGCTAGAGCGCTTCTGGGCCACACATGTTCCAGGTGTTCCCTGCAGCCATCCTGGTCAGATATAGCTGGGAGATATTCTCCAGAGCAGGTGGGGCTATGACTCAGTTCCTTGCCTGGGTGTAGGCAAATTAGGCTCTAGGGCTGGTACAATTCCTTGTTTGAAGATCTGAATCAGGCAGACCTGCACCTTGACAAGTTCAGAATACCCCAGAATACCCCAACTTGGTTTTGAAGGTGAATAAAAACACTAGCTGGGATTACTACTTAGGCACTGCTGTTATGAACTCCTTCTGCCAAGATCCATGTGCTGATAATTGCAAACTCCTTTTCCCTTCTCCATCACAGTCAGATTCCCAGTGGTTGAGCCCTGGATGTTATCCTGTAATTCTGCTGTGTGAGACAAGAGTAGGGGCTCCCACAAAATGGGAGCAGGAAGATGCAGGAAGATGCTGGTTGTCCCCTCTGCTTCTTTTTTCCCACTGGAGGCATGGAGGCTCCAGGGAGACCTCTTCTACATGATGCTAAGCTAACCTGAGGAAGGGTTAATGTGGTCAACATGTAGCTGCTTTTCATCTTCTTTTAATGCGGTCTATCTTGGTTTCTGAGTTATGGTGGGGAGTTGCTTCAGCCTAGATTCTCTCATCAGTGTCTTGTTTTGAATAGTTGTTAGTTGTGCATGTGAAGAGGGGAGCAAAGTCAGAAACAATACATGACACCATTTTGTGAAATCACTCCTTGTCAATACTATTAGTGAACATAACAGAAAAGTCATAATTAATGGAGAGCATGTGAGTTGGAAGAAGTTATTGTAAAAAACCTGTCTTTAAAAACAAAAACAAACAAACAAACAAAAAAAAACTTGCTACCTAATGATGAAGAAAAGTAGAACAGTAACTAAAGAATTTTAAGAAGTTAAGAGATGGTCAGTTAGATGGAGGATGTTACCACATGTTTACATTCTGATAAAAATGACATAATAGAGAAGACAGCATTGATGATGTGACGTGGGGACAGGTATTTTTGGAAGGCAAAATGATCTTAAATAGGTGAGAGACATGAAGGTGAATCAACTAGACAAATGCAATAAATATTGCTAGGCAATGCTATGAGTCCTGGTGAAATTTGTGACACCAAATACACAATGATCCCATTGACAGTGGTCTAAATAAGCATTGTTTAAAAAAAAAAAAAATATATATATATATATATATATATTTCTAGACAATAAACTTTTTTCAAAATATATTTCTAGACAATAAATTTTTTTCAAAATATATATATATATTTCTAGACAATAAAAACTTTTTTCAAAAATACATATTTCTAGACAAACTCTTCAAAAATATATATTTCTAGACAATAAACATTTTTTAAATATATATATTTCTAGACAATAAACTTTTTTTTACAAAAAAATTTATTTTTCTAGACCATTGACAGGGGTCTTTTTTTTCTCCTACTCAGTTTTTACAGGTGATAAGAAGACAGTAAATTACATAGAGTTACAGTTTTGTCAACAAGAAGATAGAGGAAGATAGGGCAAATAATTTAAGGGTGACTGTAAATGCGATTTCATGATTATCATGGAGAATCATAGTATCTAGGTTGGATAAGGAGATTTTTGAGGTAGTGATTGGAGTGAAAACAGTACCATTAAAGAACTGGAAAGTAAAGAGTTATGACAATGGTTACGGTGGGTGACCTGGGACTATTAGAGATAGTGGTCAGAGAAGACCTGACTTTAGTACATTTTGGAGCTATACTGTTATTCATAGTAGGAGTCATGGTATGTGGCTGGGAGTTGGTGGTGGAGGTAGGGTGGAAGTAAAGTTACTGATAATGATGAAATTTAAAAGAAAAATTAATAGAGAAAGGGATTTATTGGGACAGTCTGGTACCCAAGGGATCAGCAGGCTGAATTCTAGTTCAAGCTCTACTCCCAACACTGAGCTCTGAACAGAGACTAATCTGGATCTGGATCTAATCTCAATCTGGAAGAAGGAACTCCCTTTTTAAATTCATCTGCCCAAAGCGAGCGCCTCTACTGAAATTCATACATACAGAAGAGGCCTTTTAAAATAATTTGAACAAATATACTCTGTGCTAATGGCGCCTGGTTTGGAATTACCAAACATGTAGTAAAAAGGGGTGTTGAATTTGTCAGTGAATGGGAAGGTGTTAAGTTTCTTGATGAATGAGAAGGATTGAAAGGAGGGTTTGCATATGACCACACCAGAAAGGGAGAAACAGTATGGTCTGCTAGCAAATCCTTCAATGGAATGAGATTTTAATATTTTATTTATTTATTTGACAGACAGAGATCACAAGTAGGCAGAGGCAGGCAGAGAGAGAGGAGGAAGCAGGCTCCCCGCTGAGCAGAGAGCCCGATAAAGGGCTCGATTCCAGTACCCTGGGATCATGACCTGAGCCGAAGGCAGAGGCTTTAACCCACTGAGCAACCCAGGCGCCCCTGGAATGAGATTTTAATCTCAAAGGGAAAGACAAGCAATGGTTTGGAAGCAGCTGTAAGAACAAAGGAAAATACCACCCTGCTCACAGGCTTTATGGGTATAAAATCACCCATTGCTTGACAGAACTGCAAAGTAAGCTATGCCTTGAGACAATAACAGATTTCACTCAGATTAAGAAGATGAAGAAAGGGGAGAGGAGTCAAGATGGCGGAGAAGTAGCAGCTGAGACTACTTCAGGTAGCGGGAGATCAGCTAGATAGCTTATCTAAAGATTGCAAACACCTACAGATCCAACGGGAGATCTAAGAGAAGAAGAACAGCAATTCTAGAAACAGAAAATCAACCACTTTCTGAAAGGTAGGACTGGCGGAGAAGTGAATCCAAAGGGACGGGAAGATAGACCGCGGGGGGAGGGGCCGGCTCCCGGCAAGCGGCGGAGCAACGGAGCACAAAATCGGGACTTTTAAAAGTCTGTTCCGCTGAGGGACATCGCTCCAGAGGCTTAACCGGGGTGAAGCCCACGCGGGGTCAGTGTGGCCTCAGGTCCCGCAGGGTCACAGAAGGATCGGGGTGTCTGAGTGTCGCAGAGCTTGCAGGTATTAGAACGGGGAAGCCGGCTACAGAGACGGAGCCGAGGAGTGACTCTCAGCTCGGGGTTACCTTGAACCGGTCACAGGCTCGGTGAGCTCGGAGCGCGGCCGGAGGCCAGGGTGATGGGAATAACTGGGCGCTGTTCTCTGAGGGCGCACTGAGGAGTGGGGCCCCGGGCTCTCGCTCCTCCGGGCCGGAGACTGGGCGGCCGCCATCTTCATTCCCGTCCTCCGGACTCTACGGAAAGCGCTCAGGGAACAAAAGCTCCCGAAAGCGAACCCGAGCGGATTACTCAGCCCGGCCCCTGGTAAGGGCGGTGCGACTCCGCCTGGGCAAAGACACTTGAGAATCACTACAACAGGCCCCTCCCCCAGAAGATCAACAAGAAACCCAGCCAGGACCAAGTTCACCTACCAAGGAGTGCAGTTTCAATACCAAGGAGAGCAGCGGAATTCCAGAGGAGGAGAAAGCAAAGCACGGAACTCATGGCTTTCTCCCCATGATTCTTTAGCCTTGCAGTTAATTTAATTTTTTTTTCTTTTTCAATTTTTTTCTCTTCTTCTGCTAAATTTTTTTAACATTTACCCTTTTCTTTTTTAACGATTTTTAACTAGTTTATCTAATATATATATTCCCTTATCATATTTTTTCTTTATTCCTTTTCTTTTGTTAATTGTTTCATTTTTTTTATTTCTTTCTGAACCTTTTTATCCCCTTGCTCCCCCCCTCACGATTTGGGATCTCTTCTGATTTGGTTAAAGCATATTTTCCTGGGGTTATTGCCACCCTTTCAGTATTTTACTTGCTCCTTCATATACTCCTATCTGGACAAAATGACAAGGCGGAAAAATTCACCACAAAAAAAAGAACAAGAGGCAGTACCAAAGGCTAGGGACCTAATCAATACAGACATTGGTAATATGTCAGATCTAGAGTTCAGAATGACGATTCTCAAGGTTCTAGCCGGGCTCGAAAAAGGCATGGAAGATATTAGAGAAAACCTCTCTGGAGATATAAAAGCCCTTTCTGGAGAAATAAAATAACTAAAATCTAACCAAGTTGAAATCAAAAAAGCTATTAATGAGGTGCAATAAAAAATGGAGGCTCTCACTGCTAGGATAAATGAGGCAGAAGAAATAATTAGCGATATAGAAGATCAAATGACAGAGAATAAATAAGCTGAGCAAAAAAGGGACAAACAGCGACTGGACCATGAGGGGAGAATTCGAGAGAGAAGTGACACCATAAGACGAAACAACATTAGAATAATTGGGATTCCAGAAGAAGAAGAAAGAGAGAGGGGAGCAGAAGGTATATTGGAGAGAATTATTGGAGAGAATTTCCCCAATATGGCAAAGGGAACAAGCATCAAAATCCAGGAGGTTCAGAGAACCCCCCTCACAATCGATAAGAATAGGTCCACACCCCGTCACCTAATAGTAAAATTTATAAGTCTTAGTGACAAAGAGAAAATCCTGAAAGCAGCCCGGGAAAAGAAGTCTGTAACATACAATGGTAAAAATATTAGATTGGCAGCAGACTTATCCACAGAGACCTGGCAGGCCAGAAAGAGATGGCATGATATATTCAGAGCACTAAACGAGAAAAACATGCAGCCAAGAATACTATATCCAGCTAGGCTATCATTGAAAATAGAAGGAGAGATTAAAAGCTTCCAGGACAAACAAAAACTGAAAGAATTTGCAAACACCAAACCAGCTCTACAGGAAATATTGAAAGGGGTCCTCTAAGCAAAGAGAGACCCTAAAAGTAGTAGATCAGAAAGGAACAGAGACAATATACAATAACAGTCACCTTACAAGCAATACAATGACACTAAATTCATATCTCTCAATAGTTACCCTGA
The DNA here is from genome assembly GCF_010015895.1 of Lontra canadensis. Taxonomy (NCBI): domain Eukaryota; kingdom Metazoa; phylum Chordata; class Mammalia; order Carnivora; family Mustelidae; genus Lontra; species Lontra canadensis. Next base: position 15,117,476 of record NW_022630995.1, on the reverse strand, counting down.
ATGTTACTGGGCTAAATGCCCCAATCAAAAGACACAGGGTATCAGAATGGATAAAAAACAAAACCCATCTATATGTTGCCTACAAGAAACTCATTTTAAACCCGAAGACACCTCCAGATTTAAAGTGAGGGGGTGGAAAAGAATTTACCATGCTAATGGACATCAGAAGAAAGCAGGAGTGGCAATCCTTAGATCTATTAGATTTTAAGCCAAAGACTATAATAAGAAATGAGGAAGGACACTATATCATACTCAAAGGATCTGTCCAATAAGAAGATCTAACAATTGTAAATATCTATGCCCCTAACGTGGGAGCAGCCAACTATATAAACCAATTAGTAACAAAATCAAAGAAACACATCAACAATAATACAATAATAGTAGGGCACTTTAACACTCCCCTCACTGAAATAGACAGATCATCCAAGCAAAAGATCAACAAGGAAATAAAGGCTTTAAATGACACACTGGACTGGATAGACATCACAGATATATTCAGAACATTTCATCCCAAAGCAACAGAATATACATTCTTCTATAGTGCACATGGAACATTCTCCAGAATAGACCACATCCTGGGTCCTAAATCAGGTCTCAGCCAGTATCAAAAGATAGGGATCATTCCCTGCATATTTTCAGACCACAATGCTCTGAAGCTAGAACTCAATCACAAGAGGAAATTTGGAAAGAACTCAAATACATGGAGACTAAACAGCATCCTTCTAAAGAATGAATGGGCCAACCAGGAAATTAAAGAAGAATTGAAAAAATTCATGGAAACAAATGATAATGAAAACATAACCGTTCAAAATCTGTGGGACACAGCAAAGGCAGTCCTGAGAGGAAAATATATAGCGGTACAAGCCTTCCTCAAGAAACAAGAAAGGTCACAGGTACACAACCTAACCCTACACCTAAAGGAGCTGGAGAAAGGACAAGAAAGAAACCCTAAACCCAGCAGGAGAAGAGAAATCATAAAGATCAGAGCAGAAATCAATGAAATAGAAACCAAAAAAACAATAGAACAAATCAACGAAACTAGGAGCTGGTTCTTTGAAAGAATTAATAAGATTGATAAACCCCTGGCCAGACTTATCAAAATAAAAGAGAAAGGACCCAAATAAATAAAATCATGAATGAAAGAGGAGAGATCACAACTAACACCAAAGAAATACAGACAATTATAAGAACATACTATGAGCAACTCTACACCAACAAATTTGACAATCTGGAAGAAATGGATGCATTCCTAGAGACATATAAACTACCACAACTGAACCAGGAAGAAAGAGAAAGCCTGAACAGACCCATAACCAGTAAGGAGATGGAAACAGTCATCAAAAATCTCCAAACAAACAAAAGCCCAGGGCCAGACAGTTTCCCGTGGGAATTCTATCAAACATTTAAAGAAGAACTAATTCCTATTCTCCTGAAACTGTTCCAGAAAATAGAAATGGAGGAAAACTTCCAAACTCATTTTATGAGGCCAGCATCACCTTGATCCCCAAACCAGACAAGGATCCCGTCAAAAAAGAGAACTACAGACCAATATCCTTGATGAACGCAGATGCGAAAATTCTCACCAAAATACTAGCCAATAGGATTCAATAGTACATTAAAAGGATTATTCACCACGACCAAGTGGGATTTATTCCAGGGCTGCAAGGTTGGTTCAACATCTGCAAATCAATCAATGTGATACAACACATTAATAAAAGAAAGAACAAGAACCATATGATACTCTCCATAGATGCTGAAAAAGCATTTGACAAAGTACAGCATCCCTTCCTGATCAAAACTCTTCAAAGTGTAGGGTTAGAGGGCACATACCTCAATATTATCAAAGCCATCTATGAAAAACCCACCGCAAATATCATTCTCAATGGAGAAAACTGAAAGCTTTTCCGCTAAGGTCAGGAACACGGTAGGGATGTCCGTTATCACCACTGCTATTTAACATAGTACTAGAAGTCCTAGCCTCAGCAATCAGACAACAAAAGGAAATTAAAGGCATCCAAATCGGCAAAGAAGTCAAACTATCACTCTTCGCAGATGATATGATACTATATGTGGAAAACCCAAAAGACTCCACTCCAAAACTGCTAGAACTTGTGCAGGAATTCAGTAAAGTGTCAGGATATAAAATCAATGCACAGAAATCAGTTGCATTTCTCTACACCAACAACAAGACTGAAGAAAGAGAAATTAAGGAGTCCATCCCATTTACAATTGCACCCAAAACTATAAGATACTTAGGCATAAACCTAACCAAAGAGACTAAGAATCTATACACAGAAAACTATAAAGTACTCATGAAAGAAATTGAGGAAGACACAAAGAAATGGAAAAATGTTCCATGCTCCTGGATTGGAAGAATACATATTGTGAAAATATTTATGCTACCTAAAGCAATCTACACATTTAATGCAATTCCTATCAAAGTACCATCCATTTTTTTCAAAGAAATGGAACAAATAATCCTAAAATTTATATGGAACCAGAAAAGTCCGCGAATAGCCAAAGGAATATTGAAAAAGAAAGCCAAAGTTGGTGGCATCACAATTCCAGACTTCAAGCTCTATTACAAAGCTGTCATCATCAAGACAGCATGGTACTGGCACAAAAACAGACACATAGATCAATGGAACAGAATAGAGAGCCCAGAAATATAACCTCAACTCTATGGTCAACTAATCTTCGACAAAGCAGGAAAGAATGTCCAATGGAAAAAAGACAGCCTCTTCAATAAATGGTGCTGAGAAAATTGGACAGCCACATGCAGACAAATGAAATTGGACCATTTCCTTACACCACACACGAAAATAGACTCAAAATGGATGAAGGACCTCAATGTGAGAAAGGAATCCATCAAAATCCTTGAGGAGAACACAGGCAGCAACCTCTTCGACCTCAGCCGCAACAACATCTTCCTAGGAACATTGCCAAAGGCAAGGGAAGCAAGGGCAAAAATGAACTATTGGGATTTTATAAAGATCAAAAGCTTTTGCACAGTAAAGGAAACAATTAACAAAACCAAAAGACAACTGACAGAATGGGAGAAGATATTTGCAAACGACATATCAGATAAAGGGCTAGTGTCCAGAATCTATAAAGAACTTAGCAAACTCAACACCCAAAGAACAAATAATCCAATCAAGAAATAGGCAGAAGACATGGACAGACATTTCTGCAAAGAAGACATCCAGATGGCCAACAGACATATGAAAAAGTGTTCCATATCACTCGGCATCAGGGAAACACAAATCAAAACCACAATGAGATATCACCTCACACCAGTCAGAATGGCTAAAATGAACAAGTCAGGAAATGACAGATGCTGGTGAGGATGCAGAGAAAGGGGAACCCTCCTACACTGTTGGTGGGAATGCAAGCTGGTGCAACCACTCTGGAAAACAGCATGGAGGTTCCTCAAAATGTTGAAAATAGAACTACCCTATGACCCAGCAATTGCACTGCTGGGTATTTACCCTAAAGATACAAACGTAGTGATCCTAAGGGGCACGTGCACCCGAATGTTTATAGCAGCAATGTCTACAATAGCCAAACTATGGAAAGAACCTAGATGTCCATCAACAGACGAATGGATAAAGAAGATGTGGTATATATACACAACGGAATACTATGCAGCCATCAAAAGAAATGAAATCTTGCCATTTGCGACGACGTGGATGAAACTAGAGGGCATCATGCTTAGCAAAATAAGTCAATCGGAGAAAGACAACTATCATATGATCTCCCTGATATGAGGGAGAAGAGATGCAACGTAGGGGGGTTAAGGGGGTAGGAGAAGAGTAAATAAAACAAGATGGGATTGGGAGGGAGATAAACCATAAGTGACTCTTAATCTCACAAAACAAACTGAGGGTTGATGGGGGAAGGGGGGTTGGGAGGGGGGTGGGGTTATGGACATTGGGGAGGGTATATGCTATGGTGAGTGCTGTGAAGTGTCTAAACCTGGCGATTCACAGACCTGTACCCCTGGGGATAAAAATATATGTTTATAAAAAATAAAATTTAAAAAAAAAAAAAGAAGAAGAAGATGAAGAAAGGGGCGCCTGGGTGGCTCAGTGGGTTAAAGCCTCTGCCTTTGGCTCGGGTCATGATCTCAGGTTCCTGGGATCCAGCCCCGTATCAGGCTCTCTGCTCAGTAGCGAGCCTGCTTCCTCCTCTCTCTCTCTCTCTCTGCCTGCCTCTCAGCCTACTTGTGACCTCTGTCAAATAAATAAATAAAATCTTAAATTTTTTTTTTTCAGAGAACAGTTTGTAATCTGACTTTACCACCTATTGTTTGTTATCGAAATTCTTTTTACCTCAGTTTCTTCACCTGTAATATGGGAAGAATAATGTAATATGGAGATGGTATTAAATTGTCTAATTTCTGTGAAGTTTAAAAAGATACACAAAGATGGGGCGCCTGGATGGCTCAGTCAGTCCAGTGTCCTAGTTTTGATTTCAGCTCAGGTCATGATCTCAGGTTATGAGGTTGAGCCCCATGTAGAGCGCCTCATAGGGCTCCATGCTCAGAAGGGAGTCTTCTTGAGATTTCCTCTCTCACCCCTGCCCCATTCTTTCACTTAACAAATAAAATAATCTTTAAAAAAAAAATTATGGGCACTTGGGTGGCGCAGTGGGTTAAGCCTCTGCCTTCGGCTCAGGTCGTGATCTCAGGGTCTTAGGATCGAGCGCCGCATCGGGCTCTCTGCTCAGCTGGGAGCCTGCTTCCTCCTCTCTCTGCCTGCCTCTCTGCCTACTTGTGATCTCTGTCTGTCAAATAAATATATAAAGTCTTTTAAAAAATTTAAAAAATTAAAATATACACAAAGAACATAAAACATGTCTTAATACATATAAAATCCTTAAATATGACTTGCTTTATTACTTACTAAATAGTTCTGAGTGTATCATTGTTGAAATGTGTACTTGTGAGATAGAAAATGAGGATGGTTGTGCTGCATGACGTGTGTCGGTGACAGTCCTACCACGAGGACTCTTGTTGGGGAGGGTCCTTCCTAATTGCATTGCCAATCATTATTCCACCATTCTCATGTAAAATCCCTCCGATTTTATGCATACTTAAGTCAGATATAATATTCACTACCCACCACACTTTTCAGCCACTATTCCTTAACTTTTGAAGATATTTTTAAGATTTTTACCCCATCTCTTTTTCTTCTTATTCATTTATTTATCTTGACTTACTTTAATGGTGTGGAATGGTAGCCCAGCCAATACCTAGCCTCTTAATTTCTTGGCCTTTTGTCCCTGAAATTCTTCACTTAAAAGCATTAAGTCCAACAAGTCCAATTAAACAATAATTATCTATGGGTGGTTGAGGGACAGACAGGGATTAGGAGGAAAGCAAAATACTCTATATCACTACCACTTTGGTATAAAGTCTGGGAGACTGGGAGTACAACAGATTATTTTAACTACCAACATCGCATGTCCTTGGCTTTTCTGATTTGATTTCAACCATGTGGGTTGGGCAATTGCAATTTATGCTGATAGTCTCCCATCTCTAGGACATGTTTTTCACTACTTGTCTGCAGTGGGAATCTAGTAACTGTGTAACCAGCATCTGGGGCTCAATGCGAGAGCAGGATTCAAGCCCTGATTTATAATATATATATATATTTTATTTCCAAGGTGTAAATATTTTCACTATGGAGAATTTCAAGCTACTGTATAATATATTGAATGTGTTTCTGGGAAGAGATACAGTAGCACTCTATCATGTCAGCATTTCACCATACAAATAATAGAAAAATGATCACAAGGGGGTAGATAATAGAAAATAATTAGGGTAGGATGGGTTTTGAGTGTTAATTACTTTTGTTCTTCATGTAATTTGTTTAATTATAAATTTATGGAATTTTAATTTTTAATGATGGCTGTGTTTTACAATAGGATCTCAAAATTCCTGAAAGATTTCTACCATGGGACCTTATTTGTTTGTTTATTTATTTATTTACTAACTTACTTACTTTTAAAGATTGTATTTATTTATTTGACGGAGAGAGAGGGAGAGAGTGAGTACAAGCAGAGGGAGTGGCTGGGGGAGGGAGAAGCGGGCTCCTGCTGAGAAGAGAGCCTGACATAGGCCTGATCCCAATATCCTGGCATCATGACCTGATCCGAAGGCACTTAACCAACTGAGCCACCCAGGTGCCCCATACCACAGGACTATATTTAAAGCCATGGTCTTCTTCAGAGCCCTAACAGACTGGTCCTTTGCACACTTGTGCAGCCTGAGACAATGAAGGTGTTAACACCCCAAGGTGCAACTCTCAACAAATACGGATAAAAGCTACTAAACACGTGCCCCACCATCCCATGCTTCAAACAGACATTCACAGGAGCAAATGTTTTACTCTTTTTGGTGATTCCAGCTAAAACTGAACACAGGCTGGCTGGGTCCAAGGACCCAGAGAGGATCCTGCAGACACAGGCAAGAGGGGTTTTGGCTTTGTGCGGTATAAAAACCAAATGCAAGCCTCAAGGAAGTAAGCGGGTTTTACTGGAGACATAGAGACCAGATAGAGAGTATCTAGTATCTAGCAGACTCAGGAAAAAAAAAAAAAAAAAAAACGAGTTTTATTTTTGCTTGGGGTCTGGAGTTTTTGTTGAGGATTGTGGTTCAGTGCATATATCTTTTCAGTCACCCAGGAACAAAGATGAGTGTTTAGCTGTCTTCCATAAGTCACTTATGCCCTGAGCCAGGGGTCTTGATCAGTCAGTGGTCTTAGAAAATGTTCATGATGGCGGCACCTAAGTGGCTCAGTCAGTTAAGTGTCTGAGTCTTGGTTTCAGCTTAGGTCATAAACTCAGAGTTGTGAGATCGAGCCCCAAGTAAGGCTCCATGCTCAGCTCAGATTCTGCTTGTCCCTATCACTCCCCCTGCACAGGTGCCTGCATACTCTCTCTTCGCTCTCTCTCTCTCTCTAATAAATATATAAATTAAATTAACTTAAAAAGAAAAGAAAACATTCATGATGACACCCCTTGGTTAGTCCTTAGATGTTTTCCATTATGCTGGAAGACTCCAAGGAAATTGGTAACTCCTTGACCTTTAAAGGACACACATTATCTGTTTTATAAGGCCTCTGTAAAGTGGCTGTGTTTAGGTCCTAGCAAGGATAGAAGTGGGAAAAAGAGTGAAAAACGCAGTTTTTCTTGGGATCCCTTCTGTTTCCATGTCTCAAAACCTCAATGAAGCAACCCCTCTGGTGTTTTTACTCTTTCCCTTCTCATCCCTGTTCACCAGCTTCTGATTTCTAGGAATTTCATAAATAAATGACCTGCAGCTATGACTTTGACCCAGGTTATGCTTTGGAGAAAAACAAAAAACTAAGAAGTTGAAACCAGAAGTATTCCTAGAAGCAGGAATTCAGAATAAAATTCTGGAACTAGGTCACTCTGTAAGATACAGTTATCTCAAAGCAGAACTACTTATCTGTGTTATCTGTGGGGCTGCCTGAAAGTCTGATACTGACTGCAGACCAAGATAAGGAGGAGATAAGCTAGTTAGAGGTTTATAATGAGCTATTTAATGCTTGAAATATCCTCAGCACCTAAAGCCACCTTGGTTTTTTTGTTTAGGGATATGTGGATTGATGACTTAAACCCGGTGAAATCAGTGAGCAGCTGGCTCCGGTGTGTGCCCATTGGGGCATAAAAGACCCTCCTGGAAACTCTTGCCCAGTTTCCTGAAACTGAGATTCCTCATCTATGTCTTAGTAGTTTGCTATCTGGGGTTAAAAAGCAAGGACTCTGGAGAGCTGTGCCTAAAAGTATCTCAGCCTCCCATGCTTACGTGCGTTTTATTTCTACTGCTCTCTACAAAATCATTTAGCCTCATTAAAGCCTTACATGAATATGTTCTGTGGGGCTTATGAGTCCTTTCAATTATCTTCCCTGTGTAACCATCAAAGTCTCTCATCATCAGAATGTGCTGTGGATCCCATTGCTGGTATTAAGCAGCAGGAATGTGGTGATATCACAATTAATAAGATTCTCAGCTAATTTGGGATAAAGTACAGGCAAAACGAAATACTGGGTTATGGAGTTGGTCTAGCATTCAACTGCTGTGATGGGCTACTGGGCAGTAGTAGAGGTTGATGATAAGTGACTTCCTGACTTAATGGAGTTTAGGGATGTTATCAGTTCTATTAATTCATCAGGGCCAGTGTGTATAGCAGCAAAACATCATACAACATTAAAGGTATTTCAGATCAAATGTACCCAGTGAACATAAGTCTGTTTCATGAAGTGATGGCAGAGTCTCCCACTTGTGTTTCACGGACATCTTCCATCTCCCATCTATATGACTCAAGAGGGTTGGATCCTCTGGTGACTGAGGAAAATTGGGGGTTTCAATAGTTTTCAATAGTTCAACTTGCTGCATTGGTGTTAGCTAAGAACAGAGTGATGCTGTATTGAGCAGACCTGTGAAAAGAACTCTTTGAGGTTTGCATTGAAGGAGTGAAAAATGGCTTTCAGTGATGATGTCCACAGAGTCAGGATAGTGGTGAATACCTTGATAGGTTGGCTTGGGGAACCTGGAAAGGCAAAGTAGAAGATCAGAGGCCAGGGCGTCTAGAGAAGTCAATGCTGACTGGATCTATGGGAATGAGCACACACAGTGAAAGAATTGCTGTGTTCCACCCTGACGTCCACCACAGAGCGTGTAGTGTAGAAGAGCCACTTGTAAATCAGGAGCCTGGCAGAAGTCACCTAACCCTACCCATGACTTTTCCAATGCTTGTACAGTGGGTTCATGTGCAGTGGTCCTGGTGACAGGGATTTCAGTTTAGCAGACAGAGCCCAACAGCATTGTTGTCTCCTTTAAGGTTGATTGCAGGTTGATTACTGTTTTCCTGGTCGTGAGCACTCATATCCAAACAACTGCTTGGTCATAAATCAGTCACATAACGTATCTTCTACCCTTCCACGCCTATACCAGATGTAAGTTTACCTGATTACCTACCCTGATTACGGTGTCTCTGTCAGAAACATTAGGGGAGAGCTGATAGCATGCGTGAGTTCCTGACATTGGATGCCACAGAACAGAACCTCAATCCAAGGGTCCAATTTACAGTGAAGAATTTGTGACCATGTGTGCATGATCAAGAATCCGCTGATTTTACTATGGACACATCACTCTAGTAGTAGTCAGATAGGACCCTAGAATGCCCTCGTCTAAGGCCTCAGAGGGGAAATGGAGCACTGGAAAGTTATGGTGCCATCCTCTAGGATGCAATATTTATGATAATTCAGGAACTATTCACGTTGCTTTATTTCCAGTAGCTAGAATATCTGGGTTCAGAGACCAAAGGTTGAAAGTAAGATTTATCATGAGACTTGGTGACTATTTGATCCTGAAACACACCTGCTCCTCCCCACCACTGATTCCTATGTCAAAGTCATCACCTCCCATATCTCAGAGCGTCATTGTATTTAGAGATGCAGTCTTTAAAGAGGTAATTAGGTTAAAATGGGGTTGTTTGTGTGCACCTTAATCCAGTACTAACTTGTGTGATTAGAAGAGGCAATCAGGATACAGACACACACAGAAAGAAGACCATCTGACGACATAGGGAAGAGAAGGCAGCCATCTATAAGCCAAGAACAGAGTCCTTGGAAGAAGCCACCCCTGCCAACAACCTGATCTCACACTTCTAGCTGCAGGATTAGGAAAAAATAAATTTTTATTGCTTAAGTCGCCCATTCTGTGGTACTTCACTACAGTAGCTATACGGTAGCCATAACAAACTAATACAGTGACCAACTTACAGAATTGATCTTATCTGTGTTGGCATTTGGGCTCTTCTATATTGATTATGCTCATCCAGGAGCGAAACTGAACCAACAAGCAAAGGAAGTGTTACATTGACAAGCATAACTGACCCTCATGATTATAAGGAGTTAAGATTATTCTTACATAACAGGGACAAAGAGAAAGATGTCAAACTTGAAGTCATTGGGGAATGTCTCTGGGCTTCTATGCATTTGAATAGGAAATGGCAGCACCCAGAGTGAGAAAAGACCAAAGCAATAAAGAATTTAGACCACTCAGGGTTGACAGTAGGTTCCCTACTCAGGCAAGCAAACTCTGCTGTATGTAACGCCTGCAGAGAATGAGGGAAAATTAGAATGACTGGCAGGGGAGAGTAGAGATGACTATCATTTAGGGCTTTGAGTTTAGATTTTACAGCTTGTTTCTTCTGTACTCTTTCCTTTCTGAGGGATGATGACTGGTGAGTTTCTTGTAAAGGGCAGGGCTACGTGATTTCTAGGGTCCAATTAAAAATGAAAACCCAGATTCCCTTGTTTGAAAAGCTGAAAGAAGCTCTTAAAAATACTAATATATTGTTTAAACTTGTTCCTTTCTTCTTTCTAATTTCTTTCTCTCTTGACCAGAGTGTTTTTAATTTGTTATTTAATGTTGTGTTCTCTGTGGTTGGGGATATCCCAGGGAAAGTGTAGAGCTTTACAGCTTTACAGGGAAAGTATACAGCTTGACACACAGGAAAGTGTAAAGCTCTCAACTGAGCATGTGCGTGAATGACCTCTCAGAAATCAGGCTGCGACAACACCAACATACGTGCAGGGCAGACAGAGGATGTGGATATTCGATTTTCTTTATCTAGGGGCTCACAGTCCCAACCCTCGATGAGCAGATGACCTCCAAGGGATGGCAAATTTTATGTTGAGAAGCACTTAGTATCTGGGTTGTTGGTGGACTTGAAGCTGGTTCTTGTCTCCTTGCCTGCAATGACAACACCAAGCAGGACCAGCACCACAACTGCTATGTTGACTCCGAGACATTGTGGAGGGTGGAGCTCAACACCAATTCTCCCTACACCTGTGCCCAGACAGCTATAGGGGTCAAATGGGAACATAGAACATAGGCCTACTTCCATTTATATAACCTGATTGCTGAGGGTGAAGGGAGGCTGGCAGCAGTGGGTTAAGCGAGCCAGGTTCCTGCAGTGCTAGAGGGAGGGGAGCAGGTACCCTAGAACTTTCTCATGAGGGTGGTGAGAGGTGGGATAGTGCAGAAGCCTAGTCTCCTTATACCCTCTTCATGGTTTAATTTCTCTCTCTTTCTTTCTCTCTCTCTCTCTCTCTCTCTCTCTCACACACACACACACACACACACACAGGCTTCATTGTTCCATCAGATTTTACTTACAAAATGGAAGTTCAAAGATGACAGAAATAAACTTTAAGCACCGAGCCTTCCTGAACACAGGACTTGCAGGACAGCCCTGGTCACAGGCCATCGAGGCTAGCCCTGTCTTAAAGAGTAGACAGGCCTGAGTGGATCTGAGCAGTGCAGAGATTGGACTACAGCAAACACTTGTGATGTCCTGGGTCACATTCCTTCATCTGAGTGATTTTATCCACAGCTGTGGCAAAAGTTCTTTCTTATGGTAAAATCACCCACTTCGTGCTGTACACGATCCTACTTCTCTGCTTCAGGGCCATCACTGAAGCCAAAGGAACTCACAAGCCTGTGTGAAAATGCAGGATGAAAGTTTGTGGATGAAAGCCACCGAAGGGCAATTTTTAGTTAATATGGGATGGGAGCTGGTGGACAAAAGCACAGACTTTTCATTTTCCAGAGGCTCATTTACAGGGCATTGTCAAAGCTTCCCAGAAATCCTGGCAGAAAAGGAGTTGGTTTCTACAGCTTTGTTGTTTGCTTTTGCTCTTACCCCATTTCTCACTCTTACTTTTTGGAATCACCTCCCACATAAATCTCAGACACCCAAGTCATGGCCTCAGGTATTCTTTTCTGGGAATGAAAATTGAGATGTTGGTGGAGAGAATGAACAGCTGGTACCACTACTTCCTTTCCAACTATACCTCTCAATCACTCTCCAATGCTTTAGCAATAATTCCTAGTAATTTGATAATGTAAAGCAGAGTCTTGAATGAAATCCCCAAGGCATTGATGGGACTTCTAGAACCCCAGGGAAATGAAAGCTTCATTTCAAAGCTTCAGTTTCCTGATTTTCCAAAAAGTGGTGATTGTAACCACTCCTTCCCTCACCGTTTTTTAAACATTTTTCCTCCTTTATTCTGGGATTCTGGGGTGGTCTCGAGAATTGTCCCTTTAATTCCAAATGTACACAGCAACTATGTAAACCACAATTTGGGATGAAATCCTTGAGTAATAAGGGAGTTTTAAACTTCTAAGCCTGGTATTCTCTTAATAATGTAGATTGATGTCTATGCCTTTTTGAGTCAGGACTTTGTCAATAAAAACTGTGTTGCTCCTTTCAGGAGAAGTGTTTCTTCTCTGGATGTAGATTGTAATTGCACTGTGTGGCATGCCAATGCTTGTATGTGTGGACATCAATGTTTTCATATTTGAAGAGCCAGAGGTAAGATCCAGGGGCCTGTAGATGTGATGTAAAAGCTTGTTCTCCGTCTTTGGTCAGAGAATAACCATGAAAAGAATAGGCAAGATTTGCTGAAGCTTATGCTGACACACGGGGTAAAGTGTTCTATATTCTGATCATGGTCAACAGCCACTTAGCCACCCAAGCCAGACATTTTGGACTCATGCTTCTCTTCTTAACCAAGGGCATTAATCCATCTATGTGTCTTACTGATTCTACATGTTTTAATTTTTTTTTATCAGTTCCTTTCTATATATCAACACTCCCACCACTATGTTCTTGTTTAAGCATTTCTCATCTATCTCACTATATCTCTATGCTAATTGGTTTTTTACTCTATTCTTGCACTCTCTAAGAAATCTCACACAAGAATAACATGCAAGACTGAGGGTTCCCTAGGTTAGTGCTGTCCAATATAACTTTCTACAATGATGGTCATGTTTTATACTTACTTATTGGGTAAATATGAATACTTGTCTAATGGAATGGCTACCACCTATATCTGAGCACTCGAAACATGGCTGGTGAGATTGAAGAGTTAAATTTTTAATTTTAACTAATTCAAATTTAATAACCACATTTGGCTAAGGGCTACCATATTTAATGGTACACTTCTAGAGTGTATACTTCATGAAGAGGCCTTTCATTAGTCATCAGAGATCAGCTATTCCTTCTTCCTTATTCCTAACACCTCTTGTGCACATGAGAGTTTCCTTATTTATTTTTGACTAATATGTCTTGCACTGATAGGTTATAGTTTCTTATGGGCAGAGATACTATCCTAAAAATAACAATAAAAATAACCTCAAAGCAATAATTGGAGATAGTTAACACTTACCTCCTCTCCTTATTTTCTTTTGTTAGTCTCAGACAAGATTCCCCAAACAATTCTATTTTCTTGGAAAAGTCGTTGGAAGAACAACATTTTTTCTTACTCCACCTTTTACTTGCAGTTCTTTCTCGGGGAAAGATTCACTGGGTAGCATCGTGTGTGCTAGTAACATCATGTGAGCTAGTACATGGAGTAACTTTGCCTCAAAAGTTAGTAGCAAAGAGGCATATCCTGACTAGTCTTTGGGGGAGCCTTCCAGGAGAACACTTGGTGACTCAAAGACAGTTCTTAATCTTTTCCACCTTCTATTACTGCAGAAACTGAATTTGTAATTAGACCAAAATCTACATGAAGAGTATATCAATGTCTTTGAAGTCACCTCTGCAATTAATTAATTAGTTAATTAATTGGCAGATGACTTCCAAGTTTTGATTGGAGGGGAAAAAATAAAGCTTCAATTTGCTCTGAAATTCAAGTCAGATTCTTTGATTCAGTTGTACCATAGAGCTCCATATATTAGGACTTATAAAGGCTTCATCTATTAAGGATTCCTCCCTTTGGTTTTGTTTTTGTTGTTGTTGTTGTTGTTGTTGTTGTTGTTGTTGTTGTTTCAGGTGGACAAAGGGAGGAAGGATGAATTGATTAGTGCTTGATATCTCTAATTCCCCAAGACTAATAATCACAAGAAGTTATTTAGGACTTACTGTGTGCTACAATGTGATGTTTGCTTTATTCTGTCTTTCATTCAGACAGCATATACTGAATACCTATATTGGTCCAAGAACAGTGCTAGGTGATAAGGATACAGCAGTGAGCAAAATAGACCTGGGTTGTGCTTTTATTGAGTTTATATTCTTTAGGGAAAGACAGATTATAAACAAATGATAAGATACACAAACAAAATAAGTACGTATTTGTAAGGTGCTTTGAAGGAAATAAATAATCTGCCATAATGAAAAAAAGATGGGGCATGGTGTGATACTTTTAGACAAGCCAAGTAACCCCCACAGACATTTAATTAGAGACCTTAAGAAGTAAAATAATGGCTATACAAAGTTCTGAGGAAGGACTGTTCCTGGTATGGGAAACAGTATATACAAAGATTTTGAGGTAGATAGTAGCTTCAAAATCCATGTGATAGGAACATTAAGAATATGGGGTGAGCAAATTACTCACAATAAATTTGTTATTGTCTGTATTGCAAATGGAGAGGCAGAAGCATAGAGATATAAACTAACTTTCCCAGAGTCACACAGCTGGTGTGAATTTGAACCACATCTATAGGACTCCAGAGTTCATGATCCGGATCTTGAGTATCTAACATAATAAGTATTTAAACAAATAAGAAGATAAATAAGTGTTAGAGAAGGGATCTATATAGACCATTAAAATTTGTCCAGTTAGTCAAAATAACAACACTAGCCTAGGTTTAACACAATAAAACTTGTGCTAAAAATCATGTTGTGAAAACAAACCTAGTAGATTTCATATCCATCTAATTTAGTAGTTAGGTGATTTCTTACTATTTTTTAAAATTGTTCTCTGTATGATAATATCATTGTTTTAGCTACATAGACTTTGTTTAGGGTTAGTATAGTTTTCTACTTAGTTCATTGAAGAAAAGAAATCAGATTATGTTATCTCTAGGTCCCTCTGCCTTATGAAGCTATTACTATCAATATCTTCTATCTACTGTCTTTGAGATACAAATAAATTAATCTCCTGGGAGCATATCTCACGATGACTCCCTAGGACTTAGATTAAACATTGGAAAAATAAGTGGAGATAGTAGGAGAGTCCTATTACAAATCATTTGTTTGCAGATATAAGAAATCATTGACTAGAGAATAGTCCGTTATAACTTTGTCAGGATTTTTAATATTTTATTGTCTGGAATCCTTTGAGAATTCAATAACAGCTATAAGAATTCTCCTTCCAAAATATACATAGACAAATTCTGAAGTTTTAAAGAGTTCCCCAGTTTCCAAACGCTATCATCTAAGGGTACTAAATAACATTTTAAAAGGTTAGTAATGCTTGCTTTAACACCGTTGGTTCTGGATAACATCTCCAGATATATCTATGTAAAATTTCCATATGTATTTTCTTTGTTTTATTATTTCCTGATTTTATGAGTCCTATACATGCAGATTACCCCCAGTATCCAAGAGTAGAATATTCCTATGAAATTCTTTGTAAGCTAAAATGGCTTAAAGCCACTTTCTCCTGCTTACCAAAAGTTTGCAATATGCGCTTCAGTTTTATCAAAGACCTATATTAGTACTACCTATTTTTGCTATCTGAGAGAAATCTGAACAGGTTTTTCACTTTTATGAAAAAAAAACACAAACAAACAAACAAAACAACCCAAAACACTGCCTGTATTAATGTAGGTCTTTCATAATTGGGAAGTGGTATACAGTGAAATTTCAGAAAGCAGGGGATAACTATGCACTTCTATTATTTTATACCTCTCTTTTTCCCACCTAACATCCCTTTTAAGTTTAACAAAGTGTGTGTGTGTGTGTGAGAGAGAGAGAGAGAGAGAGAGATGGTTTTTCAATTTTCAGTCTTGTTTCCAGCTCAGTCTTTTTCCTCAGTCCCTTAGGGTTGATGTGTAGTGGATGTACTCATTTCTGCTAAGACACTCATTCTATCAACCATCTTTTGTTATCCATTTCTTTTTTCTCAGACAACCTCTTTTCCCTAAGCCTATTGCCCTTTTTCAGCATAGATTATTTGAAAAATTCTATAATTTTGTAAATATTTATTTGTTTATTTGACAAGAGAGAGAGAGAAATCACAAGTAGGCAGAAAGGCAGGCAGAGAGAGAGACGGAAGCAGGCTCCCCGCTGAGCAGAGAGCCCGATGCAGGGCTCGATCCGAGGACCCTGAGATTATGTCCTGAACCAAAGGCAGAGGCTTAACCCACTGAGCCACCCAAGTGCCCCCCAAAATTTTATAATTTTTAATATCAAATAACACTTTTGCCAGGGTAATAAGAGCAATAAGACTAAGGTCATGATTTACTTTTTGTTTTAATATTTTATTCAGTAAACTCTTATTTCAAGACCACATCCTAAGTACCAGAAATTAATGAAATACAGTACATATTTCAAAGTAAGTAAAATTGACTAATTAGTTTTATATGTTTTAGAGCCTATGCCACTCCCCAACTGCATCATAATTTCACTATGGCATTGATCTCTAGGGAAAGCAGGCATGAGTATGGATGAAACACACAGATACATTGCACTGATACACATACAACTCAGAGTGGATATCTTCTCATCAATGTTTTCCCAGAGTAGCATTGTTGAGAAAATACAACATTCTTGTGGTTAACCTGAGAAATGTTCACATGGATGACCATCTCCTCTTAGAATTACCATAGGGTAGTAGTAATAACTACTATAAACCAAAAGGGTTGCATGATCAAACATTTGGGGAATCATTAAATTAAACTTAGATGAGTCTTTGCATTTCTAGAATTTTTTGTGAAGCTCCAGTAGAGGATAATAGAAACAATGTTTTCAAATCCTATATGACTTTGACTTTTGAACAACTTTTCTTATAAAGCACAAAGGATCATTGATTTTTTTTTGGACGCTTTCTCCTGTATTATGACCATGTGCTTTGACAGGGCATAAAGGAATGGCTCATCATTAAGTATGGGGAACTTTCAGAAAAATCCTGAGAAAGACTTGGGCTTTCCACAAAAATGAGATCATAACACCTGGTGCCTTATGAGCATAAGCAAAGCAAAGGACAGAGAAGTCTACAACATACTTCACCTGAAAACATATTTAAATTCCACATTCTGAAATATTTTACTTGATATTAATATCCATTATAATTCCATTACACATATTTGTAGAGAAAAAAGGAATGATTGAAAAACATCTGGTTTTGGTCTGACTTCCTTAGCTCAAATGGTTAGTGCTATTACCACTCCAGGGAACATGCAGTAAATTATTTTATTTTATCCTTCTATCAGAGTGGAAACCCTTCAAGGATTATCCTTCCAAATGACTGTGACTAAATTTTTATTATCTTTAAAAAAAATTTCAGCATAATCCAAGTCAATTTATTTGCTGACATGGTTCAGAGCACCTTCTCTATAGGGTATACCTATTTGGACAAAGGAAAAGTCAGTCTGATGCTTTCCAATTTTTTTTTTTTCTAATTTCATGATCCAAAATTATAATAGTAGAAAAATTTTGGATAAAACTGCTGTTTACTGCTTATAATTGATTGCTCAATGGTGTAAGATTCCCATTTAATTCCTATCATAAAAATGCATAAAATAAAACACCAAGCAAGAGTGTCCTTTTGATTTTGGGTGATATATTAAACTTTCTAGGTTTTTTTTCCTACTTAGTGCTACCTTTGACTTTTGCTTATTTTTCTACACCTGCTGGTAATATGTATGAGAGACATATTTAATGTGAAACTAATAAAATCTTATGACAAGTTTCACATGATGTTGAGGGCAAAGGGAACTTAAAATGTAAATTTGGGGTTTCTATCTTTTTAAACTGTATATAAAGTAGTATCTTCTAGTGAGACTATAGGAGAAGGTGTAAGTTGTGTTGGAGGTAAGGTCAGTTGAGATATGCTCATTTTAAGAGTCAATTACAGATCTTCAGTATAAATGTATACACATGGAACTGTAGCTTTGGAGAAATATCAGCCCTGGAGATTAAGTATGAAAATCCATCCCCATATATGTTAAAATTGAATACTGTGAGTCGATGCAATTTTTAAGGCAAGCACATAGTATGGAATAGGAATAGTACTAAAAACACAATCCTGGAATTTTGGCATTTAAAAGAATGACAGAATGATAAAAGTTAGTGGAATTAACTGAGAATAAATGGTCAGAAATGTAGATAAAACAGAAAAGATTGAGCTCTTGGATACCAAGAAGGAGGGAATATTGAAAGGAGACCTTCTTAATGTTGTTAGGACATTAGTAGAGACGACATTAGTTACAAAGGGGATATTTGAGTCTGGGACTACTTTTAAATAAAGACAGAAAAAAATAACACCAATCAACTTCTCTGCTTTCTTTATATAAACTCTATCTCTAAGTAACTAAATAGTTGATAAATGGAAATTAGTATTTATAAAAGTAGTGTGGCAGTTAAATGAAAAAAGAATGATGAAAATCATCATTTTGAAATTATTAATGAATAATAATTTGGCAACGATCCTCAATTACTGTTAACATCACAGAAAGATAGCTTACTTTGAGTGGGCACTGATGTAATTACACACTACTTCTGTCTTCTTAAAAAAAAATGAGGCCTGAATCTTACTCACCTGAATCTGTGAGTCTAATTGCCAATTTATAGGAAATAAAAGGAAACACTTGGATAGTGATTCAAGGAAACTATTAAAAAGAAGTATGATAAAACAGGGGAATACCAATTGGATATTTGAAAATATTTTGTAAAGACTGTGAATTTTTAGTTTAATAGTATTATGATCATATTAAAAATAATCCCTCTATTTTGAAAATATACACAGAAATATTTTTGAAATATTATTTTCTTTTAATCTATGAGAGGAGAAAGTCACTGAAGTTATGTACAAAACAAAACTGGCATTAAGTTGATAATTGTTGAAGCTGGCTTATATGTCCAAATGAATTTATTAAAATTTTATCGAATTTTATATGTGTTTGAAAGTCTTGATGACACTTATAAGAGTGAGAACAAAGATTTCAGTGAGGAGAAATATTTCAGTGAAGAAGATATATAAAGATAAATAACATTTACTAAAAAATTATTATGTGGTTAGCACTATTTTTGCTAGCTATATATGTATTATTAGATTTTCATAATAGCCAAAAGATTCCCCCATTTAATAAATGAGGTACTTGAAAACAGGGAGGTTAAATGGCTTGTTTGAGTCCAAACAACTAGTTTTGACATGCTAGCTCCAGACAACCACATTCCATAGACTCCCTCACATACACGTAGAGGCTAGGAGAAGGGAACCATGGAGACTGATAGGCAACAACATTCAGGACCAGGTGCAATTGATGCAACAGGTTTCAAAGCAACAGGAAAGCATCATCTGTAACTCAGAGGCAGAGGATAAACTTTCAAAGAAAGAAGAGATGTAGTAATGAAGTATGTGATCTGAAGAAAGTCACTTAGCCTTGCATAGCCTTGGTTTCTACCTTTGTTCAAAAGAAAAACTGATTAAATATCTCACTTGAAGGACTGTTATGAGGAAGGACTGAACAAATTTTTAATTTCTGAAAACAGGATCACTGAGAAACTTCAAATTGAAATTAATAACCCCAACCTGTTAATATTTTTCATTATTAGCTTTAAAAAATTAGGGGGGATATTTAAGAACTAATAACTCTTACTGTGAAAAAAATTATAGTTCAGTACTTTGGCCAGCTTTTTTCCAATTTATTATTTTTAGCCTGCTAATTCAAGTAAAATTACACTTAATATTTTATATAAAACTCTATTTGATTTAAATGGCTACTATGAACTATAATAAATATCAATTTTTTTTTAACTTTTGGTCACAGTTTGGTCATGAATCACCTGTAGACTTCAAAGTTCCACAACTGAAGTTCAGATAGTATAGCTGGAAATAATAAAAAATATGTAATGCAATCTTCTGTGTTTGTAGTTGAGAAAACTATGCCTATACTAGAAAGATGCACTGAAATAAATTGTGCTCCTATTCAGTGGAAGAGTTACAAATAAGCAAAACTATTTTTGACTCCCAAGATTTGGCTTACTCTAAAAATCATATATGTTAGAAATGTAATCAGTCAAATCCTGATTCCCACCCAAGGTTTACACCTCACTTTGTGAAAAAGTTTAGGTAATTTCTTTCTTGCTGAACTTCAATTCTTGCACCAATTAAATCAGGAGATTGGCCTTAATGATTCCATTATCTAGATAGCTTGGTCAATATTTGGGTTTGGTTTCAAATAAATGTAGTTTTCACCCTGCCTTTGAAGAGCAGTCAGGGACTTGGGCAATTTCTTCACAGCTTTGGGTCATGGTGTCCTCATCAATAAAGTGGAGACAATAAAATTATAATACAGTGTGGAAAATTATAATACAGAATAGTCCCCTTTTTTTTAATGTTTTATTAAACATTTCCCTCCCACCACCACACCATCCTTCCTACCTGATCAAGAATGTCCATAGGATTGGGAGACAAATCCCTTTTATCATGAGATCTTTACATTTGCAGCAAAGCAGAGGCAAGAATAGTCTATTTGGTAACAAAGTACTCAGAGTCTTTACATGAGGCCATTTACTAAAATAGTAAATGATATATATATACCTTCTAATACTGATTCTATGTATAGGCAAAGGAGTTAAGGATTATTTCCATAGTCATGGTGATGTCACTTTTCATGAATGTAAATGCAAAAATTTACAAATATGACAAATTTCCTTGAATACAGCAGATTGTTTGGTATGCTTTTTACAAAAGGAGACCAATATGATATAATATATACAGAAAAAGAGGGAGCATTTGTACTTACTGACACCCTTTCTTATAAGGATGTAACTCCTCCATCCAAACCACAAGCAGATGCTTGGCAGTGAAATGATGACCAACTATGCTACACAGCAAAGTCTCTTTTTGCAGATGGTACACAGAGTCTTCTGGTTTTTTTTGTTTTTGTTTTTGCTTTTTTTTTCAAGTAATGCTGTATTATACTGTCACAAATCAACTTCTAATTAGGTTTCACACAATTATGCTCATGTCCTACAGTCTTATGTCAAACCCTAGTTGCAAAAATACTTGAATGCAAAGATTCATGAATATGTCTTGGAAGAAAATGAATGCTGATTGCATTTTAAATATTTAGCATAGGAAATTCAAACATTTTTATTAGAACTAACTGAAATATTTATACAAAGACTTTAGAATCTATTGGGGGAGGGTCAAGCATGACAATCGGATTTAACTGTATTCAAAGGGTTTTTTATTTTCTGAAAAAATATAAAATTTCATATCTTACACTACAAAAACATATACATAAACCAAATGCACAGAGAGCTTCAAATGGGGAAGAAAATACAGAGACACTAATCCTTTCGTGAATTAATGCTTAGGCAAGGATTTGAGATATCCTGATGCCTAGCCTAGAATAAGACGCTCTATACAGCTGCTTTTGACCTGCCTGAAACTAAGTGAATTTAATAAACATATTAACAAACAACTGAGCCTAAATTTTATTCTCAAGCTATTATAAATGAAATTTACACACTGTAAAATTATTAAATGTAAAACTATAGCAATCTAAAGATTCACAAATATGTTGACCACTGTAATCTCTAATGTTAATATAGCCCAGACTGAATAAACAATGACTTATTTTGCCACCTTCAATTTTTTTTCATTTACATTTAGAAGAAACAAATGACATTTGATTCTGATTATTATAAATAGATTCTCTCTTGCTCTCTTTTTAAAGAATTGTGTCTTCTCCTAAGCAATAATTTTGTGGTCATTCTGAATAAGAACATTCAATCATTTATATGTAAAAAGATGTTTTTTATAAACCAACTTGAAAAGAAAGTTCTTATCTATTTCTCCTTTGATACATTACTATATAATTAACAGCATAATAGAGAAAAATATTCAATGTAACCAGCTGTGCTACAGAATTGAAAAAATGATGACATATTCTAGTTATTAATTTCAAATAAAACTAGCATTTTGATTGTTTATTCATCATCATCATCATATTGTACCTACTTTTTATTTATTTAGAGTTTAAACATCTGGCAGGACATAAGCAAAGACAGTTTACTATATCATATTTAGCATATTGTCTTCTTATTTTTAGAAAGAAAAAAATGGGGAAAAGACCTTATTCTACTATGCAACATCGTACATCTAGTAAATTTCTAACATCTGACGCCAATTTGCCATCCAACACACCATTACAAACAAAAATGTCTTCCACGGGTAAATTTTTCTACTTGTGCTTCTGCAAGCCCACATTGAATAAGAGAAAGAATGGTGTTAAAAAAAATCTTTGACTTTCGCATAAAGAGTAAATAGCAGACATGCAAACACATTAAGTGTTCAACAGATAGTAGTTTCTCATTTTAAACTTAAGATGTGAAACTATCTCCTCACCATTGGACACTGATTAAAACTCTTTACAAACTCAGCAAAGGATGCCCTGTATTGTTTTGGCAATGCAGAAACCAATAATGCTGGCCACATTTAAGTTTAGATAGAGTATTGGAATATAATTTTTATAGTAATCCTACAACTTTAGAACACTGACTTGGTGATTAAAAGAGAAGAAATAAGAGACCATGCACATTTTTTTTAACATGGGAAAAACAAAATCTTTACATTTTTACATAAAATTCAGATACTTCAATGGCCAAGAAGAACATGTGAGCCAATGGGAAGATTAGGAAACAAATTATGATTGATAGAAGTAGAAATTGAGTGACTTCAACAGGTATCAGTAAATTGAAAAAAACTGCCTGCTTGTACCTATTTTCCAAGTTCAACATTGAGAATGACTCATGCTTTAAAGGTATTGCTACTTGATAGTTACAATAACATTATGTATTATTTGACAAATCTATCTTATGTGCTAAAATTATTGAGTCTATGTTTTATTTTTGGTTGTCTGGCGGGTGACAAAATGAACCAAAAGGATAAGAAATCACACAATCAAGATTTGTCAAACCTCGCCCTGGGTTATTGCCTCCCCGCATTTCACAAGAGCCGCCTCTTCTCCTGGTTCCACTTCTCACATTTATAGATGAGATTGGCACTTCCCAATTGGTGACATATCCAGTGGTGAATAAGTATTTTAGAAAGGAATTATTTCCTCTTTTTTTATGTGGGGGAGAGCAGATCTTATTTGAAAGTCTCTTTATTTATTTTAAAATCATATTTCATTCCTTAGAAATTCTCAACCAAAGTGATATATAGATGAAATTGATGTGTCTACCTTTCATCTCAATTTATGTTCCATAAGGAATACCAAGACTGCAAAGGAATCGATCCATATTAATTTATTTTGTTCTTTTGTAGAAAAAAAGGAAATCTACTTGAATAATAAATTCTAATCACTTAGATATCTCTGTGTTGATCTCCCAATCATTTTTGAACATATAAAGTTAAAGACAGTTCAGAAAATATCTTTGTTATGTGTGAGTCATTGTGGCTAGTCCTAACATTTATGATAGTTTGTACTTAGAGTCAGTATGTCTATTCCTACTTTGAAGTTTCTCAATTGTTACTTTATCACTTAAATTCAGTTTTTTTTTTACAAAATTCAATAAAGTGCAATATATCTCCAATTGTTTTGTATAAAAAGAATTAGTTCATTTCTTTTCCTGAAATGAACAAAGGCATCTTTTCATGATAGTGATGCCCGCTTGTGATTTTATCAAGACAATGCTAAATCCACCTTCTCTACTTCCTCTGCAAATTTCACTAATCTATTAAAATATACTTGAAGTGTATTTTGTTAGGACCCATGGTACAGTGTAGGTCTAATAAATTATAGCCATAATTGGGCTGAACTAAATATACCATCTGAGAATTGTTTAGACCTTTGTTTTTTTCCTTTTCTTTTTTCTTTTTTCTTTTTTTTTTTTTTTTTTTTTTGCCAGGTTCTTTAGCAAAGAGTTACCCTACTGCTTAAGTAAAAAGTGGGCAAAGTAGAAAGAAGTTATTCCTTAAAGGTTTATTCTTGTGTGTGCTAACATTCAACTAAAGCAAGTGCTTGGAAAGACAGAATACCATTAATATCATGCAGGTATATTTTCTATGGATTTCATTAATCCAGACTACTCCAATATACTATTGCCCTTGATAATCATAAATAGGCTATATTTTGTTCAAATGCAGTGCTCCTTGAATAATCACATCATTCTATGGTTTCTATAAAATGTAATACTATAAAAAATGTGTTATTTCACCAAGAAGCTCAGTTTTGTTCAAATTCTAATGAACCATATAATTTATAACACAAAAGTCTGTCTTCACCAAGTGTGGTACATAGAATGTACATAGAACATATATTATATTCCTTAATAAGGTCAACTAAATAATACTTTGGACTGGTTTATCAAAATGAGTTCAATTTGATGAAACTGAATATAAGAAGAAATTACCAAATGAATAAACAGCTATCAATTAATAAAATTTGTTAAGTTTTGAAACAAGGATATATTATATATACGTGTGTGTGTGTGTGTGTGTATGTGTGTATTTCATTATTCCATCGCTGCCTTAGCATCAAAATTTCTAGGGCTGAACCACAAGGGAAACGGTTACAAAGGATTAACACTTAGGGGTAACGCTTAGTGCTATGTGCCTGGATTTAACAACATTAACAGAAGCCTGCACAGTTAAATCCTTCTACATCCTGCTGAAAATGTGCCCTTCGGTGTCAACTTTGCTTGACAAGATATTTTCTGGGACTCAGAAAGGTGAAATTTCTTACAGGGGTGCAAGATTAATGGCTAGAAGAACTGCATTGTCACAGATATCACAAAGTGTTTTCAAAAAGCCAAAGGGGATTTAATCTTATAGACATTTCCTGTTAGTGAATAAAGAGATTTAGTAGCTTTTGGATACATGAGAGGAAGAGAGACACAAGCTTGTGTTAAATTTTCGTTTTACCGCTTCCCTACTTCTCCTATTCATATTACACTGTGGAGCACTTATTCCTGTATGTTGCCCAAATTAAAACTATCAAAAATGCAAGCAGAATGATAACGCACACATGTGCAAGCATCACACACAAAACTGCAACTTAAATTGATTCCTGGGTATATAGCAAATTATACAGTATATACACATTGATTACCTAATGGTTTCTAGAAGAGCAACTAAAAGTAAATTTTATAACACAGAAAAATAAATATACACCCTGTATTGTACTTGTCCTTAATCAAGCAACATTTTTATACACTAGAGTCTATAACTTAACGCTGTGTAACAGCATTTTAAAATTACAAAAAAAGGTATCTATTAAGAAATTACCTAATCATATTGCTCTTCAATACACTTATGTAGACGATTAACACTTGAAGTAAACTTCAGTAAATTGCAGCTTTGTTAGCCCACGAATGGCTATAAACTTTTCCTTTCAAGTAGATTCTTGGAAGTTTTGAAAGGGGCTGCCTTAATTCCGTCTGTAAAGGTGCTCTATATAGTTATATATTTCATTTATAAAATTTTGTAGAAGTAGCGGAAATGATTTTCTTGTTGCAACATAAGATAATGTTTAAATTCATGTTTTTATTCCATGCAGGTTATATTTGCTTCATGAAAAATGAAGACACTGAGGAAGATAAGGAGATTTTAGCAAAACACTGATTACAAATTCTGTGGCTGAAACAAATGCTCTCCTAAGGTTTAGAAATCACTGAGTTTTCCCTTTTTCCCTTTTTTTGTTTGTTTGTTTGTTTGTTAAAATAAATCTCAGGGCTTGTTTACAAAGTGCAGAATCATTAACTTGACGAAGTGACACTAAAATGAAGTTACAATGGCACCATCCCATTCACCAGCTGCACCTTCATTTCTTGAAGGCTGTTCATGATCTTCTTCTGGTGACCAACAAGAGTCACTCCAAGCCGTCTCAAATCCCTGCAGTAAGAAAGCACACATTGGATGTATGTATTGATTCAACTAGTAGCACACCTCAATATTTCACACGGCAAAGACACAAACCTTTTGCACAAACTAGTTAGATTACAGTCCCGATTTAGATATATGGGGTCCAGTTTTCAAAGGCAGGTTCCCAAATTGTACCTTGAAAATCTGTTTGCAGCCAAACATATAATTTATAATAATAAGGAGAACTATCATATATATTTTCTCCCTTTTTGAGGCTTCATTATTTTGTTGGCACAGAGTGGTGGAAAAATAAATTTGCACATGCTTACCAATAACATTTAAATTAAAGGTACAATTTCATTGAACAATTTTGAAAATATGGACCTACCACAGGAACAATAACTTTCTTTTTTTTGATAAAAGAAGGGAGCATAAAATATACTTTAGAAAATTGTACAGTTAAGCAGCTGAAGACCAAACTCTTCATATGACTCAGTCAGTACAATCATTTTATACAACAGATATCTTTATGGGATAATAATCACTACATTGCTCTTATACTACTTCCAAATATTTTATTTTTTACTTGGAACCCAAAGTACTAGAGCTTTCTTCCTTTACCAATAATATCTAGGCTCTACTAGCACTTAGAGCATTCTGAAGATTACACACTCTCAGAAAGTCTTTTCAACCAAGATACATCGTTATTGTTTCTTTTAAACAAGCTTATTATCCAAAGAAATTATAAATGTTTAGAATTCTAAACTAACAGCATATTATGGAACCCACAGTCAATGCCCATGGTTATTACTTGTTATTTCATGGGCTATTCAGAAATTATATACCCTTAGGGTATGTATTTGGCAAATAAAATTATTCAGGTACATTTGGCAAATGGCAGCATTAATTACAGGGGAAAAAGGAACAAATCAAGATTTTTAAGTGACAAAACTATTTGCCATATTAGATTTCTTTAGATAATTACTTTATTGAATATATTATACTCAAAGGATATTTTTGCATTCAGAGTATCTTAGAATTCTTTAGAATTGGATACAATGACATGAAAATCATTATATGTCAAATTGGGCAGCTTTGGAAACAAGTAAATCTCTTGATATCAGAGAATAGAAATTTAAAAAATGGGTACAGATGTTCTACATATATTAATGTTGGAAATAATTGCTTATTTAAATAATATCTTAGGTTTCTTTTTTCTTTTATGTTTTCTCGATTTTTTAGGGGAGTTTTAGCAAATGGCAAGGAGCTAAAAAAAGAAGCAATTGATACATTGATACTTAGGGTGGAAACATAGTTCTTTCTTTCTTAGAATGTGAATATTGAACATTAGAAAGTATTAAATCTATAAGACACCAGAGTACAAAAATATGTGTGTGTGTGTGTGTGTGTGTGTGTGTGTGTGTGTATGGTCATGGAAGATAATCATTGGCAAAAATTAAAAGAAAACAGTAAATAAATCACTTTGAAACAAAATCACTGTTCTTAGTTATGAAATAGGCTATAAAATAGATAATGACTAGCATAAGGATAAGAAAAGCTTGAGTCTAATTGTCTTTCTTTTTTTTTCTTTTTTCTACTACATCAGTTCCTTAGCTTTGCCCCTGTTAGCATTATGGCTGGATAAATCTTTGTTAAAGGGGCTACTCTGTGCATTATAGAATATCTAACAGCATCCCAGGCCTGTATCCACCAAATACCAGAAACATTGCACCACTGTTGACCCTTTGTAGTGACAAGACAAAGTGTTTGCCATATGTCCTGTGAATAGAAAAATCTCCCCCTACTTGACAACCATTGCACTAATATAAAAATAATAGGTGAAAATTAAGATTTCTTTTTCCCATATGCTAGAAAAATACATAACTCCATGACATAGATTTTTTGTCAGTCATTCATGGATGAGAAAATGAAGGCTTAGAGAATTTAAATCACTTGAGTAGATAACACAGCTAGTGGGTACAAGGTTAATACTAAAACCAGGAACCTGATGCCAAAGTCTGTACTCTTTTAATTTCTCATTACTCTGAGATACAATTTTGAGCAAAGTACTTCAAATTACATCCAATCATTTATTTATCTGTAAAATGAGAATGTTCTCATGATAACATCTAATATCAAAAACTCTAAAAGAAAGAAGACATTTAATGGTGGAAACTGAACACATACTTCTTTGAGGTTATGGTAACCCAATCTACATGGCAATTTCAGTTATGAGCTAATTAACATTCTCATGTTTTTACACCTTATGAACCAAGAAGAACTGTGTAGATGTGGGTATTCATGGGTGCTCACTAGCATAGTTTAGACCTAAGTCAAGTGAGAGAACTAAAATGTCTTAACCCAGAAATAATCATTCTCTGCTAGAGAATTTAAATAATTAGTCATCAAAATGAAGTTAAACATAAGTTTTATCCAGGTTCGAAAGTCCTGATGTTATATATATGTACTTAAATTGTACAATTTATATGACTAATCCAATTATTAGGATGAGCTTTTGAAAATAATCACTAAAATTTATTCTGAAAGACCTGAGAAAGAAATTATAGGTTTCTCACTGAAATAGCATAGGTTTTGAATATACAATACCAGAATCTATTTGAAGTGTGTTCATGTGGGTGGGGGGGTGTGTGGGGTGTGTGTCTGCGTGCCTGCACATGCTCCACATTTGAACACTTGGTTGTCTCACTGACATAAAACCTCTCGTTTAACTTATTTTTATTGCCACTGTTTTAACTTGTTGTTATATTATACGTAAATAGGACTTCATTTTATCAAAATATCATTACCGACCACAAGAAAAGCTCTGTTTCAGTGTTTTGGATATTTAAATTTTTTATGACATCTATATCATGTTAAAGAACAGATGTTTTGAGGAATCGTATTTGATTAGTAGATGTAGTTATAGAGCTTGTATTTATAGGCAAATAAAATATTTCTTTCTTCAAAACATTTCATATATCTAGATTTTAAGTTAATTTTTGAAAAATTTTCCCAGTGAATTAAATATAAGATTTTATTTCAAGGGCAACTTATGATCTGATTATCTCCTAAGATGCACATGGATACTTAGACCACAGAAATTCTCTCTCTCTCTATTCAACCTGTTTCCCATCCCTCTTTCCATGGAAGAAATGGGGTTATAAAAACACAGCATCGCATTTTATATATTGCCATAAATTATGTGTGTCTTTAATGGAGTGCTGATGTTTTTAAAATCTGACTTGTCATTTCAATAGCTGTCAAATTACTGTGCAGAAATTTAGAAATAGCATGATTATAATGCATACAATATACCTATGCCTCTGTGCAATGTGATTTTCAGTGAGAAGTTCGGGGAGAAATAAGATCATTTCTGCAAGTTAAAATTGTTCTCAAAAGCAAGGAACTTTCTTTTTTTTTAAGATTTTATTTATTTATTTGACAGAGAGAGATCACAAGTAGATGGAAAGGCAGACAGAGAGAGAGAGAGAGAGAGAGGGAAGCAGGCTCCCTACTGAGCAGAGAGCCCGATGCGGGACTCGATCCCAGGACCTTGAGATCATGACCTGAGCCAAAGGCAGCGGCTTAACCCACTGAAACACCCAGGCGCCCCAGCAAAGAACTTTCTTAAGAAATCCTGTTTAATATTTGTTCTAATTATATGACAAATGACAATTAAAATAGTATTATAAAAACGTTTCTAGAAAAGGTTAAATAACGTTACTCCAATATTAATAAATGCATTAAGGTATTTAAAGTAGTTTTGTTTCCAATTTCATGATTTCTAAGAATTGCCATTTTGCTCTTTAGAGTATATATTAAATTGTCAAGTTAGCCGTAATAAAGTGAGAGAAATTTGATAAAAATTAAAGTATTTTACATTTAATGATGAAGTTACTGCTCTACTTATAGAAAGTTTTTCAAGATATGCCATTTTACTCATTTCATTTTTCTATATAGGAAATTTTATAGCTAGGTAAAATTTTAAATGTATTCCATTTATAAATATTATACTAAATATATCATGACCACGTGTAATCTTAAGTCATACCCAAAGCCAATTCTAATGATGATGAACTATATTTCAGCAGAAGCTTATGAATTTAAACATAATAAGAAGAGTATTGTTACATAAAAATAACTTGTTTTTTGTCAACAAAACACAACCAGTTTTAGAAAAGCTGAGAATATAATGAATTGCTATTGATGTAATTACATTTCAGCATATTTTTAAATGTTACTCCATAATATTAAACAAGGGAAAACACTGGTGCTATGATACTAAAAGGGCAGAATGAAAAACAGAGAGTAGCAAGAGGTGTCTAGTTGAGGTTGAGGCAACTCTTGATTATTCAGGATTTAGCTCATTCATTTATGGGCAAGTCATTCCCTCACTTCTTCTCCCTTCTGCTTTACACATCTTTTAGCCATATCACTGGTATTTACCCTACCAATACTGGCTGGATAGGAGAAGGGAGAAGAGAGATTAATAAATATTCATTAAATTCCAGTGTTTATTCTTTTTGTCATAATTTGATCATGCAGTGGTAGGTTTGAAATTTTTGGTTCCTTTAGAAGAATCCTGACAATCATTTATATATCTACTATACAAGATAAATATATCTACATTTGGCAAAGATTAACCATGACTGGTCATGGTTTTCAGTGAGTGAGACATGGTGAGACTATAGACGAGAAATTTTAGCTTCATTATGAACTACAAACTATGAACTAGACTAGAAACTTTACCTTAATTATGTAGAATGCAGAGGAGAGTAAGTACTCCTGTGTGTATTTTAGATATATAGTAAATTATGCATGATGTCTTTATTGATAAGAAATCTACTTGAATTAGTGTGCATACATTTTAGCCTTAAATTTGTAAAACTTCCATTTTAATAGTCTAAGACACCATTTTAATAAATGATACTAGCATAAATCTCTTCAATTTATATACAATTGGCATAATATTTAAATTCGTTGGATTTTGCTCATCTTCTGAATAATCAAAAGTTGACAATACTGGTCTGACAACAAGTTAAAAAAGTAACTGTACTACTGTCCTTAATACAGATCTTTGGATTCAATTTGCAACTCACTACAAGCTTATAATTCCCCCATCAACCAGAAGTCTCTACATTTACACACCAAAGTACAGATTGTACTATTACTGCCACAACAATTGTTCTGTGTATTATACACAGAATAGTAAGGTTTAGGCACAGAGAATGGCAGACAGAAACACCTAAGGTTGAAAACCACATTGCTGAATACATTTTAATTCTAAGATTGCTAAGTTTCTCATTTCCTTTCCACATTAAGCCATATATGCGTGTGCTGGTGCAAAAAGAAGAAAGAAAAGAGAAAAAAAGGAAAGGAAGAGAAAGAAAGAAAGAAAGAAAGAAAGAAAGAAAGAAAGAAAGAAAGAAAGAAAGAAAAGAGAAAGAAAGAGAAAGAAAGAAAGAAAGAAAGAAAGAAAGAAAGAAAGAAAGAAAAAGAAAGGAAGGAAGGAGGAAGAAGGAAGGAAGGAAGGAGGGAGGGAGGGAAGGAAGAAGAAAGGAAGAAAGAGGAAATCACAAACAAAATTAAACTTTTATGAAGGAAAATTTTTATCAAAGTATGCCGTTCTGACAAATTGTAATATTTTCTTTTCTTTTTTCTAAGCCCACTATGAGAACAAATTTGATGGCATAAATTCTAACATAATGTTTTAGTTTAAGTATATGGCAGTTTGATCTCTTGTCTTATAGTAATTGATCTTAACTTTTTCCCCCATCTAAGAATTTATCACAAGTATACTTCCAGTTCTGAGTTTCTATTATGCCTTGGCAATAACACTGACAATAATATTTTATTATATTATTATGGCATTATGCAGCCTCCATAAAATTAGTGTTTGGATATGGGGTAAAGACCATTAGTAAAAAATCATTATCTAAAGATTTAAGAGCTTGTCTTTTTCTCTGCTGATAACCCAGCAACTTTGCCATGTGTCTTCAATAATTTTTTTTTTGGTGAAGGGCAAGCAAAATACACAGACAACCTTTCTCTTATATTCCTGACTCTTTTTTTTTTTTTTAAAGATTTTATTTATTTATTTGACAGATAGAGATCACAAGTAGGCAGAGAGGCAGGCAGAGAGAGAGAGGAGGAGGCAGGTTCCCTGCTGAGCAGAGGGCCTGATGTGGGGCTCAATCCCAGGACACTGGGACCATGACCTGAGCCGAAGGCAGAGGCTTTAACCCACTGAGCCACCCAGGTGCCCCTCTCTTATATTCCTGACCAAGCAAGTAAATGATTACTCACTATTCTGTGAGTTATTTAAATGATGTTTTGATAAATATGTTCTTATAAAATAGGAAAAATGTAGTTAAAAAATAATAGATGAGGACATATATTTAAAGCTGCTAGAAATCAACTTCACTGGATTTGAGGTTTGCTGCCTCAGTTTCTAGTAAGGAATGGGCAATTATCTGCCCAGGAATCTGAAGCAACTGACACATGGAGACCAATATCTCTGAACAGGATGATGTTAGCGAGTGTCCTAATTTCTCTTTACTATTCCAGTTAAGGTAAATAAATTAAAAAACAAAATATCTGAAAGGAGGCAATATAGCAAGAGGCAACAGGATACCAAAGCAATAGAGAAAAAGAGAAGAAGCAGAACCAAGTAGAGAAAAACTGATCAGACAAAAACTACTAGAGAAGAGAAATGGGGTGGAGAATCATAATTAGAAGATAATAGAAGGCTATTAAGTCATGAAATAAAACATACAAAATGGAGAGAGTTTGGGGAGAGAGGAGTCAACAAGTAAGTCAAGAGACAATAATTAAAAGCAATGAAATATGAAACACTAAAATAATGTTAGTTTAAGTGGTTAACATATTTGGGGCCCCAAAGAGATAAAATAAAAGAGAGACAGTTAATGCAAAAACCATTATTTGTGTTTAAAACAATTCTGTGAAGGGAGAAGTGAAAAATAGTGGATGTAAATATATACATATATATGTATATGTGCTATTTTAATAAAAAGAGAGACATCGCTTAATGCAAATAATTTTATTATATATTTACAAGTAATCCGACATTGGGTAGAAGAAATACCTACAGTATCATTTTAATATAAAATGACAAATGACTTTAATAAATTAAAATGACCATTTTTACTGAAAAATTAAATAGCAATCATGTAAAAATAGTTTTAAATTATCAGCAAAATTTTCTGTTTACTATCTTAAATATAGCACAAATGAGTTCTTTGAGCATTCAAAGAAATAATGGGCAAAGCATATATGTCATCAAATAGATACAATTTGGAGGTGATGGTGAGGATGAAATTCAGCAAATTCAGAGAACATGCTGAGTAGTGACTTTAGGTCCAATAGTTATAGATACGAAGAGAAAGGCTGAGAATGTGACATTATCTGGTGACAAATGATGGTACCCTGTTACCTTTAGTGTGGATGGACTGTGAATTCAATGAAGAAAAGAATGCCAGACTAGAAATGGTGAGAGACAATTGCTCAATGTTCATATTATATGAAGTAATGGAATAAGGACTGCGGTTTTGTGCTTTACAATGGTCTACCATGTTCTAATCCTTACAACAATATTTTAACCTTTGAATCTATAGGTAATTTAAAGTAAGTTATTATATTCACAGGTTAAAACATTATTCGTGTTAATGTAAGCTAGATGGAACCACCATAACAACAGATAATTTTCACAAATAACAAATATTAGGCTAAAATAATTACACATACAGAGTATATAATAAAATACAAACAACTTACACCCTTAAAGAATTTAATATTTAATTCTAGTGATTTTTATTTATAAGATTTGATAAATGTTATCTTAAACGTGCAAACAGAAAAGGGCACAATTGGTTCCACTGAGATTGTACCAAATAACAATCAGAGGCAGAATCTAATATATCCTTGTATTGCAAGAATTAAGGTGCACCAGTTAGAGATTAGATGAGATTCCTGCCTGGGAAGCTTTGTTTGAGCTGTTGCTACCCAGATATTCATCACAGCCAAATTTTAAGAAAATCTTTTGTCATTACGTAGGACTAGCCACACCAATTGTGCTTACAGTTTGTTTTGTAAATACATTCATATAACATAAGTACCAGTATAAAAACTTTGTCAAAAAAACATCTTTTCCACAACACAAAATGCCAGTATTTTGCCAAGGAGCTGTTATTCCAATTATTCCAATATTCAAATGTTATTTATTTGAAGCAAAGAAGCAAAGATACTGGCCACAAGTAGCATTAACCATGCAGTTGTTAACAATACAGGCTAAAAAAGAAGAGGCTTCCTTGAAAGCTGTCACACATGGACAAAGGTTAACTGATTTCCCTTGACCTCATCCAGATTGGATTCTGAACAATTTTTCTCGCCCCAGCAATTATGTAAAAATTATCAGAAAAATTACTCACTCCAAGGTCACCTGAGCCACAGCGTCCATTGAACTGTATCCATTTTCCATGAAAATCTCTGTATACCGGCCCATTTTGATTGCTTCTAGCCATTCACCTACTGATCTGTAGGCCCCAGATCCCAGTGGGCTATGTTCTGCCAATAAATTAGATACCCTAAAACACAGAAAATAGCAATATTAAGAGTAACACTTTAACTCTTTTATAGCAAATTGTGATATTAGCACACAATCAATGGATTTTTGTGTTTATATATAGGGAAAAATATACTAACATGGAAGAAAATTATTCAAAATATAGAACACAAAATTCAGATTTTTTTCTACCTGTAGTCAATGAAAACTTATAACAGCTTAAGAAGCAAGTGGTCTGTGATATGAAACATTAGCTAAAAATTCCATGTGGTGATTTAGATTTTACTTCTCATTATTGTTTTTTGTTTGTAAAAATAATACAGAAAATACTGCCAAAATTAGATATGAAGGATAATTTGTGTAAAGCCAATTGCTCTTAGACGGCTAGAGAAACTCAAGTTCATTTATGCTTATTTTCCAGGAAGCTCAGAAGTTCTTTATTCTTCAATTTTATGCTCTTACATAAGGGTACTTGTTAATTTACAATAATAAATGTCTGTTACCTCTTTTCCTGACTTTAAAATTTGGAGGCACCTAGGACTTGGCCCTATATCTTCTCTACTCAGGCTAGAATTCCATTCTAGGCAATTTTACCCACTTTTATGCTTCACGTAGCATCTATTTTTCTCTAATTTTTACCTTCAGCCTAGGTTTCTCATGTATTCATACAGCTACTTCATACTTCCATATTTATCATAGGAATATCCCCTCAACATGTCTGAAACCACACTTCTCATCTTTTTCACATCCCTTCCCCATGAAATCTTCCCTACTCTAGTATATGATCCAACAGTTCACTCATCCCTTGTCCTCAGTCTCCTCACAATCCACCATTATGTGTACTATCCATTCTACCTCCAATACATTGCGCATCTGACCACTCCTCTCTATCTCATTTGTTGCCACTTCAGTGCAAGACATGTCTTACCTGCACAACTATCTAGTCTCAGAGTTACCCTCCCAAATTCTATTCTTACTCTCTACTGCAAAACCAAAGTTGTCCTTTAATGTTTTTATTTTGTTCAATATCTCCCTCCTCCAATAGTGCGTTGCTCAGAGCTGTATAATCAGCACCTATTCCACAGCATGACACAACATGGACAAGTGACTATTTGGATGAATAAATGGGTATCTTGTGACTTGTAGCCTTTAAGCAGTGGGAGTCAAAGATTTGATGAAAATAGAAATACAGGAAGAAACATTTGGGACATAGGATCCTCAAGTTGAAGTTATGAAAGAGTTGCAAATTCTAGTAATAGCAAATTCTGTAACACGACTATTAGGAGGAGAGTTCAAGGTAGGCAGAGACCAAAATCATTGAAAGAGAACATTTCAGGGTATTGAGAGATATTCAAACATCGTCTACATGTTTACAGAAATCACCAAGTTTTTGACATGGATGAAAATAAAGGAAAAGACAATGAACAAGGACTAACACCTTTTAGAATTAAGATTTGTAGATGCCTGAAAAAAGATGGTTAGTAAATGGCATAGTCTTAAGCCAAATCTGTTTAAATGAAACCTAGCTAGCTCATTCTATATATTGCATACAAAAAATATGAAATTTTTTTGGAGATTCTTAAACTGCTCCTAATCTATAATGATACCAATATAAACTAATGCAATCTAGAATATATAATGTCTTTTTACGGTTTCCTTTCTTTATGTCCGTTTGTGACAACATAATTCAAACAAGTAGATGAAAGAAATGCTTAGTATTTACGTGATAATAAATAATTAAAAAGCAGATATTTCAGGAATAACTGCTAAGAAGAGAAATTCACCACTTGTTACTACAGAATGCTAATGATGCTTGAAGAGAAGTTGAAGATTCATTTCTCATTTGTATTTAAAAATGACTTTTTGCCTAGTAAACAAATGTTATGTCAGAATCATAGGACTTATGTAACTTTATTAACAAATTATTTCTCATTTAGTTCACACTAATAGGCAGCCAATTTGGTCACACTTCTTGTAAAAATTAAAAACTGCCTCAAATATAGTGAAAATAACTATCTGGCAATTTTTTTAAAGTACATAATCAATTTTTTAAAGGATAATTATGTAATTAATCAGGTTAAAAAGAAAAACATGTTTTACAAATATACAGGATTATTTAAATGTATTCATGTGCATTCAGAATTTTTTTAAATGCTCATTTGTTCATACCAATCTTTTTCCACAAATTACTCATTTATCAGCTTTAAGTCTTGTTGCAACTTCACAGTAGATGATTAGCCAAATATCTGTGTACAATCAAATAAAAGCAAAGAATCTCTAAAGGAGTTGTCATTGTTCATAAAATTTGACAGACTTTAAAATCTGTTATAAAGAAATCAAAGAGTAATTATTGTTAGATACCTCTGGTTTACGAGATGCTTATCTGTGCTTATTTGGCTTTTCTGTGTGATCTCATAATCTTATTTTGCCCTATACACACCTGTGTGAGATTCAAAACACATCAAAATACACACATTTGGGCTTTTTAAAAATATTTTTTTTAAGATTTATTTATTTGAGAGAGAGAGAGAGAGCACCCAAGTGGGAGATGCAGAGGAAGAGGGGGAGAAAATCCCAAGCAGACTCCCTGATCAACAGGGAGCCTGACCTGGGGTGTGATCTCATGACCCCGAGATCACTACCTGATCCATTGGGGAGTCTGATGCTTAACCGACTGTGACACCCCGGCACCTCTCATTTACTTTTTTAAATGTACCTAAACTTGGCTACAATAAACATTTTATTGAAACTGGCATTTTCACTGTTAGATTAGGCATCGACTTTTTAATTATTTAAATTATTTAATAAGAATATTTTATTTTAAGAGAGTAACACTATGCAAAAACTGTATTTAGATAAATTAGTGTGATATAGCTCCATAGATTAGCATATATAGAAATGATTTTATTGGTTTAATGTCCATGGCATCAGTGTGAATTAACTACATGAAGAAAATCTCTCAAGTCTGGCTTCATACCTGCTTGATGCATTAACCAGCGTCTTCAAGCTACTTGGGTTACGTATCAGCTTATCCAACATGTTGACGATCTCATCAAACTTGGGCCTGCTACTCCGGTCCTTCTGCCAGCAATCCAGCATTAACTGATAGAGAGCAGCAGGACAGTCCATGGGGCTTGGCAGACGGTAGCCTTCCTCTACTGCTTTAATCACCTGTGTAAAGCAAAACAGAACCATACTCAACACCACACGTTCAGTACAGAGTAGCTTGAGAAATTTCCTCCTATCCAACTTTCCTCCTTTCTTGGTCTTACTTGTGCAGTAATAACCAGCATCACTACCTTTAAAATCTCTGATTACTTCCATTTGCTACAAAGCAACATAAAAAAGTAAATATGTTATCACAATGTAAAACAAAGGTTTTCTTCACATATCATAAGGAAAATAAATGGTAATCATTTTTACATAAAATCTTGATGAAGGGTGATTTGTAAAATTCATTGACGTAAAAATAATGTTCATGCTTTATTTATCCTTGCCTTCTGGAATCAAACAGGGATTACATTTATTAGTGATTTTTCTGAAAAATTAATGCCTTTTAATGACAAATTATGGGCAGATACATATTTTTTAAAGTCATAGAACTGCAATTTTACTTCAAAAGAGACTTTCGGATGGTAAATGATGGATAAGTCAAAGACTAAATTAGCTTAACTGTCTCATATATCATTTAATAATGTCAAAGACTGTCTGTTTATTATCATCTACTGATTTCTATCAGGAATTTGGAAGGACTGCCTAAGTAGCACAGGTATTATAAACTTATTTTTAATATAAAAATTTTTAATTTTTATATTAAATCACTGATTTTTAAATAAAACAAAGCATATGAGTATTGGTCTAATTGTGAAACTGTTTTATCGAAAACATAATGTTGCCGCTATCATCAAAATGACTCACTAAAGAAGAAATTCATTTATGCTTCTGAACATAATACAAGTTTCATTCTAGAAAATTTAAATATTTAAGTGATACTAAAGCCAACTACAATACACATATTTCTCAAAATCCTATTGTAAAGATTTCCTTAACAATTAAAGCTAATTGCATTTTTTGACAAAGAGTTTAGAGTTGACCTGACAAAAATGTGTGTGTACATATATATATATATATATATATATATATATAATTAGAATAGGAAATTTACAAAAACCATTTTGAAAGATTGGAAAGAAACCAGTCTCTCAATGATAAAGGAAATGGCATTTGAACAAAAGCAGTGGCACATGGAAAGAAGATGAAATGGCATATTTAAGGGACATTTATGATATAGTGGTAGAGGGGGAGGAGAGAATGTATCTGAGATAAAGCAAGTTCAGACTTCTCACACGGGATGGCTGTTGCTCTTTACTTTAGGCAAACACATTTATGGGGGTAGAGAATGTTGACAGTATAATTTGGGGCTTGTTTTATTTGGGGCGAGTGGGCAATACCCAGATGGCAAGTTGCAGGAATCTGGCTAGGGTGCAGGAGATATTAGATATGATAATGTAAATGTGAAAGTCATCATAACTTGGTCACAATTTGAAGTCAGACATGGCATATATCTCCCTGGCAAGGGCATACAATAAAAGTTCCTGAGAAGTACAAAAAGTTAAGTTCAGGCAGAGGAATAAAAAGTACTCCAGGGCTCCAAAAACAAATGGTCAGATAAATAACTGAGTAACTATGAGCAAAATTCCTGAGAGTCACCTACCACCTTAGTTAACTCAAAAACAATATAAAAAATTAAAATGTAAACCATGATAGAAACTATTACAAAAACGGTAACATATCATTGGCCTACCTAATCTGTAAAAAGTTCATAAATATTAAAAAATAAAATTGTTAAAAAAAAACAGATTCAAGAAAAATAGATACTAACTATAAAAGAAAAGTCTAAATAAATTGAGAAAATAATTATTCCCTTTAGTGAGCAAATAAAAGAGCAAAAATGAAAAATCAAAAGTACCATTTGAACTTACATATTGAGGGACATTCATTTTTTATTAATTTGCTTATCATAAGACTTCTCATTGCTAATGTCAGTGGCTATTATCTTTAATAACATATATGTACCAAAATAAAATGTCCTAATATAGTTCAAGCCATGAAATATTGCACTATTCAGTGAGAACAGTGCTTTTTACGTACTTAAAACCTGATTTATTTCATAATGGATTTTTTCCCAAAGCTGCTATAAATAAGCTCTATTTTTTCTTTAGCACCTACATTTTTTAAACATTGTCTTTCCTCCACTGAGCAGCTAGTCTTCATATGTGACTATGAAATGAATAAATTAAACCAAGTCATTAACTTTATAGGAATTTTATAAGTTATTTGATTGAGACATTATTTCCAGAATATACTACGTAATTTTATTTTCAGGTAAATTTAGATATAGAAATATAATATTATGTCTCTAAGTTAACTTAAGTACTTGATCTAGGAAATTAGGTCACTGAATTTAATTCTACATTTATCTTTAGAATTTATCTTCAAAGTACATTTAAACTATAACTTTAGATTTTATATTTAGACACACTGATTTTTTTTTTTTTTTTCATTTTTAACTACTG
The DNA here is from genome assembly GCF_010015895.1 of Lontra canadensis. Classification (NCBI taxonomy): domain Eukaryota; kingdom Metazoa; phylum Chordata; class Mammalia; order Carnivora; family Mustelidae; genus Lontra; species Lontra canadensis. The sequence continues at coordinate 15,077,453 of NW_022630995.1, read as the reverse complement.
TTTCCTTCATGGTTTGGGAGGGAAATGAATGGCATGTGTACTCTGGTACTGAAATGCTTGAAATCTATCAAAGTGCAATTTAGGCTATTTATTTTCTCATAAAGTTTATAACGTATAACCAAGTGAATCATAATCTCAATTGACTTTCTTATTGCTACTACAGGTGTTAATGTGGATGGTTGAGATAGAAAAAGGAAAGAAAGAGAAAAAAGAAAAAAAGACAACCAGAAGATTGACAATCTGGTACCAGTTCATATGCACTACATCTGAAGTACTTTTTTTAAAGATTTTATTTATTTACGTGTAAGAGAGAGAGCACACAGGCAGGGAGAGCAGCAGGATCCCCGCTGAGCAGGGAGCCTGAGGCAGGACTCAGTCCCAGGACCCTTGGATCATGACCTGAGCCGAAAGCAGGTACTTAACCCACTGAGCAACCCAGGCATTCCAAATCTGAAGTATTAAACTATGCATTTCCTTGGCGTTGTGTAAATCGACAGTCTGAACACAATTTTAAGACTGCTGTTTCTTGGGGGCCAGGGGTGGCTCAGATGGTTAAGCGTCTGCCTTCGGCTCAGACCATGATCCCAGGGTCCGGGGATGGAGACCTGGGTCAGGCTCTCTGCTCAGCAGGAGCCTGCTTCTCCTTCTCCTCCCTTGTTGTGCTCTTTTTCTCACTATCTCTGTCACTATCCGTCTCTCTCTCACAAATCAACAAATAAAATATTTTTAAAAATTCTGCTTCTTTTAATACATAAAACTTCAATACTGTGTACCCAATACGGCACTATTCGCTTGCAGCAAGCTGACTCTACTGGACCCATTTTCTCATCTCAGGGTCAGGGTTTTGTCCTGTCATATATATATATGTGTGTATATATATATATATACATATATATATATGTATATATATATATATATATATATATATACACCCATTCTGGGCACAGTTTGCTTTTGCCACTCACAGAGGCTCAGCCAGCATTACAAGCTTTACAATGCTTGATCCACAAACACTGCACCCCACAGCATATCGCTTAATGAGGGCATGGACTTCCCAGTAAAGAATGTGTGAGAGTATCACATACTCACTGATGCGCTGGTAAATAATTAACAGCTGGTTCTCCTTGGGGGTTGGGGGGGGCAACATATTTGTAACATTTTCTTGTTTATGTGGTATGAAGACTCCCTCCATGTCAAGTACAAGCTATCAGCATGATCTCACTGAAAATTTGCTAGCTGGTGCAAGCTAGTTCCCGCAGCCACTACACGTAGTTCATAATACGTTCATTCCTTGGGGCATTTAAGCTCATTTCACACAATCGCGACAGGGAAACCTGTGGAACCCCGCTGATACACCTGGAGCCTCTTGTTACTCTTTTGTAACAACTGTGGCCTGAAAATGCTAACCCCCAAGAATTAAAGATGTATTCAGGCTACCAGTTCAGCCACTATGACCTGCCAGATTGATAAATGAGGGGAATCCAGACTGGATAGTAGAGGAAGGAGAGGCAAAGGACCTGAGGTCCTGAGATCGACTGAAACCACAGGGACTACAGTGATTCCATAACGGGCCTCTTCTGAGTTCCTCCTCAGGAAGTTTCAGAATTCACGGACCCATGAAACAGATGCTCCCTGAACTTGGCTGGGGAAAAATAGGTCTGTGCTGCAAAGGGTGCAGAGCCTAGCAATCATGAAAATTTGTCTCTTAGATCTTTAGTTGCTACATGGTAATTGATCAACAACCCTCAGCACTAAACGTTCCAAAGCCATCATCACATTTACACCAATGCCAAGCTCTGCACAAATTACTTCCAGTCAGTTATTGAGTATGGCAGTGGTAATAAGATAGACTCATTTCTATGGGATTCCCGTGACAGGCAATATTAGCACAGTCTAACACCTCTCCCAGCTATCTTTCATCCCTCTTCCTTACAAGAATTGCTCTTTCATGGTACTAATGTATATCGAATTCCTTCTTGGCATAGGCTTCTTGCAGGACTTAGCCTGGCCCAGGTATTATATCATAGGTACCATAATACAAACTGTACATGTATTATCTACATTTATTGTTACCATATATTTCCAAGATAGACATTATTATACACATTTTATAGATGAAACACTTGAGACTCCAGAAGGTTAAGTAATTGCCCATCTTTACAGCCAAGAAGCAGCAGTGGCAAGATTTACACTGAAATTTTTCTGGCAAGCAAATCTGTGATCTTCCTATCCGGGTGAGGAGTCACATCATTGGAATTATTTCCCAAGGAAATAATATGGGAAAGTTATGGATCTTACTCCAGGGAACCGGATTTTTGTGTTTTGATGAATTAAGTTCTACCTAGGTTGCGAGTGCTTATGTTATTAGGTATTTACTTGAAATCTCACATATGAGTTATTTTGTTACTGTGAGATATGATGCTCTTCAGAAGTGACTAAAGTTTAAGAATATATTCCTGGAAATAATGTCGGATACTACAGAAATAGTTCCAGATACACCGATTTTTTGTAGGATTTATTTCTGTTTCCAATATTTATTAAAGGTACGTTGAGTATGTCTTTTTCTTAGCACATCAATCATAGATCCGTAGAGTTCCAGAGATTAAAGAGATCTTAAAAATTCTCTCTATTCTGTAGTGAAAAGAAGGGCCATCTGTACCCCAGTGTTCATAGCAGCAATGGCCACAGTCGCTGAATTGTGGAAAGAACCAAGATGCTCTTCGACAGGCAAAGGGATAAAGAAGATATGGGTCCATGTATACAATGGAGTTTATGTCTCCATCAGAAAGTATGAATACCCAACTTTTGTATCAACATGGACAGGCCTGGAGGAGATTATGCTGAGTGAAATAAGTCAGAGAGAGTCAATTATCATATGGTTTCACTTACTTGTGGAGCATAAGGAATAACACAGTGGACATTGGGAGATGGAGAGGAGAAGGGAGTTGGGGTAATTCGGAGGGATAGATGAACCACGAGAGACTGTGGACTCTGAGACACAAACTGAGGGTTTTGGAGAGGAGGAGAGTGGGGGTTGGGTGAGTCTGGTGGTGGGTATTAAGGAGGGCATGTATTGCATGGAGCACTGGGTATGGTACATAAACAATGAATCTTGGAACACTGAAAAAATAAAATAAAGTTAACAAAATTCTCTCTATTCAAGTCCACTCCCTTTATAATCACTACAACTGACCAAGAGTTATAGAATCCAAAATGACTGGCTTTCTTTTTTTTTTTTTTTTTAAGATTTTTTTATTATTATTTGACAGAGAGAGAGGGATCACAAGTAGGCAGAGAGGCAGGCAGAGAGAGAGAGGGAAGCAGGCCACCTGCTGAGCAGAGAGCCCGATGAGGGGCTTGATCTTAGGACCCTGAGATCATGACCTGAGTTGAAGGCAGAAGCTTAACTCACTGAGCCACCTAGGTGTCCCCAAAATGACTGGCTCCAGTTCTAAATTTTTTGTCTTTTATTTTAATTGTTGTTTTTGTTAAATAGCAAGATACAGGACTTTTGAAATTAAATATTGATATTTCTTTATGGATCACTTTTTTCCAAAGGGATAAGAATTAACATGAGGTTACCAGTCACTAAAATAATTACTTTCATTTAAGGGTAGGCAGCATTATCCTTAGAAGACTAATATTATCTTCAAAGACCAATATTTGTTTGTCAAATGCACTCATTTTAAATACTATTTTATTGAGGGTAAAAGTCAAACACTTTTTTTGTCAAATCTCGGTAATACTCAGTATTTACCTGAAAACTGAATTCTTCATACTTTGGTTAATTATAACATGTTGTGTGCTATCGTAAAGTAGTTATTTTACCATGAAATATTCCAGTGATAAAAGATACATATACCAGATATGTATCTCTATATATATCTGTAATTATAACAAAGAATAGAAAGAGGATGAGAAGCACACCCAGTACAAAGTAGGTTGACATCGTTTTGGGTCAAAAATTCTTGCTGTCTTAAAGAGTCAGATCTAGGCCAACAGAAATAGTAGTAGAAAACTGAATGTCCAAAAAAAAAAAAAAAAGAAGAAGAAGAAGAAAAGTAATTCAAGTAATTCTAACATGAGAAGATTGGGAAGATAAATGAGGTTTTGTTTTTTTTTTAATTTTTTAAAAAGATTTTATTTATTTATTTGAGAGAGACAGAGACAGCAAGAGAGGGAACACAAGCTGGGGGAGTGGAGGAGGGGAAGCAGGCTTCCTGCTGAAAAGGGAGCCTGATGCAAGTCTCGATTCCAGGACCCTGGGAATATGACCTGAGCTGAACGAAGTCAGACGCGTAGTGACTGAGCCACACGGATGCCAATAAATAAGTTTTTAAAAAATTTATAATCTATGTGTTTAGTATATTCTATGTATTCATACATTTCCCAATTAATACAAGAGAAAGACTGTCACTAAATATAAAAGCGCCATGCTAATAAACCTCTTATTTTGGTTTTGATTTTAAGTTCAGAAAAATGTTGACATGTAAAATGTATTTTATCAAATAAAGAAGTTTCTACTGACTTCAGGATATTATTTTAGTTCATGGAGTTCATGGTCTGATATTAAAATTATCTTAGTCATTCTAGCTTATTTTTATTATGTGTTGTTATGTTTTTTCCTCTGTGATGACGGACGCAGTCTTATATCAAAAGAAACTGACTGCAGCGTTCTGTCTCCTTCACATAGTAGAAGGTCTCCTCTGAGAGACTTAGAATATTCTGCATGTATGGTAATGTCATATTTTCATGTTGCAATGCCTTTTTAGAACCAGGTAGTATCTGCAATGTAGAGATTATGGGCTATAGCATTCAAAACACCAAATCAGTTATTTTGCTCTTTGAGAATTTTTTTCCAAAGAAATATTCAGTGATCATGATTTTCAAATGCAGTAGATCGGTCATGTGTCTTGAATACAAATTGGGACAGAAATTGAGGGTATCAAACAGTGCTATACACAGAAATTAAATTCCACTAATGAGTGTGAACTTGTGAGAAAATATATAGCTTTTATTGTATATTTTATTAAAATCAGACATTTTAGGAAGATCTGCAATTGTATAATCATTTACTGTAAACCTTATTTAGATTCTTGGAAAACCCAGCCAAGGCCAAAATTTTACTTTTTATTGTTATAATTTCCTGAGAATTTGTATCAGCACTCCCTTTTATTTTTCTAAATAGTTTGAAATAAATTTATCTGATGGAATATCAAGACTCTCAAATGGCTAAAATCAGAAAAATATATGTGCTCCAAATCCTTTGTACCTCCCAGTTTCTATGCCCTTCTTCATGTAACTTTGTACTGTCGGTTCACAACAGACAGTGTGACTGGACCAATCCCTTGATTACAGGACTGGCTAATGGGATTTTAGCAGATACGTTACAGAAGGAGGTGCAATTGGGATCACTCTGGCCCTTCAGGCACTTGACAGATGAGTTCACATCTAGGCTAGTCTGCAGGTCTCCAGAGGAACATGAAAGCCGCATGGATTAGAGCAAAGGTGCGCCAGTGTAGACCAGCGAACTCCAGGAACATGAGCATACCCAGTTAAGATCAACAGAAACACTTAACGAGCATTCACCTCACATCATGTTGTACTGTGGTCTATAATTTTAATTGTGATAGATGCAACTATATCAGGTATAATTGCCAATAATGTAGATGACAAGGCTATACGTATCACACACATAGTTGAGAAGGACTAAAAATTCTGAATGACAGAATGAGAAGTCAAAATATTGTTAAGTTTGAGAAGAAGTTAACCAGTCAAATAAAGAGTAAAGGTTTTCTTTGAGTGAAGAAACAAACACTGTCGTCATGGCAGAATAAAATACATTCACAAACGTTAAAGGAGAGAACGGCATTAACATGATTCTTGAGAAAAGTTGGAAGCCAAACTGTGACGTATGCTATAGTTCAAGTTACTGTTTGGCATTTTTCTGGAGAACAGTAAATAGCAAATAGGTGTGGTCTTCCTTTAGGCTAAAAATTCAGAGTAATTATTATGTATTGAGTTGACTATTTTATACTCATTCAAAAGGCTGATCTAGGCTTACTGGTTGAAAACAAAAGGAAGAAGTAGACATTGATTCAATCAGAGACAGTGCGGTAGTTTGGTACACAAATTTTAGAGAATCCTGTTTAAATTTCTGGCGTAATGATTATTATTTTTTGTGACCTTAAGAAAGTCATTTAATCTCTCTAAGCTCCATTTCTTAACTTAAAAACAGGAATAGCAACAGCATCTTTCTGATGAGTTGTCAAATATATGAGTTCAGTGATTTTTTTTGTACCACAGCCCTAGCCCAAAATAATAAACCTAAAAAAGATACTATGTTCTCCTAAATTTAGAGAACTGTAAGTCAGCGCTCCCTCCCAAAGCCAGGTTGAGTGGGACACAAAGAAAACCAATTGTAGCAATTTGTAGTAACTACAAAAAGGGGAGGTTGGCTGCCTTGCTGTAGGCTTGTTGAGAAGTAGGAATGCATTAAGCCCAATTTAGTGTTGCTATCAGAGAAGAATGCTGTGAAATTACACTTGGAAAAGCTGAAGTGTGACCCTGGTTTCTCACCCACAGAGATTTGAAGAAGGCGGGCTGGCTGGAGCGGTCTGCAATCATAGTCCTAAAGAAGGAACAACGGCTGAGCAACCCACCAGAAGGGGTTTCTCGCCAGTGATGTATACACGTGTACTATACGGTGAGAGACCGTGAGGTCGGGAGAAGGCAGAGAGTGAGAGGAGCTGTGGGAAGCCCCAGTGCATCCTCACCCTCTAGTGACCTGCAAAGTGAGGGTTTCCCCAGGAGTCTGTGCAAGAGCTCTGACACACACCTCACTGGAAAACCAGTGTTCGGGGATCTGACCAAGAGGGGGCATCAGCAAACTAACATAAAAACAATCCTGTCCTTTCTTTTCTGCATATTCATCAAGGACAACTCTGAAAAATCTAGGTACAAACTTTGACAGAGGAGGAAGAGGAGCAAACACGTGACCATTCTTCCTTCCCAGTTTAGGTAGTGAGGGTCAGGCTGGCTCTGTAGATGCGGAAACCACTTTGAAATGGATATAGCATTGACTTTGATTTAGACTGGACTTGAAATTTTATATCTGAAATTGAATCTTAATTACTGGTATGGGATAGTTGTTTCAATAAAATGCAGCTGCAGAGCTGTAGTCTCTGTAATAACCCCTAAAGGCATAGGAGTGGGAGATTTTACAGAGCATGGATGAAAGAAATAATTGGAGGAAAAATAAATGCTTTAAATAAGTATGCTGTTGAGTTAGGACTGCTCCATATACTGGTTTTAGAAAGAAGTAATGAGGTAGTTGATAAAGAACTTAAGAGAGTATGTGGCACATACTTAGGGTTCAAGAAATGTTAGTTGCTTTCATACTTTTTGTTATTTGAAGGGCAAATATCAAATTTCTGTGTAACCCAAAATGGGAAGGACTGTATTGAATAGTAACAATGGAAAATTACAAAGGCAAAGACCAAAGAGCCATGTTTCAGGCATCACATAATAAACATTCTGAACTTGAATAGAAGAGTTTTTCATAGATCCTTTAATTTTAGGTTCCTGTTATTCTAAGTGTAAATTATTTTTCTATATAAGAAAAAATTCTGTGCTTTTCTGCAAATTAAATAGACAATCCAACTCTTCTTATATATTTTTTTAATTTAAAGAAACATAGATTATTATTTTTATCCCCTAAGAATATCCACTATTAAATCGATATCATTCATCCTTTTGGTTTGGAGTATTAGCTGCCTTTATCAAATGCAAATCATAAAAACTTGGCTGTCAGTATTCATTCTCTGATGGCTCGTTCTTCATCTTTGAAAATGGTAGTGACATAAAATGAGTGAATTGTCACTATAGTAGAGCTAACACTGTCTGGCAAGGGACTGACTTTTATGTAATAGTAACTTCCTTTCCTTTGTACTAACTTATTTTCAGTTTCTGCATAAAGGCTATTTTGACAACAACAAAACAGATCAGAGGATAAGCAAAGTATTTCCTCTTTTTAGGCAATTGTCATTGTGAGAAATGAAAAATTTTCTGTCTCCTGACTCAGAGAACAAAGCACTTCATTCCAGACTTGAAGGAGAGTAGTTCCATACTTACATCTTGATTGGTCATCTCCCAGTAGGGTCTTTCCCCGTAAGATACAACCTCCCACATCACGATGCCATAGCTCCAGACATCACTGGCAGAGGTAAACTTTCGGAAAGCTATAGCTTCTGGGGCAGTCCATCTGATTGGAATTTTGCCTCCCTAAAATTGAAAAAGAATAAAAGAATTACCACATACTTCAAATGAATCTCAGGATATTGTTGCCTCACTAGAAAGATCTGGAAAGAGATGTAGCATTTTTAAGTGAATCTGTTTGACAGCATGCAGTCTCTTTTCACATATCTCAGGCTGTAAGCACTTGTAGGCTGACTACTAATTGGCTGTCCGGAAGGTTTCTGGTTTAAATTCTGTTTGACTACTGGAACACATACAGGACCCACATCTCAATTACAGTATCATGATGGCAGCTCGATGAGGGAAAAGCGGGCAGTCAAGCAAATCAATAAGGTATTTTTCATGACTTTCTAACAGAGTGTAAAGGACTAAAATTCCCAGGGCATTGTTTTTTTTGTTGTCGGTTTTTTGTTGTTGTTTTTTGTTTTTTGTTTTTCCTTTAACATAGGAATTATAAAGGGGAAGTTTCGGTTGCTGAATGCAACCCTGAGAGGTTTAACAGTTAATAAGACAAGCGTGAAAATCACGTATAGTTATATTGTCCCCTATCACTGTGCAATTTCTTTTAGACTGGACTTCACTTATTTTCTGCCAATGTATTTTTGTGTTTGTTGTGTTACAGACTGTTTTTATTTTCATCTAAGAGATAGATCTCTCATTTAATTTAACCATATTAAAAATTATGGCAATTAGATTTTGGGGAAAACTTATGACATTATCAAGTTTGGAATTTTTTAATAGTAAAAAAAAAATGGTTTGGTAGGTTTCCTCTTAGTTCACAAAATAAACACTTCTATATCCTGCAGGCAAACTCAGGAAACCAAACATTTCATCCACAGGCAAAAATATATTTAAGGGGGAAATGCATAGCCTTTGAATATTTTCATATAAAAAAGATTAAGATTAACTTATGCCTTCCCATTTTGCAGAGAGGATATAATTTAACACTAGCAAAAAATGGAACTTAAGTTGCTCCTTATGAATCATAGTTTCAAGACATGGGGAAATAACAGTTTGATGTAATGCTTGAAGTTGTTCCATGAGCTGAGGTTAATTTGAACTATTCAAACTATGTTTAAATTATTTGCCCTTTATATATATGGTAACACCACTTTAAGAAGACTTTCCTGATACATACTTTTGTTAATTAAACATTCATAGATAAGATCACATCATTAGGCATGGCCATGTGTCACTGGGATATCTATAATATGTTCTCACTTTTCCTTTTAAAATCGTAATTTGTTGATTTACTTCAAACCTCAGCCTAGGATTTTTCCTCTGGTCCTCTGACCATCATATCTGACATCACTATTATCTGAAGTTCCCTTATCTTTTCATCTCTCAGTATATGGATTTTCCACAAACTGATCTCACCGCTCATTTCAGAGGAGTAGGTCTTGCGGGTCTCAGGAGCTCTGCCTCCGTTCCCCTCTCCCCAGCATGATACACTGACAGAGACCTTGACAAATCTATTTTATGCATTTAACCAAGATACCAACCAATCACAGTGGGAATGGACTTTTCTATAACCTCCTTCTTGCTTAGGCTAAGTTTATTAAGTGTAGCTCTAATCCCAAGAGAATTCTTAATTGAGATTTCATTCAAGGCAAATAATGACAATGATAATTAGGTCTAGAAGAAGAGGGATATTCTACCAATTAATTTATTGATTTACTAAGCTAACGGTTAGAGGGCTTTGTTTGCTTAGATAAGTTACTCTTGATTTTCAGTATAGTACAGTCCCTAAACATCCATGAGTCACAAAGCAACACTGAAAAAAATGAAAACAAAAACAGCCTTATAATCTATGATAAAAGTTTATTCTTAGGCTATGAGTAGAAGTCATTTTTTAAAAATTGAATTAAATAAGCAAATGTGTAATATATCTATCTTAAGAATGTGAGATGCCAAAAGTGTTCTTCTGTATTGAAACAAAAGTTCACCAAATCTTATAATGAAAAAGATACAATGAAAAATATTTCTAGCTTCACAAGGAGTTGGAACATTAAGGATATCTAATTTCATGTTTTCTTGACATTGAAAAGATTTAGAATGAAAATAAGGGATTCAAACTCAAAACGTGCAATACACAGACTGCCCAGAAAATTCTGTTGTACCAATACCCATAGTTTGCCAGCAGAAAAGAATTGTTGGGTACATACCATATTGATTCAGGAAGCAATTACTTTGCTGGAAAAGGATGTTGATTTATGCTAATTATGACAACATGAGTTAGTGACCAATTTTCCATAGATGTGAGCTTAACAGTTAATATAACATGTCGGGGAAGTAATTAGGCATTAAAATACCTCCAGTAAATCAAAACTTTTTGAAGGAATAGTTCTTTTATTTCGTATCATGTGAGTCCTTAAAAGGTAGGTTTAGCTATTTCTATATTTGTTTTATAAATGCAGACACTATAGTGCAGAGAGTTTAAGTTATCCAATAATGTTATACATGTTTATATATTCATATATATATAATATTAATTACTTTTAATGTAGGAGATTCTCTCTTTAACTCTCTTTTACATTTAAAACTCTGAATAATTTATATATTGTTGTATTCACTCTGAATCTAAAGTTTTTGTTTTCAGTATCTGTAGGAAGAAAAATGAATTATTGTGCCCCAGAAAGTGAATACTTTATTTGAGTTTAATATATAAATTTGCTTATATTCAACAAGTAGAATTGTCAGATTTTTTATCCCCTCCCCACCATTCTTTTCTCTGTCTTCCTATGTGAGAGGAATGTCCTTTTTGCTATTTCCTTTAAAAATCTTTAAAAATTAATTGTCTCTCATCTATTGTGTCAGAAATGCATTCTGTTAGATCTTACCCTCGTGGTGTAGGCTGCCTCAGGATCATCTTCTAACACCCTGGAAAGTCCAAAGTCAGACACTTTGCACACAAGGTTACTGTTGATTAAGATGTTTCTGGCAGCAAGGTCTCTATGCACGTAGCCCATGTCAGAAAGGTACTTCATTCCTGCCGCGATGCCTCTCAGCATGCCAACAAGCTGAATCACAGTGAACTGCCCATCGTTTTTCTATTAAAATGATGTAGAAATATTAATCCAGCAACAACACATCACTGGGGGGACATTTAAAAGGATCTTCCTTCAAGCCCCAAATTAATACTCTCACCAACCTTACATGCAATTTGTGTCTGAAGTAGAATGGAAAAAATTATGAAATATATCATTAACTTTGTAACACAGATCAGTCCTCTGCTTGGTCAAAGCCAACAAGGCTTTGAAAGCCCTTGTCAAAAATTTCAGTTAGTTGCCCTAACTAGCATTGTAATTCCTTTATTCTCAGTTATCAGAGGAGTACGTTCATCCCTCCAACCTAGTGCCTACCTTAGATGAACACTGTGCCTTTTTTGAGGTGCTTTGAGATAAGCTAGCGGGATAGGCACATTGCGAAAAAAAAAAAAAAAAAAAAAAAAGAAGTGGCCGGAGGAGATAAAGGAGTTTCTTCAGGAGCACGTGGGAGGAAGAGGATGGAGCAATGACCAGGACATTAGTGTTTCTCAGCAGCTTTCTGACTTTGTCAGGGGCCCTGGACTTAGCACAGGCACACAGCATAACGCCCAACGAATGATTATTTTGAAAAGTAGGAATAATATGGCCTTAAGAGACTAGAGAACTTGAAGATATGTATAAGAAATTTGGTAACAGAATCTGGTAGAGACTGGAGATTAGAAGAAAATTTGGCCTGGTCAGTAGACTGCCATCATCAATGCACAGGACCCTGGAATTATCCCCCAGAAAGGCCATCGTCCCATCACTTCGCCTAATCAATGGTAGCAGTCGCCATATGAAATGTGAAGAAGTAACAGGCTATAGCTTTAATCAGACATGCAAATATGTTACCTTGTCTGGCACAAGACATAGGGTAGTAATACAGTGAGGTATCAACAATAAAATTTAGACACTTGCAGGTAAAAAGAATCTTTTCCTGCAACCCAGAAGATCTGACAGCATTAGTGATACTTTCTGTTACTACGTGGCCATTCCTCTTGTACGAAGAGTGGCTGGCTCTCAGATGGATTACGAGCGTATTTGACCCCTCATCAATACAGATGGTTTGCATGGACCTTAGACATTTTTTTCCTTGATACTAGATACTCTGAGAAAGTTAGGTACTTGTAAAAAATCTTCTTCTTTTTTTACCCCTTTCCTTTTCTTTCCTTCTCTCCTTCTTCCTTCCTTCTTCCTTCATTTATCACCTCTTTCTTTCATTTTTTGGAAGACAATTTAACATACATTTAAATAAAGTTGTAGGGACATACGAATTAGATTTGTTTAAGTTTCTGGAAAGGGAAATTTACAAACCAAATTTTATTTCTTGAAGTATAACTATTCTGACTCCAGATATTTCTTTGGATTTAAAAACTCTAAAGTAGCTCAAATTCAACTTCAACATCACGGGCAGCATACAAACAACACTTCATTTGAGTAATTAAATGTGTTTCAAACCTACCTTTAAAAATGTATCTAAGGATCCGTTTTCCATGTACTCTGTCACTATCATCACTGGTTTGCCTAGAAACAAAACAGTGGTATGAACTGCAACTTTTTGATTTTGCATTCTTATCTAGGAAAAGTTTACTAGAAGGTTTAATTTTTGTCCAAACTATATATATCCTTTTAAAAAGTGTCCTCTTCGAATAGCAAGTAATTTTGTGACATGATGTTATCTTACTGTAATGGGTGGGGCTAATGAGAAGAAAGTGTCAGAAGAATAATAACATTGGCATTTCAGATATAATAATACATCATTTTCAATATTAAAATCAATTTGTGTCAAAATAAGTTTGAGGATGCATTTTATTTTAGAGGTAATGGTAAAGCATTGTGAATGTATTTTCTTTTCCACAATTCTGAACAAAAACTCTTGTGCCATTTAATTGCACTACTTAAGAATCCTTGACTATATGTTGTATTTTCCTAACTTTCTTTCTATATTCTTGTAACTCTTTTCCTCATGACTACTTCTCTTTTTCTCCTTTGTTACACACACAATCTCTATCAATCCAAATATTTTCATTTTTCAGAACTCTGTTCTAATTCCTCTTGCCATCTGGAAACTTCTCTTGCAATCATTGTTTCCTCCCCCTTCCACATCTGGTACAGAAGTACAAGCTACAATGTCGCTGGACAGACTCCAGAGTCACACTGCCTGACTTTGAATTCCAGAACAATCACTTACTATGACGTAATCTTGGGCAAGTCAGTTATTTGCTCTGTGCCTCATTTTTCCCATCTGTAAAATAAGGGTGTTAATGGCACCTACCCCGTAGAGCTGTGGTGAGCATTCATCAAGCCACAGGGTCATGCAAGTCAGTTACAGAGCAGCCTATCACTTAGAATTTGTTCGTTAACTTTCTTGCTGGATACAAGTTGGCTAAGAAAATAGATCATGTTTTACTCCCTATAAAATTATGGCATCTTTGAATATAATATATCTGTGACACAAAATGAAAAATACAATATCAAAAGCCCTTCTTTATATGAGAATATATCTAAAACATGACTATTAGTTTTATCACCCCGTATTCACCTTTTTAAAAAGATTTTATTTATTTATTTGTCAGAGAAAGAAGAAGCCAGTGAGGACAAGCCAGGGTGAGTAGCAGGCAGAGGGAGAAGCAGGGTCTCCGCTGAGCAGGGAGCCTGATGCAGGACTCATCCCAGGATCCCAGGCTCATGACCGGAACTGAAGGCAGAGGCTTAACTGACTGAGCCACCCAGACGTCCCAAACCTCACTATATTTTAAAACTTGTCCCTTTACTATTTAATAAAAGCATGCCACATAAAATTTGTATTAATTTATTTTGAGGTAAGTAAAGAGATCTTATGTCAGAAAAATCTATCTCATAGGTCTATTAATAAACTTTACATATTAGGAGGGGAAACAATGCTCATACATTCAGGAAATGCATTATAATTAATGTAATGACATTCTCCAGAAGGACAGCTGTATTTTTCTTAAGTGAATAATTCAAGTCATAGAACTAGAACCTGCATATTTATTCATACAACACTATCTAGAAGTGAAATTAAGCTATAGAAAGTTAGACAATTACATATGAAGAAGAAATAACTAGGAAGAAAAAAAGATTTCTCATTTCAATGTCAAGATCACTTAAAACTTACTATTTCAAATAAAAACATAGGACTGTCTAATTTCTTACTCAGATAATTCTGGGTTTTTTTTAAACACTTCAGAAGAAATATTCTTTTAATGGAATGTGATAAGTATATTATAAAGCTAGAGACACATTTTTCTCTTCCTCTTTAATGTTTATAAAAGTAATTTAAAAATTTGTCTAAATAATTCATTAGGCATATGTTTGAAGATGCCTACATTCGGTGAAACACTACACGTGCAGAGAATGAGCACTAGAGGTGGGGATGTCATTTGAGCTGAACCTTGAAGGCTTCAGGGGTCAACTCATGTCATAGAAGGAGGCAGATACTCCCGCAAGAAGAGGTGGCATGTGCCAAGGCATCTGGTCATGAAAGAACCCATCAAGTTCAACCATGGCTAGAACCCTGGATTTTTACTCCGTCCATCCTGAAGTGATAGGAGATGAGTTGGGAAATACTTTTTTAAGAAACCAACCGGCCCACAATAGTAAAATAAATAAATAAATAAATACAAATCATAATGTATTTGTAAATGCCTGTCACAGCACAACAGAGGAAAAGATTGTAATTTCTTCTTTAGTAAAGTACAATATAAGATCATAAATGAAGAAATGCTTGTAATGTAACTTTAATGACACTGCCACACCCATTTTAATTCAGACAAATTTTGAAATAGACAAAGTTCTGCTTAGACCCTTTTGGTCCCATTCTCACATGCAAGAGCCCCTTTCAGATTTTCATTAATGTTGAAGCCCATTTTCTTTTCGAAGTCCACAACTAATGTACCACCCCAAGGGTGAAAGCCAGAATTCCTGACACCTGCTATGGCACACGCATCTGTGTATTCGAAGTTACACCAGACATGATGCTGGAGTATCCCGGAACGGCCTGCTGTAGTAGACATGACCCCTTCATTTGCCTGATTTCAGGAACTCAGAAGTAGCGGGGAGGAAGCTGAGTTGGGCAATCCTGGCAGCAGCTTTTCACCAAATACTAACGAAGTATTTCAATAAATGTACAGCTAATAGAGCCAAAGAGTATGTACTGGCTAAACATCAGCACTGACCCAACTAGAAGGAGGCCTACATTTTCTGGAATCTGCCTGGGTAGCTCTTTTATTCGACTTTGACCCCTATTTACAGAAATCCATTGGGGAAATTGTCATAGTGTAACTGGAATTGAAAGAACTGATTTCCCACAGACATCCAGAGAAGATAGTGTTAGCTTCCCCTCATCGGCGCCCCTTAGTTTGTAGTGTATGGTAGATGTCTTGTCCATCAAACTGAAAGCTGATCCGTGGCTGTCATTACTCACTCTGCCTTAAGTCCTTCCTGACTGCAGCAACTTCCCTACAGATCTACTCACAAAAGTTTCTGTTTTCTCCTATTCCCTTTTTCTAGAATTTCTTCATTTTATCTACCCTTAATTTGTTGGACTCCTTTTTTTTAAAATTTGTCTTTTTACCATTATGCGTCCATGGTACATATTTAGTACGGCTCACCCAAGTTCTATTGAGCAGAAATTGGAAAGAATTCCCATGTAAGAATATTTTTTTCTTTGATGAGTTTGTTTCTTAAAAATACAAATTTTCATAGCATGCTTTTATTAAATAGTAAAGGGACATTTTTAAAATATAGTGAGGTTAATGTGGAGTGATAAAACTAACAATCATGTTTTAAATTCACTGAGCGTAGGAGAAAAAAATGTATGCTGTAAAGTGAATGAACCAATCAGAAGATTTCCTGACATTGAATAATATACATTTGGATAGAAAAAAATAAGTGATTACTTTTTAGGGAAAGGGGCACCTGGCATTTGTTCTATAAGACTTCTTAGATTTCATCACCTAGTTTTAAAAGTCAGATTAATTATTTATGACAGTGTAGGTTGTAATGTCAATAACAAAAAATATTTGAGAAGTGTGATAGGGAACTAAAACACTTCTCACATTTTAGAAAATGGGAGAAAAGCAATTAAAATGAATGTTTGCAAACAAGCACGATCTTCTTTTGTTGACAAGAATAAGACACTTTAGGACCCATTCGATTATTTTTCATGCTTGAGTCATTTTAATGCTAATTATATTTAGTTTGGCTTATGTTTTGTCTCAGTTTGTGCTAGCCTGCAAGAATGACATAGCAATAATTAATGTGGCTTACTCTAACCCTCGTAAATTCAATAAAACTGTATAAATCATTTTCCATTATCCAGCTCAAAGTACAGACAAAAAATAGATTTGCCAATAATTTTGAAAGCATATTATAAAAAATCTATATAAAACAAGCTCATAAAGCATGTCAAAACATGATTCTAATCACAGAGTAGAGTTTTTATATTACTTTATATTATTTACCAAAGACCTAGCCCAGGCAGAGTCTAAATAGAAATAGAAACATATTTATGGAATTCACCACCCTTTTATTTTAATCATTCAGTATTGGTGATCATAAAAGAGCTACAATTTGTTGATTTATTGGATTTTCACTCTTCATAAGGCACAGTGTTATTTTTAATTTTATTAAATTCCATAATAGTGGCATCACAGAAGACATTTTTCAGAAACCGAAAAGTCAGGCTTAAAAAGATTCAATATATGATGGGTTGATGAGTGCAAATGTATAAGAAATGAAGCTGGGAATCAAATTCATGTCCATCTGACTATAAAAGCTATTTTCCTTTCCTCCACACTATGATACCTATCATTTCAAAATACTTATTTTAAAGTTTAAATTTTATTTTATTTATTTTATTTTATTTGAATTTTATTTTAAAACCTCACAATTATTTACTCTTTTCTGTTAATACAAGCTTGGTAATCATGACCATGGCGCGACAAACTATCCGATCATTAATGGCAGATCTGGTAGGAAGTCAGCTTCTCTCAGTAAATAACACAACCTCACATATAACCTTACATATGACTATTACTTATATATGTTCTGATTGTTCTGAAGTTTTCACACTTGAAAAGGTAAGAAGCAAGATACACCTTAGGTGATTTTACTACAACTGAAAAACTGAGTTTGTTCCCTTACTCTGCGACTTTTTTGGTGCTAACATCCATCACAAATCCAAAAGAAGAGAGAATATGCCACCCCTGGCAAAGCAGTCCTTTTCCATAAGATACCTCAAAGTTAGGTGAAACAAACTTCGGGGAATGTGGCTCTAGTCCTTGTTTTTCATAGCATTGCCCCAACAGCCTGAGAGCTGTCATCCACTGGGAGCATATTAGAAATGCATAATACCAGGGCTCGATCTGATCTAATGAAACACATTCTACATTTTACAATTTCCTCAGGGGCACGTACAGTTTTGAGAAACAGTAAACTAGGCCACATCACAGAAGTTGCAACTAAATCTGGGCTTATTTTATTTGCATTGATTCCAGATGCTTTTCTGAAACCACTAGCTCATCAATAAACACTTGATACCAGTTAAGCCTCCATTCAGGGAGCATTTGATTTAGAAGCATCATAATTCACTGGAGAATAATTGTCACTGGGTTTCTCTTAGAAATATTTTACAAGACTTGTAAATAATTAAAAGTAAGCCTGTGCTTATACTTACATGTCTACAGTTTTATTTCACTCAGTCATTCTGTTTGGGTTAGATTCCATTTAGTACACTAACACTTGCAACTGTTTGAAATTACTTTTATTTTGACCGCAAGGGAAACTTGAGAAAACTCAAATATCATGGTTCAATTATTAATGGTTAATGGTCAACCAGAAAATGGAATCTTGTGCTTAGGACAGGAATAAATAAAGCTTATTAAGGGGTTAAGGAGGGGAGGACAAAGTATGGGGCAATTAAAAGGGTATTCATATTTTAATTCCATTATGGTCTTTAGTTGTTGGTTAACATTTTAGAGAAAAATCATTTATAACATTCTGTAATTTTAATTTTGGGAAAGATGATAAAGTAAAAAGTTGATATACCTTACCTGAAACAGGAGCATGAAAACACCAAATGTCTCTAAATAGAAACTTGAA
This sequence comes from Lontra canadensis, assembly GCF_010015895.1. NCBI lineage: Eukaryota > Metazoa > Chordata > Mammalia > Carnivora > Mustelidae > Lontra > Lontra canadensis. The sequence goes on along the minus strand of NW_022630995.1, from coordinate 15,059,046 downwards.
ACTTTCCGTAATATCTTCTTTTATTCCAGATTGTTTACACTGATAAACTTTTTCAGTAGATGCTCATTTCTCAAATTAGGAATTAATTTGAGTTGTTCTAACATTACTGAAGGTAGATGATTACTTATGGAACAGAAATTATGAACTTTTCAGAGGAGGTGGGGAATCCGAGAATTAAGAAATCTGATAGTTTTCTTTTATTAATAATGAAAATAACTTTAAAAATACAATGATTAATTTACTAATAGTCAATCTATGAGACAATAAATTTTGTTTGTATAGTTCTATTTTATTTTTTTGATGAGCAAGAATTAGATTTTATTAGGAAGAATACTTATAAATAGCTAATAATTATTTTACACATATTTCTTAAACTTCATTCTATGCCTTAACAAAGAAACGCAGGCACTGAATCAATGAGCTGGCTTTTATTTCTACTTCAGCTTTAAATTTGTTTCCATTGTGGTTTATCACTGGTTCATAGAATTTATTTCCTTATGTGAAATGTACATTGTAAAATTCAAGTAAACTTACACTTTAAAACATTTACATTTTTACATCTCAGGACTAAAGGTAAATCAGTCACTACATGCTTATAGGCCTCTCAAATGTAAGTTGTCCAAACTAAACTACTGATTACCAACCACAGTCTTGATTCTACTAGACTTTTCCCTATAAATGGCAATTCCTTTCTTTGAAGAACTAATGACAAATAATTAATAATTATTGACTCTTCTCTTTTTCTCACACTCCATATCTAAATCACAAGAAGCCTTTCTGTGATTGTCTTCAAAATATCTAAAGAATCCAAATACTACACTCCATGCTAGATCAGCACCCTGATCTAGACCATAATGAGGTATGAATAATGTCAGTAGCCTCCCCATGGTCTCCCTGCTTAAACATAGGCTCTTACTATCTATACTTAACATGGCAGCCAGACTGATCTTGTTAACACAGATATCAGATTCCATCACATCTTGGTGGAAAAGCTAAGACTAAAAGATGGTCTTTATAGGGACCAAATATTGTGCACCATCTCTCCTCCTACTATATCTCCAAGTTAACTTCCTTCCGGACTCCTCTCCTTTATTCCATTGAAGCAACACTACATCTTCAAGTTAAGTTCTTTCCAGACTCCTCTCCCTCATTCCATTGAAGCAACAATGGCCTTGATATTTCTTGAACATCCCATGTAAGTTGCATTTAAGACTTGCTGGTGCTTATTTCTACAACATTCTGTCCCCAGATATTTGTAAGACCCACACCTTCACTTTATTCAAGCCTTACTAGAGAGGCCTTTAACTAAATAAAATAGAAATTACCAATCCTCAACAAAAGCAATCCCTTGTTTCCTCACCTAGCTTTATTTTCTTATTTAATATATTATAAATATATTTATTCATTTAGTTTCTGTCGCCCCACGCTAAGTAAACTTCATAAAGGCAGGAACTCAGTCTGTTTAATCTCTGATGTATCCTGATTAATAGCTATGGACATATTAATAGCTATGGACATATATTAGGTGGTCAGTTAATATCTTTGAATAAATCAATGTTTGTCAAGTGTATACTGAATGATGAAATATGAGATTGGTAATGTACACTCTTTAAGAGCTTGGGTTTGGAAGTTATATGAAAGTTTTAAAATGTGGCATTATTCTATGCTAGTTTTATGATACTAAATAAGGTATTTAACCTCTTTAAAGTTGATTTTTCCCATCTGTAAAATGAGAACAAATACTAGTGTCTAAACAATAGATTATTGTGGAGATTAAAGGAGATAATAAAGAGAATTAAGCTTAGTAAATTCTTTTTTTTTTTTTTGTAAATTCTTAAAGTAATGTTAATGATTAGTAGTAGTAGTAGGTGTTATATAAAAGATCTTTTGAAAAGATTCTCAAGCTATTTCCTTCATATGAATTTTATTTTTTTTCAACAACAACCTTAGTTTTATAGGATAAAATTTTCAAAATAAAATATAAACTATATATCTGGCTAGTTTTAAATGTTTATATAAACACATCTAGTCATTCCACTTAGTTAATACAATTTATGTCTTTTTTTTTTTTTTAATCACCTAATGTGTCTGGCCCTGTGATAGAGACTAGGGAGGCTATAAACATATATCAATTTCAAGTAGCTCATTTTGTAGTAAGGATGATAAAACGTGTGGAGGGATAACTATGATATCATGCATAGCAAGATGAAGTGCTTGAGTATACAAGATCGAGTGTATAAGATTGTCCCTGGCTGAGAATTTACTCATTCAACAGATATATGAAATGCTACACATGCTGAGCACTGATCTAGGAACACACAGCTGAGCAAGACAACAAAAACCTGGGCCCTTTGAAGCTTAAATTCTAATGTAGAATCAGGAAGCTTTCCTTTACTGAGCTACTTGTGGATGGGAAGCTTTCCTTTACTGAGCCATTCAACATTATTTAGTGGTTCTTGTATGCAAGGCAGGCACTGAGAATAGAAAGAAAAAATGAAGATAAATGACAATGATCTCATGAATAAAGTCACATCTGAATTAATATTGAAGGTCAGGTAGAGCCAAGGTAAGTGGAGAGGACAGTTTATGGCTGAATGAGGTATTTCAAAGAGGTAGAACAAGGACTCGGTAAGAGTTTTTCTGGAAAGGAAATAGTGAAATGTGGGGTTATGGCCAAAATTACATGGGGTTAAGCATCAAAGTATATATACTTTGCTTCATTTTTTGCTTGTTTGGTGATGAATCATCAGAGGAAAGCAGTGATTTAGTAAAGTCTACCTTCGGGCAATATATGTATGGAATGGGATAAGATTAGACAAAAGTGGGAAGGTTAGTTTGAGGATTGTTGAAATATCCCTGTAAAATACATAGTAAGAGCCTGTAAGATGGAAGTGACTTTAAAAGATAGAATGAAATACTATATTTGAAAAGTAATTGCAAATTTATCTAATAAGTCAGAATTGTCTATTTAAACAATCAGTTGTCATTGAATGTGCTATCTCTTCAGACATAGAAATAGAAACAAATAAGGAGAGATTTCTCTATGTTTCTCTAATATTTTGCTTAAAGTTATTAATTTTACAGAACTATATTTATTTGTACATGATCCTAGATTAAGAAATACAACAGTGAATCATTTTAGGACTCAATAGAAGTATTCCTTTAGTCAACTTTGACAATAATTTCCACAAGTGGGGAAAGATATATCTTAAAGAACTAAAGATGCTGCAATGGGAAAATTATTTTTCCTATTTTTCCTTTAATTTTGAATCTCTTCAAATCATAGAAGTTGGCACTATATATATTACATTAAAGCATCTTGTATTGTGATTGAGCCAATTAAGCCAGGACCTGTGGGGTTTTTACATCATTTCTCATGAAGTCTCTCAGGAATATATAAATATTTCTGATATGCCTTCTTTAACAACACATCACAGATGGAATTTGAATTCGGACTCATGTTTCTGACACGTAGAGCAGTGGTACAAGAAAGATGAAGGTTCATGATAGCACCATCCATAGGTGTGTGACTTCAGACTCCCTACCTCAGCTACAATCAGAAAAATCATGAGATTTAGTCGCACTTATGTCTCATTATCTGTGTGCTGCAGGTTGAGAATAATTGTTGAATAAATTAGCATCAGATCAGAAAGCATGAAATTAAGGACACAAATAAAGTGAGTTGCAACATGGTAAATTAAAAACAAGCTGAAGACTTCCTAGGCTGAACATCAAGAGGCACATTTATTAAGGGAGAATGCAGTTTAAGCTCACATAGAACAAAAAGTAGGACAGAAATATTTTAAATATTTTCATTTTGCTTTATGTATATGTGTAGTTTCATGGCAGCAACAGCAAATAGAATATTTGATTAGGAGATTAGACATCTCCAATCTGTATTCCCAGCTCGAGTACTGTTTTTTAGACTAAAATTTATAAAATTTAGATATGATCATGTGTTCATAAAGGTTTCAAGTACATATAAAATATATGACAAATTTAATTGACTTAATATGATAAATTTAGTTGTCTTAGTTTGTCTCAGTCAGGACCTATTTACAGTAAACAAGTTTTATAATAAATCAGAGGTCTATAAAAGGAAGTGAATATTAATTATAATAATTTTGGGGTGTTGCCCACTAGTATCTGATGCATTCACTTAGATTAAAATAAATATTTATTCACTACTCTAATTAGCTGCAGGTTTATTCACATACACACATACACACAAATATATTTTAATTTAATCTATTTAACAATATTACAAGTTAGGTATGATGTCTCTCTTTTTTTGGTGATATTGGGGCTCAAAATGTTTAACTGACCATGGACTGGTTTAGCTTTAGGTATAATAGGCTTACATAAATATTTAAGACACTATCTGTATTTTTAAGGAACAGACTTTTTTTACTTTTTTTTTTGGTAGCAAAAGAGACATACATGCAAAAGAGACAAAATTAAATGAAATATTTGAATAAGAGTTTTGGGCAAATGGAAGATCATTACAGATAACTGCAAAGAGCAGCTTGGACAAGAATCTATTAAAATACAGGAAAATTATTATTAATATTAGAGTCATTTTGAATAACATTGCTGTGGCTAATTTTCTTTTTATCCTGAAATTAATAATAACCTAATAGAAGACACCCAGATATTCATGATACATACACACACATGTAATTGCTACTGTACTCACTTTTGGTCACAACACCTTCTAAGTGAATGATGTTAGGATGATCAAACTGCCCCATGATACTTGCTTCACCCAGGAAATCTCGGCGTTGCTTTTCTGTGTAGCCTACTTTCAGGGTTTTGATTGCCACAGGTAAATCTCTTTTTCCTGGAAGTTTCAAACGTCCACTACAAACTTCACCAAATTCACCTTGTTATAAAGATGGAAAAACACAAAATTATTTCAAATCTTTACCCTAATAATATGCTAAAGTCCTAGAATATTAATGTTTAGACAAAACAGTATTAAAGGGGAGTCCAAACTTCATTATCAGTGGTAAGAGAATACGTGGTGCTTTGGGAAAAATCGTCTACTGGTGATCATAAAACACTGGGGGTTATTAGCTTCATCCATCTCACTTACAAAAACCTTAATGAAAATATTAGAAAGAAATTGAATGTAACTGACTGAAAATCACTTCCCTCCTCCTTCTCTTTCTACGGTAGCAGTGCCTTAATTAATAAGAACAGAAAAAGAAGAAAGTTTATGGAAGGACAAAAAGGAAATAATTTTAAGGAGGAGATGATTCATAAACAGAGTAACCGAGTGTTTAAACTATGTAAATAGTTTCAGGTACTACAAATTATATATGGAATATAAAAATAGTAGATAATAAAATCCTATGTTTGAATATACATATTTTTGCTGTGTTTTTTTTTTAATTTTATAAAACAAACACTTGCTGGTTTAAAGATTTTATTTTTTTATTTGTCAGAAAGAGAGATGGAGAGAGCACAAGCAGGGGGAGTGGCAGGCAGAGGGAGAAGCAGGCTCCCTGCTGAGAAAGGAGCCCAATGCAGGACTTGGTCCCAGAATCCTGGGATCATGGCCTGAGCCAAAGGCAGATGCTTAACCAACTCAGCCACCCAGGAGTCTCACATTCTCGGGTTAAAATATGAGCTCCACAGACAGAAGCATTAAAATATGACAAATAACATACCACTTTGAAAGTAAGTCAGTTATAAAAGATTTAAAAATATTCTATGTTACATCAGGACATTAAAAAAAAAGATCAGGATATTGACATGGTATATTCTATAATATAAACACAAATTAAAAGAAAAGAGAAAGGACCCCAAAAGATAAAATCATGAATGATAGAAAAGAGGTCACAACCAACACCACAGAAATACAAACAATAATAAGAGAATATTATGAAAAATTATACGACAACAAACTGAGAAATCTGGAAGAAATGGACAATTTCTTAGAAACTTACAAACTACCAAAACTGAGAAAGGAAGAAATAGAAAATTGGAACAGACCCATAACCAGAAAAGAAACTGAATCAGTAATCAAAAATCTCCCAACAAACAAAAGTCCTAGGCCACATGCCTTCTCCAGGGAATTCTACCAAACATTTTAAGAAGAGCTAATGCCTAAAAAAATAAAATAAAATAAAATAAAAAGAAGAGCTAAGTTTATTCTGCTCAAACTCTTCCAAAAACAGAAATGGGAAGAGAGTGAAAAAAGAAAAAAAGAAAAAAAAAAAAAAAGAAAGAAAGAAAAGAAAAAAAAAAAAAAAAGAAAGAAATGGAAGGAAAACTTCCAAACTCATTCTATAAAGTTAGCGTTATTTTGGTCCCCAAACAAGACAAAGACCCACTAAAAAGGGGAATTAGAAGCCACTATCTCTGATAAACATGGATGCAAAAATTATAAAAAAATACTAGCAAATCAGAGTCAACAGTACATTTAAAGAATTATTCACCACAATCAAGTGTGGTTTATTCCTGGGCTGTAGGGGTGGTTCAATATTCACAAATCAATCAACATGATACAATACATTAATAAAAGAGAAGATAAGAACCATACGATCCTGTCAATAGATGCAGAAAAAGCATTTGACAAAATATAGCATCCCTTCCTGATGCAAACCCTCAACAAAGTAGGGTTAGATGGAACAAACCTCAACATCATAAGGCCATATATGAAAGACCCACAGCTAATATCATCCTCAGGGGGAAAACTGAGAGCCTTTCTCCTATTGTGAGGAACAAGACAAGGATGTCCTCTCTTACCATTACTGGAAGTCTTAGCCTCAGCAATCAGGTAACAAAAAGGAAGGCAAGGAAGAAGTCAAACTTTCATTACTTGCAGGTGAAATGACACTCTGTGTAGACAACCTGAAAGACTCCACCAAAAAATTTCTAGAACTCATACACGAATTAAGCAAATTTGCAGGATTTAAAATCAACATACAGAAATCCATTGCATATCTATACACCAATAACAAAGCGGCAGAAAAAGAAATCTAAGAATCAATCCCATTTGCAACTTCACCAAAAACAATAAGATACCTAGGAATAAATCTAACTAAAGAAGTAAAAGATCTGTATTCTAATAACTATAGAACACTTGCGAAAGAAATTGAAGAGGACACAAAGAAATCGAAAAGCATTCCATATTCATGGACTGGAAGAACAAATATTGTTAAAATGTCTATATACCCAATGCAATCTACAGATTTATTGCAATCCTTATCACAATGTCAAAACCATTTTTCAAAGAACTAGAACCAATAATCCTAAAATTATATGGAACCACAGAAAACTTTGAATAGACAAAGCATTCTGAAAAAGAAAAACAAAACTTAAAGCACCATAATTTCAGACTTCAAACTACATTACAATGCTGTAGTGATCAAGACAGTATGGAACTGGCACAAAAACTGACACATACATCAATGGAACAGAATAGAAAACCCAGAAATGGACCCAAAACTCAATGGTCAACTAATCTTTGACAAAGCAGGAAAGAATGTTAAATGCAAAAAAGAGTCTCTTCAACAAATGGTGATGGGAACATAAGACAGCCACATTCAAAAGAACGAAACTGGACCACTTTCTGACACCATACACAAAAATAAATTCAAAATGGATAAAAGATCCTAATGTGAGACAGGAAACCATCAAAGTACTAGAGGAAAACACAGGCAGAAACCTCTTTGACTTTGCAGTAGGAACTTCTTACTAGACACATCACCACCGGGAAGAGAAACAAAAGCAAAAATGAACTATTGTGACCTCATCAAGTTAAAAAGCTTCTGCACAGCAAAGGAAATAATCAACAAAACTAAAAGGCATCCTATGGAATGGGAGAAGATATTTACAAATGATATATCTGATAAAGGGTTAGTATCCAAAATCTACAAAGAACTTATCAAACTTAACACCCGACAAACAAATAACCCAGTCAAAAACTAGACATGAATAGATACTTTCCCAAAGAAGACGTCCAGATGGCTAATGGACACATGAAAAGATGCTCAACATTACTCATAATCAGGAAAATACAAATCAAAACCACAATGAGATATCACCTCACACCTCTCAGGATGGCTAAAATTAACAACACAAGAAATAACAGGAGTTGGTAAGGATGCTGAGAAAGGGGAACTGTCTTTCACTGTTGGTGGGAATGCAAACTGGCGCAGCCATTCTGGAGAACAGTGGAGGTTCCTGAAAATGTTAAAAATAGAATTCTCCTACAGTCTAGCAATTTCCCTGCTAGGTATTTACCCAAAGGATAAAAAAATACAGTTTCAAACAGATTCAAAGTATATATGCACCCTGATGTTTATAGCAGCATTATCAACAAAAGCCAAACTATGGAGAGAGCCCAAATGTCCACTGACTGATGAATGAATATATTATATATAATGGAATATAACTCAGTCATCAAAAAAATGAAATCTTGTCACTTGCAATGACATGGATGGAGCTAGAATGCATTATGTTATGTAAAATAAAATAGGTCAGAGAAAGAGAAATGCCATATGATTTCACTTACACGTGGAATTCAAGAAAGAAAACAGATGAACATATGGGAAGGGGGAAAAGGAAAAAAGGAGGGACAGAAACAACCCATAAGAGACTCTTTTTTTAAAAAAGATTTTATTTATTTGAGAGAGAAAGAGACAGAGAGAGTGAAAGAAAGAACACAGCTGGGGTGAGGGGCAGAGGGAGAAACAGACTCCCTGGGAGTCCAAGGCAAGGCTCAATCCTGGAACTCCAGGACCATGACCTGAGCTAAAGGCAGACACTTAACCAATTAAGCCCCCCAGTTGTCCTGCCATAAGAGACTCTTAAGGATAGAGAACAAACTGAAGCTGATGGAGGGAAGTGGATGGGCGGTGAGCTAGATGGGTGATGGGCACTAAGGAGGGCTCTTGTTAGGATGAGCACTGGGAATTGTATGTAAGTGATGGATCACTGAATTCTACTCCAGAAACAAATATTGCATTTTATATTAACTACCCAAATTTTAGATAAAAAATAGAAATAAATAAAAGTATGAGTTAAACACACTATTGTACCTGCTCCAATAACTCTTTGAATGGTGATGCATGAAGCTTCTATCTCCTTGGCAAATTCATGGACAGCTTGATTGGGATCCTCATAGGTGTGTGGATCAATATAAGTTCTTACTCCTGGCAGCTTAACTGGAAAAATAAATGTGCATTAAAATATAACTGTTTGTAAGGATGAATGAAATCAGACATTATTAATCCCTAATCCCTTAAATCCCTAATTCCTAGAAATGCCCAAGATGTAAGGACAGCCCCCAACCCCCTCAGTTATAGGAGTCATTTGTATAGCTATGTGATTATTATAATTGTAGAAATCTGGATTTCTGGTATGTATAAGAAATTCATATATGACAACATATATGAATAGATATTATCTTTCAACAATAATGTTCATAGAGTCAGTCTCCAAGCCAAACTAAGGTAAGTTTGTTCCCTACACTGGGCAATGAAATGCTGTGAGTTGCTGTTTTGTTATTCTGTTTCACTTAAAATGCTATCATAGATGAATTTTGATTTTACAAAAAAATAATTTAAAATAATTTTTCTGGTGCTTTGGTCCAGTAAGACTAACACAGAAGTCAAAAGAAAAAGGTAAGTTCTATCTCTCACTCTACCCCTGTTACTTCATGGCTTTAACTAATACTCTATGATTCTATGAGCCTCAGTTTCATCACATTTAATGGCTACCAATTTCACACGTTGCTTTTTTTTTTTTTAAGGATAAATAGCATTAAATAGGATAGGACCTATGAAAACAGATTCAATGCTTTGCAGCATGAATTATGGCTTCAATGATTTTGACTTTTATGGTCATAGCAAAGTGACAAAAACAAAAGAAATTATTTTTATTTACTTGCCAAATCAACTAATGCCATACTATTTATGAAAAATGCACATTTTATTTTTTTAATGTTATTTATTTGACAGAGAGAGACACAGCAAGAGAGGGAATATAAGCAGGGGAAGTGGAAGAGGCAGAAGCAGGCTTCCAGCTGAGCAGGGAGCCAGAGCAGGCCTCAATCCCAAGACCCTGGGATCATGACCTGAGCTAAAGGCAGTGGCTTAACAACTGAGCCACGCAGGTTCCCCCCAAAATGCACATTTTAAAATACCATTAATTTTGGACTCACTTAGTCTAGTTTTTAAAGTATGGTATCAAAACTTGATTTTCTGTGTTTTTAAAAAAGGATAGTCTTTTTCAAATGATTGAATGAAGATTGTTGCTATAGGATCTGCACAGGAAATTCCTGCTAAAGTGCTAGAAAAAGAAGAAAGATACTGAGAAATTTTATTTGCTTCTTCCAATGGTGTTATTTAATGATAACTTTCTACTGACTCTGCTGGAAGAAATTAGAATTGGCCTGGAAATTTGGTTTGAAATATAATAGCTTTTTATAATGATTGAGAAGAGTTGTTTTTTTTAATTATAATGAAGGTTTGTTTTAAAAAATTGAATAAATCATCCAGCTGTTGTCTAGAGTCAGGCAGCAATGCCCCCAAGCCCATATGCTTTACAGGGACATAATAGAACACTTACATTTTTTTAAACACAATATTTTGGTCAGTTATTACACATATCTTTGTCTGAAAGTATATAAAAATAAAAATAAAACCTCCTCTATTTTGTTTTCTCTTGATTTTTTATAATTTGCTTACTGTGCCCATTATGAAAATGCATCTTTTCCTCTTCCGGATCTTGTTTTGCTTTGCTGTAACCACACCGCCTGGAACAGAGGAAGCTACAATTAGCCACATCTCCAATGTTGAAACACATAAAGCCCAGAAGCTCAAAATGCAATTGAAATGATTGCAGCCCTAACTGATTTTCACACTAGTAGCATGAAAAAACACCAGTCCTTCTTTTGGATGAATGATATTTCCGCTATCCGTATCTCTCAGTCTTGCCCAGATTTCACTGAGAAGTCAGAAGCCATCCAAGTCCATTTTTTTTTTTTTAATTCTCTCTACCATACACCACACTCCAGATATTTTCTGCTTCCTTTCTTTCTTTATTGCTTTTTTTTTTTTTGCCACCTCAGAAGCCTTTTTACAGAATGTACCGCCCAAAATATGTCTCTGATTCAATAGTGTCCTCCTTTCAGTATATCATTTTATTTATTTTTTTCCTCTTGTTGGGATCTTTCTCCACTCAGTCCACTTAGATCACTACCAATTCACCAAACCTGCAACCCTTCTCAGTTCAGCTCCACTCCCCAAATCTTATTCTCTCCTATTTTACTTAACTACTTACTAATTTCAGTGTCCTTGCAACCTGTTCTTGTTACTGAAAAAAAAATCTGCTCTTTGAGGTTCACGAGTGACATAGTCACCTCGTGACTTTATCTTAGTTTTTAATTATTCATGATGGTCTGAAATCTCTGACTACTCCTTTCCTGATGCTTCTTGCTCCTCCCCTCATTTATGTGAACTTCTCTGGTTCTCTACTGTCAATCCACTCATTTCCATAAATTTAATTAATACATCCCTTCTGGTTTAATTCTTTTGAGAGCTATACTCTTATTCCATCACAGATTTATTTTATAGGGATATTCCATTGGCATACAGACTCAACAGATGTAAAAAACCAATCAGTATACTTCTCTTTACTTTCAGTCTTGATCAGTTGCCTTCTTTTTCTGTTAACAACACTGGCAAGGCCTTGGCCTCTTTAGGAACAAAGCCTTATCCTTGTGTACTTCACAGCAAATTAGTTGTCAAATCCCAAGCTTTGTATAACATAAAAGTCTTACAATTCATCTCTTCTTTTTCATTACCTCTACTGGTTCTTCAATTAAGGCTTTGTTATTTTTCATTTGGATTGCTGTAAGTGCCTCCAAACTGATGCTCCTGCATTCTGCAACTATTTTCCCAAACTCTACTAGACCTGGCTGTAGCCAAATTACCATAAATAAGGTTACTTTTCTACTTTGTTGTCTCCTAAGTCTTTAATCAATCAATAAGATAAAGATTTCTAAACATAGCCTTAATGCCTATTTCCTACACTACCTCTGTTATCTTCAAGTACACAGGACTATAGGTTCTCAGGTTCTCAAGATCTTTCTCCATGCTTCCACACATTTGCATATCCTTGTTCCCACACCTAAGATATTCTTCCTAACAATTTTCAATTATCAAAGTCTAGTTCAATTTTTGCCTTCTTTGTGGTTTTCTTTCTTCCTGATACCCCAACTTAATGCAATCTTTCCCCATGGGAACCTAACAGCTTTCTGTACTCCTGTCTCATTGCGATTCCCGTTTCAATGCAACATAATCATTTTGTATGTCTTCTGGTTCTTTTACTATTTGCCAGTTTTGTAAATGACAGTAGATAGCATTTAACTATAAATTTCTGTAGTGACCTAGCACCTATCTCAGAGCTGGCACCAAAAATATTTGTCACATTGATGAATGAATAAATGAATGAGCGAATGATATGTTGATTGCATCTACACAATGATGAGTATTTGGAAAGTTGATGAATACTAAGTTGATGTGGTACATGATAAAACATTAAACCAACTGACTCAAATGAAAATATTTAAACTATTTTAGTGAAAGTCTAGGGAAGTGAATTTACTATTCATAAGGTCTCATAACAAAATTGAGTTTATTAAAAGCAAAATTTCCATTCATTTCTGAATGAAGAAAATACAACCAAAATGACAGATTGACAAATAATTTCATTATAAAATTGGTTGAAAACTACTATGTGTTGTAAATGAAGTGTCCAATCCACACATACAAATGAGAACTTCCCCTTGTTTACATATTCTGTATTTCTTTAATATATGTGTATTTTGATATAAAAATGAAACCTATTTTATTCTATATCATTTCCTAGTGTATAACTACATATATATTATACAAAGTAGATAACACAACCCATCTCTGTGTCATTTTTGAATGAAAAATACAATTATATTTGTTTAATCATGTTAACAAACTGACAGTTTATTAATAAAATACAGCTAAGTGATATTTGAGGAAATCTGAAATATCCTTACTAGGAATGCTGTTCTTGGGTGAAGAAAAATACACAATGGGGATTTGGTGGTTTTTCAAATTTTATTCATAACACTTAGATAGCTGCTTTGTCATCCAAGAGTCCTTAAGACATCTTGAATTAAATCACTGCAGTGAAATGGAGAGGAAAAAAAATACATAAAATCATACTAAAACTACATTTGGTCTGACATTTAAGTTATTTTAACGCACTGTTCATAATTTTTCTAGATACTACATTATTCTTTCAATCTTTAATATATGAGTCTCTAGAGAGAAGTTATTGATACTTTTTAAAATCAATGTTCTAACTACAATTGTGTGAAATCACCCTGAGATTTAGGTTATTTAAATAACACCGACAAAAAAACCTTTGTTAGAATTCTAAAGAGACCTGAAAAGTATACAAGTTCTTGCAGTTTACTTTAGAAAACAAACATCCATTCTACCTTTAACTCCTCTGCCTTCAAAAGGAAAAAAAATAATAAGCTTTCAAATTTGTATCTTCAAATAGTCTTTATCATTAAATAAGCCTCATGGATTTTTAAATTGCATGCAAATTCCTCATATGAAAATGGAAATAAAACTTTGGATCTCATCTAAAAAGTGGTCTGGGAATACCTTGGTGAGGACTGGTTAACATTTTAATACCTAAGAAGAGAGTCAGGAGGGCAATAGAAAGGAGTTATTTTTGACTATGGGCTTCTCTAGAGCTCAGTAACATATACGGCTGTATGCCACATTAACATATAAAATTAAGTTCTGGAACCCCCAAAAGCATCATTAAAACAAGTCTCAACAAGATACAGCAAGTAAAAGTGCAGCTGGCAGAGACTGGCACTCGAGCAGCGGTTCAGCCTCACGAACAGAGCACTGCAGGATGACTGCTCATTCAGTATCATCTTCTGTACCTGCTCCAGATGCATAATTTTAACCCATCAGACAAACAGTCAATAAATATGCCATTCTATACATAAATTATGCCTCCTACCCTCTGGAACCGATTTTTTTTTTCCCTGAATGGAAAAGAAACAGTTTCTTCATTTTGCTCCCTATCACAATTTTAATGAGCTTTGATATCACTGTACTAAAAATATCTGGAGTGTTTTCAATTAGGGAAATCATCTTCTTGTCATTTTTACTTATGTTTTCCTAGAAAACAATGCTGTCTTACTATTTAGTAGTAGAGGTGGCTATGAGAATGTAGGTATGATTCATATTCATTAATTAATATTTGTTAAGAAGTCCTAGAGAGACAATGTGTAAATATAACAATGACTTTGATAGGTTATTTAGAAACCAGCCTATTTTCTCCCATACTTGTTCTAAGAATTTAGGTAACACATCCTTGAGGATACTAATTCTGATCTTCAAAATTTAGTCCCAATCAGAAATGATCCAAATTTGGATATTTGAAATTTCCATAATACATGAAAGTATTTCCATAATACATTTATGTATGGATGGATGTGCCAATAAGTAATTTAATTCTTGGATGTCAATTAAGAATTTGATAATAAATTAGAGTATGAATGTCAAGGCCACCAGAGGACCAAGCAATGCATAGAATTAGTACTTTACTAAATGGCACCCTTATGACTAATGAGGAAAGATGAGTGAAAGCAATAGCCAAATGAGATTGTAAATCCTTGTTCAACTACAGCTTCCAGAGAATCAGTTTTCCATTTCTTTAGCCCACAGAAAAAAAAAACAAAAAACAAAACAAAACAAAACAAAAACAAACACAAACAAACAAACAAACAAACAAAAAACCACTTTTCTTCCTGCTGAATTCTGTATCAGGTGGGGAGGGATAAAGAAATAGTTCCACATTTTGATTTTTCTCAAAGAGTGAGCATATGCAGTCCCTAGGTCAGAAATGGAAACTTCTATGTTGCCTCCCTGTTTTCCAGATTAAGAAATGCCTTACCTATATTTTAGAGCCAAAAAATAAAATTCAAAAGGCAACAAATAGCAGTATGTTTTACCTTGGAAAATAAAATCTTCTTGTAATTTAAACCTCTTTAAAAACCACACTTCTCCAGATGTGCACACTCTCCTATTCTTACATGATAATGACCTTAACCACTGCATAATTTATTTAAGAATTTTATTGCTAACATCTTAAAAAGAATAAGTTACAACTTCTGAGGAAGGAGTTGGACTTTTTCACTTCAGGATTCTCTCCAACTAAACAAAACTAGTTTTAATGAAAACTCAGCTAATTCAGCCTCATAAAATAAAGAAGCATATGAATACCAGCTTATTAATATATTTAATGAATACTAGAAACAAATTAACTTTTGTTTTACAGGATGATACTCTTCAATAAGAATGCAATTGAAAATGTACTGAAATGAGATTTTGAATATTAAGCTGTATTGTTTGCAGGTCCTTGACTCTCGTTCATACATTCCTCATTCATATACTAGGGGTACTGTGATTTTTGAGGTCTTCACAGATAGATTTAAGTTATACAAAAAAAAATGATCTATTACTGTTTATTGAAAATTCTCAAGCACACTTCTCAAGAGAAATGTATTCATGCTGAAAATCACACTTTCCTTGGGATATGGGAATGAAGTGATTATACCACACAAAACGTAGGCTTAGCTTGCAAAGTTCCCGTCTCACATTCTATCAGAATACTAACCACGCTATGATTAAAGGCAACATGAGACACTAACTTATTTCTTATTTTATGTCTTACATCCCATTTTTTAATTTCCATATTCTAAAAGACAAAGAAAAAAAGAATACAGCCTCCAAAATAGCATAGTACATATGAATTGGTAAATTTTTGATTAATGAACTCTTCAGATCATTTTAGAATTAGCAATAGGAAGACTTGAACACTTTCAAATACTCAAAGATGAATTGTAAACTTTTCAACATGGAGTTAAATTTTAATTGACTTAGAATATTGATGTAAAAACACATTTCATAAAGTATGACATGTGAAGACTGTCTCCCTGTTTTCAATAAATTTTGTTCTAATGTAAGATTAGGTAATATCCTATTAATTTTTAACTATTTCATGAATATGACTATTGGATTTCTCAATTAGAGTAGGTCCACAAATATCTTCTACAATATCTCCTACTTGAGGTTCCACAAGTATTATAAAAAGAATCTGGGAGCAGTTCATTGTTATGTTTTATACAGCAAGTCTTCAATTGGAATTTAATATATTCTCTATATATTGCAATGGCATGTCTTACATCTGCCTGCTATGAGCACTTCAAATGGGGGTCTAGAATTATAAGGGATAATTTTATATTCTCTGTCTCTCTTCTAATTCTATAAAATGTGATAGTACTTCCACATACGTCCCTGACAGAAATGTTGTGAAGATGAATGAAATAATCTCTGTTGTATGTATGTGGAAATAAAAATTTGCTCACTTTAAATTTTAAGAAATATTCACTTCATATGAAATATTCACTTCATATAAAGAAAGAAAAATAATTCATTGAAACATTAAGATAATGGTTTTTTTTTTTTCGTTTTTGTTTTTTTAAGTAGGTACCATGCCCAGCATGGAGCTCAGTGTGGGTCTTGAACTCAGGACCCTGAAATCAAGACCTAAGATGAAGATCGGAGGTGAGATCAAGAGTCAGATGCTTAATTGACTGAGCCACCCATGTATCCCAATGTCATATTTCAATATAATTTGTGATCTTTGTGGTCAGAGAAATTTGTTTTTGTTTTTGTTTTGGTCTAATTTCTGCATTAGTTTTTCCCTCACATCTCTGATTAATAATATTTTAAAAAATCTCTAAAAAGTGAGATTGATTTCCTGAATTATAGGACAGGTAAATGAACCTTTAATACCTCTGTTTTCAGAATATAAAACTCTATTTCCCTTGCCACTAGAACACTTCAGAAAAAGCAGTAAGTGATAAGAAGACATTGGAAAAACATGAAAATTAATGAATGAAGAAAATAGTCTGACATATGTTTGAATTTAAGAAATACAAGAAAAAGCTATTTGGGGACCATGGGATCTTTCAGATGGACTTATAATAAATATTATGTTATAAACATTTTCTGGTTTTTGTAAACATAAGCACAAATGAATATTAAGGGATTAATGATAATGTTATTTTAGAAATTACAAACACTAATGTCTTATTTACATTAAAAAACAAATCCATTCAACACAGAGTATTTGTAAAAATAGATTTCCTTTGAGAAGTAAAATAGTAATTAGAATCTCAAGATAGTTATGATGTCATAAAGTCAAAGATCACCAATAAAAAATACCTCTGCTAAAAATGTAGGTAGGCTACCTTGGGTACCTAAAATCTAGGCCTCTAGGTTTCAATCATAAATATTATAGAAATAATTTCTATTATTGGGTAGATTGAAGTCAAAGAATAAAGAATATTTGAAATATTAACATTATATATAACCATAGATTTCATACAAAGTGGGCAACTAGAATGATGAAAAATAATTTGAGATCAAAGGTGGCAGCATCTAATTACTAATATTATCTTATAAATGATACACCATCCATTTGAGAAGGAATGGAGCATCGTTTTTTCGTGACGGATATTACACAGCAAAACTCACAACTCTGGAGAATTGAAGCTTTAATATAGTTGAACTGGAGGATGAAAGATCTCAGTCAGTGGTTTAAAATTGTGCTTTTAAGACCCTGAGATTTCCACAAGGTATGTCCAGGTACTTTTAAAAGCCAGTAAATTTACAGTGGGCAATTTTAATTGCATTATAATGTAGTGAATTTAAGGTCAAAACCAACTATACATGAGAAATGAAAAGCAGTGAGATTACAAAATCTCAAAATGTCTAACAATCTTTGGTCTATTATGTCTGTTCACACATGCTTGTGATAGAATGTTCCATTGGAAAATACTTCTGTGGTAATTGACTCATCCTGATATGATTATACATGAAATTGGGTCACAAGATTTCGGGTCAAGATTTTTCAGTATTTCAGTATTTTCAGTACAGACTACTAGGAAAATTATTCTTCTCAGCCCTTAATTTTCACGATAAAATGTTGTTTTCTCCTCAATGATTTAATCTAAACAGATAGCATTTTTAACGGAAACCTTGTGGTGACTTGACATTCCATTACAAAATGGCATTTTAGAAAACATAACAATAAGAACATCTTAAACTTCCATTCTTTCCCAGTAATAATTTTAGATAATTCTCTTACAGTCTAATTTATGTAAAATCAATTTAAAAATTTTTCTTCCACTTTATTTTGTCTTGTTTTCTAAGATTGCATTAAAAAATTCTGGATCTTCCATAAATTTTTCCATGAAAACTGTTACCATTTTATTAGGTATCTAAGCACATTTGTGGCTAAATCATTCATTCATTCATTCATTCAGTGTGTGTGTGTGTGTGCACATGTGCACACACACACACACACAAATACACACGCACACACAGATACACTCAAAATTACTAATGTTATCTGAGTAAAAATATTAGAAAAACATTTCTGTGGTCAGGTTTTCTGATGTGTTCTTTGCAAAGGAAGCATTCTGCCTTTCTATTTTTCCTTTTATTTATTTTATAAACTCCCTGAGCCCTCTGTATAGTGGAAGAAGATTTTATTTTTAAAATTCAAGCATTTAAAATCTGACTAACGTTTGTTCTTGCCAATACTTTCTAAATCATGTCTTCATAAATTTTTACTTTCACAATAAGTTTATATTTGCGATTTACCTCAAGGTAGGCCTGGATGTCAATCTTTTTTTCCAAGATGTAAATTTTATTTATTCTACATAGTGAAGATATATCTCTTACAACAACTATATTTGAGGCTCAAGTAGTATGAACAGTTCAGCAACTTTTATTTTTGTTTTTAGCTTTCCATAACGTGGTTTAAAAAATCACAATGTAAAGCTATTTATGTTACACTTTAGCCATTGCCAGATTTCAGGGTTTTTTGGTTTGTCACCAAAGCCCCATGCTCAGAAAAAGAATTTTTAGAGTACGTTAAGTCAAGTAAAACAAATCTATGCTTTCATAATAAGTTTGAAACTTTTTACAAGTACTATAATTTCAAAAGACTGAGAAAAAGATCTCTTGAGTTTTATCAATCTGCTTGTTACTTTCTCTCGTTCTCAGAAGATCACTGGTATCCAGCCCACCATTTCTTACATGTACACACATGTGCACATATATTCATAACATTTTTTTAATTAACAAAAATTAATTTACATCTAGAGAATGCAAGTTACAATTTAAAGTGCTCCAAGGAAACCTTATACTTCTCTAAAATGCATTTCGGATTATCTTTTCCTTGCAAATTTTGACTACAGATAAAAGCTCAATATGATAGTACAAGGATTTAGATTCTTTAATCTGGGCAGAAATTATCTGGATTATTTCACTTTTTCCAAGATAGTACACTGTTATGTTGGAGTCTCTCTAAATCTGTGGATAGAGGTCTCTGGTCTTTTCTACCAACCTATAGCTTATAGCTATAACCCAGATATATAATCAGGATTTGCATTTGTAAGTAATTAAGATTATCCCATTGGGACACTGATTCCCAAAATGTGCATTTTTTTTTTTACTTCACCGATATCAAATTAGAAATATCACCTCTAACATCTAATATCTGAAATAATCCAAGCTTAAAATATTAAATAAACCATTTAAAGTTACATGTGGTTCTATTCTCCAATGCCATATGTATCACAATGATAACAAAAAAAAAAAAAAAAAACCAGAAGATCCCAGTTAATTTATGGTCATTCCATGGTTCTGGGAGAGAGAAATGGTGATTTCACCTTGAAGCAGCATTTCAGCAAGAAGTAGCATTCCACCTCCACATATGATACGATTTTAATCTTAATGGAACAACAAACACAGCAACATGTTAAATGTAAAACAGGTGCTATAATCTTATAACTTCTGGTTTAAATCAGGACCACAGCAAACGCTTTGGAAGAGAAGTATGAATGCTGGACATAAGGATGATGTGCTATACGTATATTTTCTTTGAAATTATCCTTTACCCAATGACTTGTTAAGATTCCCCTTTGGAAATCAGTTCACTCTTCTTTTAGGCACAACTGGTGCACTAGCTGTTAAAATGTACACAAATGGAGAAAAATAAAAAAGGAATGCTGACGATAATACATATAGGTGGGACATTACATAGGAGTGAAAGCGGGTGCGGAACACTAACCATATTAGGCTTGGATGGGCAACAGCGCACAGGGAAGAAGCCCTTCCACAGCCACACTCGCAGCAACTGAAAAGCAAACAAGAGAGCCCAAGATAAGGAAGAGATCCCACTCCCTCAATATAGCATTAAGACTCTATGAATTTAGACAGGTGTCTGTTTTGCTTTTCAAAAGCAAAATCCCTAAAGACATTACAATTAAATTTCTTCCACAATGCTTTTCAAATTAAATAGCATTTTATGGATTTATGAAATACATAGCTATATTAAATAATTATTTTTATTTTACTTAAAATGCTTATTCGTAGGAAATATAATGAGCCAAAGCTTTTGATTATGCAATTAATACAAACATACAAATAAAGATTTAAGCCCATTTAAATATCTTTCCTCAGAAATTCCTGCAAGATTTATATTCAGAAGACATGCTAAATTGTCCTTTAAATACATGTTTGCATAGAGCCTACAAATTAGGAGGGAGAATAATGTCCTACTAGTTTGACCCACTGATTTTGTATGCCAGTGGCATTATTTATCACAACCTATTGAAAATGTTACGCTTACATGACTTCTCCAATCACCTATGGAAAACTACCAATTTAACTTTACATATTCAGACTTAAAAAATTGCATCTCCAAATATATATTTGTAGAGCTATTGCTATAATAAAAAAGCAAACTATATATAATACATGCATTTTTCTGGATATTGCAACATTTAAGATTCTTTCAAATTTTCCACATAGTCATAAAAAATCCAGAAAATACCAAGTAAATTACTTACTAAAATGCACTTTATCATTAGAAACCACAAAACTGATCGCAGACTATAACATAAGTTTATTTAGTGCTTCAATGTATTCACTTGCTAGTATATTTTATGAATATCGTTTCTAATGGTTTCAAGAGAACAGAGAAATGAACTCAGCAATAACACATAAACCAGCAGGCCTAGGGTTTTGTCTAAAATCTGTCTATTTTGAATTGTAATTATTTGAAATGTATCTACTCTATTTTATAACAAATAAGGAGAGGAAAGTGAAATATAAACATCTAACAAATTTGGAAATGTTAAAAAAGGTAGATAAGTTTTTCCAAATCAAATTCCAAAGGGTCTTTTGGAAAGGAAAAGTAAGGATTGTTCTTTCTATCTATCTATCTATCTATCTATCATCTATCTATCTATCTATATAATTTTTTTGGTAAACTGATGTTGTTTTAATTTTTAAGACTACTAATTGGGAATTTGGCTGTCACTAAAGTGAAATCCTAGTAAATAAAAATGGCTACTGTGACAGTTATCTCTTATTTGACTATTTATTATAATATATTTTTAAGGGGTGCCTGTGTGGCTCAGTCGGTTGAGTGTCTGCCTTTGGCTCGGGTCATGATCCCTGGATCCTGGACTTGAGTCCCATATTGGGCTCCTTGCTCAGTAGGAAGCTTGCTTCTCCCTCTGCCTGCCACACTCCCTGAGTGTAAATTCTTTAAATTTAAATTCTTTAAATTCTTTTTAAATTTAAAGTTAATTCTTTAAAAAATACGCCTTAAAATTATTTCACTATAGAGATAATGAAATTCAAAGTTAAGGTATATCAAAATATTAAAATACTTAAAGAGTAGTTAAAACATCCGCGAAATACTTTGGCAGTTCTTAATATATTTCTTTATAATTAAATTAATTTCATTAATGTCTTAAACACATACTGATGTCTTATATAAATCAACTTTCCTATTTCTGTTTGTATCAGCCCTAAGATAAGGGGTTGCCAAACTACAGCACATGGACCAAATCTAGCGTACCACTTATTTTTGTCCATAAGGTGTTGTTGGGACACAGCCATACTCGTTACTTGTGTGTGGCTTGTCCCATGCTGTTATGACACAGTTGAGTAGTTATGACAGAGAATATAGGGCCCTCAAACATTTAATACCTGCCCTTAGAGAATGTTTGCCTTCCTCTTTTCTTAGGCTATTAGTTTCCTAAGATGAGAATGATTCTTTGATCTTTTCTTTTACTTCACAGTTTAAACAAAATGAATGGCATCTGTAAGTAGTCAGTGTTTTACTGTAATTGGTATTACCTATGACACAATTAGCTCAATTTACTGAAAGTTATTGATGTGGAAAGTTTGCATATCTGTGTTAATTTCAAAAAGCAGAGTTCCAATTCAATAAATAATTAATAAATAGTAATTGTTGACAAATATATCTGATTACTTTTCGATGATTAAAAAAAAGATGATGTAATCTCCCAATAAAGTACAAACATACTTTTAGTTGTAAACTATACAGTTTATAAACTCATGTAGAGCTGTGTTTAGGAAGGTGGTAACTTCACTGTGGTTTGGCATTACCTAACAGGATTTAATATTCAGCCAGTGTCCTGAGACAAAACACACTAATGATCCTAAAAATAATAATTTTCCTAATTTGAATGATCCTAAAAATAATAATTTTCCTAATTTAAAAATTATAATAAGGTTTATCTCTTACAATTTAATACACACACACACATACGCACATACACACAAATATACATGCTATTCACTGTAACACCCAATCCACAAATTTTAGTCTTGAGGAATTTATATCACCTTACTTAACACTAGAGCTTTAATTTAAAGTTTTAACAAACTTTAATCAAAAATACAAAATCATGTAAAATCAAACCCTTGCATTTTTTTTGTCATTGATTTAGAATTTGCACCGATAACATCTGACTTATTTTAAGATGGCACAAATAAATTACCCTGGGTAAATGAGTTAATCTCTTTGTGTTTCAGTTGACAGCTATAAAATAGGAATAATAGCAGATCCTATCTTGACAGTTTTGTGGAAATGAGGTGAGAGAATATATATATTCGCTTAGATCAGGATCTGGCATATCATACATTTTGGGAGAAAAGTGGTAACTTAGTCTTAGTAATATCATAATCAAAGTGATGGACTAGATTATTATCTCAGAGTAATTGTTTTTTTTCACAATCCATATAATATGATCATACTAAATATTTCCACTTATAATATAAATATACATTATGACCAACTCCTATAAATACCGAAGGGTCCATGTGATTTTTTTGAAAAATCAATCCCATGAATTTTTTTTCCTAAGGATTTAGTAGTGATCACAGTATTCTATGCCTCATTAAGAAAATTAAAACTCGACTTCCTTTACTAGGACTATCAAATGTGTAAGAATAACACCAAATAAATCTTTTAAAATAAACTCTGAGGATGCTGTCACAGTAACACCTCAGCACCAGATGGTATACAGGCTCTTCCCTTAATCAATAAATACTTGAAGTACAGGTTGAAAATGCTTACAAGCCTCAGAGATAATTTAGAAATAGAAACCAAGATGTGCTAGAAATAGCAGCCAATCTAATTTCTGTGAGCTATGGCTCCACACAGGCCACATCTGCATTCTCATCAGTCTGTAGCACCTGGAAGTCTGTAAGTAACTGCGTGCAGCTACAGCAAGATCATTATTAGCCAAGTATAAAATAGTTTAGCTCTTCCAGGCTTATACTAAAAACAAGAAACAAAACAACAAAAAAAGCTGTGAGTCTTTGTTTCAACAAGATATTTTGATTTGTCCTTCAGAAGATTAAAATATAACAGAAGCTTTCCAGACCCAAAGAAGATTCAAATACAATTACTTTAGCCAGGAATTAACACAGAGTTGATCAATATATGCATGAAGTGTGTCAATGTGAGTAAGATAACCTCCCTCCTACCAAAGCAAGGTGATTTTAACTCTAGGGAAGAAATTCTCCACGATACTAGATCAGAGAATCAAGACTACAGGCTATGGATAAATGATTTAAATTGCTAAACAAGAGATCATAGAAGCAGATAAGAAAAGCTCTAAGATCCTAATAGACAAAGAAGAGAAACACAGGAAGGGTAATTTCACAAAACAAGTAATTTAATTAGGTAACAGATATTTTCAGTTTATTGGTTAAAAAAAAATTAAAAAGGGGAAGAAAACAAAAGGCTTTATCCCTTTAAGTAAAACAACAATAACAACAACTAATGGCACTCAGTACTAGAGAAAACAGAGAGGCACTTAGGCCACTGAAAAATGGCACTAAGCCTTTAGGACACAATCCTCTGAAACCTATCAACGAGCAATAAAAAAGTCCTTATCTTTTGACACCATTACAAAGCAAAAGAATTAAGATCATGGGGTTTGTAGTCAAACTAGGAGGAGTCCTGGATGCGTCCGTTACATATGGGTCGCTTGGGTAAACCAGTCATGGATGTGAATAAGGTAATAACAGAAACTATCCCACACAGTGCGGTTTCGAAGAATGAGTTTCATAATACATGCGAAGCTCTTTGCACTGTCCCAGACTCACAGTGAGCATTTTAGAAGTTTTAAAAATGACATGATTATAATAATCTGGTCTTAGGGCAAAGAGTGAGGTGCAGAAAATATGCATGAAGTTGGTCATATTAAAGAAACTAAATAATGAATATTTTGAAGAAAACAAAATACATTTGTGGAGTCGATGATGTGATGAAAATCAGTACCCTACATACATATTAATTAGTGTGCAGAGAAATAAAATGATGACAAAAGTGGTTTTTTAAGGACTATTGTTGAAATGTCCCATTAATTAGCATTATAGGGCAATTTTAATTCTCTCTGCTTCTGATGTTTTGTGGTTATTTCCCTTTATAATTTTAAGAAAGTGAAATCATTAAAAAATGTTCAATTATGAGGCTTATCACAATACACTGTCATTTACACACTATCATTTTTATTTATTTTTTAAATTTTTTTATTGTGTTATGTTAGTCACCATACAGTACATCATTAGTTTTTGATGTAGTGTTCCATCATTCACTGTTTGTATATACCACCCAGTGCTCCATCCAATCCATGCCCTCCTTAATACCCATAACCAGGGTCATCCATCCCCCCGCAAAAAAACCCTCAGTTTGTTTCTTAGACTCCATATTCTCTCATGGTTCATCTCCCCCTCTGATTTCCCCCTCTTCATTTTTCCCCTTCTATCAGTTTTTAAATGATGAAAATAATTTAAATGTTTAACAAATATGTATAACAAAAGAAACTGAGAAAATTGTTCACTGATAATTAACACTGATGGTGTTCATCATTTCATAGATTTATAATGCAGTATCTCTTACATCTGTCTTAATTCCCTGCCCTCTTCTAAGATTTAGTGCTGATTTCCTGATGAAGCCAGGTTAAAACTCTCCAGAAATCTTTTGCAAATACTAAGTAAAGGATAAAAAGCATAATTATGATGGACATGGCTTCCAAACTCTACTCTTTGGTCCCCATGCTTCTGGCACAAAGACATAAAATTATTCCGCCCTAAAGAGAAGGTAATATAAAATGGTTACAAATAACTTTTTATTTAACTTTTTAATTGTGTCTTTGAGTAACTCTGAGAGGAATACTACATCTACCATACATGTTGGTATTTATATGTGCAATTCATTCCCTATTTCCAAGTCATAGTCTAGACAAATTGGAATAGGATATCATTATATGCAGTAATTTTTCAAGCTTCTTTTCTACTTCTCTGTTTCATTCTTAATATAGAGAGCTTCTTATCCCTCACCAACAATTATATGTGCCTCCCTATTAGCTAAGATGCTTTACCAACAATGGTCATATCTAAGCACAAGTCTCTGGTGGATGGATTTTGAGACATCAGTGGATCTCAGTCTTACCTCATCAAGTTCCAAACCTGTCACTTTCATATCTTGCTGTGAAATAATGAGAAATAAAAATATGGTATCTACTTCCCAGTTCCTGACATAGAACTCCTAAAATGCTTCTATGTACGGGTGCTGGAAGAATCTTTGCTCCAACACTTATTCTTTGACCCCAGTTCCTGGCGCCGAGCTCCTAAGACTCTTGTAATTTCTTATGTGATAACAGCACTAGGAGCATCTCTGTTCTAATACTTGATCTTTCACCCTGGTTCTTGACCCAAAGCTTCTAAATCTCTTGGAATTTCCTGGGTGTGGGAATGTCTTTTGTACTAATGAAGTGTATCCTGATCATCACCAGAAACACATAGGTTATAAGTAGAAGTATGGGATTTTCAGTCACACCCCTCATTCTCTTGAGAGAGGAGGGGGATAGAAATAGAGTTAATGATCAATCATGCCTACACCATGAGTTCTCTATAAAAATCCCAAGAGTCCCAGAGTCCAGACAGCTTCCAGTATGGTGGACACATCCATGTTCCAGGAGGGGGATACAATTCAACTCCATGGGTTAGCTTGCAACTGGGACACATTTAGACCTTGCCCTATGTATCTCCTCAACTGGCTATTCATCTGTACCCTTTACTATACCCTGTATTATATGATAAACTGGTAAATGTAAGGGCTCTTGGGTGGCTCAGTGGGTTAAAGCCTATGCCTTCGGCTCAGGTCATGATCCCAGGGTCCTGGGATTAAGCCCCACATTGGGATCCTTGCTCAGTGGTGAGCCTGCTTCCTCCTTGTTCTCTCTGCCTGCTTCTCTGCCTACTTGTGATCTCTGTCTGTCAAATAAATAAATAAAATCTTAAAAAAACAAAAACAAAAACAAAAACTGGTAAATGTAAGTGTTTCCCAAAATTTCGTGACCTGTTGTAGCAAATGATCAAACTCAAGGAGGCAAGTCACGAGAACCCCTGATTACAGGACAGAAGTTGTGTGCAACTTGGGGACTGACTACTTGTGATTGCTGTCTGAAGTAGAGGGTAGTCCTATTGATGGAGTCCTTAACCTGTAGGGCCAACTCCAGTTATTGTCAGAATTGAATTGAACTATAGGCCACCCAGATGGTGTCATAGAGAATTGCTGGGTATATAAAAACAAACAAAACAAAACAAAACAAAACAAAACAAAACAAAACCCACCTATCTGATATCATAGCATTGTGAGTGTGGTAGCAGTGTGAGAGTAAAGGAGAAACACAAAAGGAGTATGTTTTCCTGACACATTTGCTTTCTCCTTGTGTTTCCTGTCTCAAGCCTAAAATGTCCTATTAGTATATTTACCTTAGAGCTAAGAATTCTGGGACTCAAAGAAGAAGCAGTTTTCCCAAGATGGCACTGAAAGCAAGCTGTGGAGGTAAGATGTGGGTACCAGTTAACTGCCTCACACTGCCTTAGAAGCACAAGTCTTTCCACTTCTTCCAGTTCCTTTCCCTCTCTCCTATTCACCCAGCCACATTCCCCCTCCCCTTTGTCAAAAACTTAAGATGTTGCCATGGAAAACTCTGAAAAAGACCTTTATTTCTTCCTCCTCAATAGCTTGTTATCAGGTTAAAAAAATCTGATAAATTAATTCACAGTAAATTAAATACAACACATAAAATGCCTATATATATGGATCTAAACCTTACTGTAGCAAAATACACCAAATTTTGTTTGAAAGTATTAAAGGATAGATGCCATAAAATTAGTTATTGACCCTAACTCTACTATTGCATGTATGTGCATGCTATGCATGTTTACACATACTAATGCATGTATAAAATAGAGATCAAATCATATAAGTGCCTGAGGTAAATAAATTATACATATTTCAAGGATTTCTAAAATAAAAACAAAATCCCAAACTCTACAAATCTAAGTGTGCTATGTGCAGCCATCCCTTTGCCTTAAGGATGAAGTCACACAAGCAAACAAACAAAAACCCAACTGACTTTAACTTTGGAATAAGGAATTCTTATTTCTTACTCTGGAAAGAACCATTAGAATGTAGGAATATCACACACCACATGGAAGTAGAAAGATAGCTTGAGATGAGTTATCTTTAGACAATATTTCAATTGATATTTCCCAATCTATACTTTAATGAAGATTCACTGTTTATCTTTTAATCATTCTAAGGGGCCAAAGATCATTATAAAACCCATTCTTCTTCCATGAATGGCACAGTTAAAGGCATTGATGCAGCTAGAAAATGTTATTGAACTTACTAGATTCAGTCTGCTTACTCTAGTATATATTTAATCTGGTATATATTTAACCTAGTATATATTAAATCACTCAAAATAAATTTCACCAAATATTAATGACCTTTTATAAACTTTTGGCTACAGTAGGAGACACGATCATTCTCCTTATAAGCAAACATTTATTAAGAATCTATGTGTTGTGTTCTCAGAATAAGAAGTTATATAAAAACAACTTTCTATTCACATTAGGCAATGATTCTAAAACTAGCTACAGATTAGAGTGACAGTTATTATTTAAGCAGACAAAGAAACAAAAACCAAAAACAATTCCCAGGGCTCACCCTAGAACCATTAAATCAAAATAGTTTGTTTGTGGGATCCAGGTATCATTATTTTTCAAAAACTTTTAGTGGATTCAGAATTTCCTCCAGATTGACATCCATGGATCCAATAGGTACTCAATGAATGCTTGTATTGAATGACCTGTCTTACAATAGTCTTAGAGGAATTTGCTTAATGAATACAAAGGAAAAGCTTTGTAATTAGCATATCAGTGGTCTGCATGTTAATAAAAACATCAGTAGTGCCTGGAGGTGCTTAAAAACAATTTGTTCTCTGGTAAGTACTTCAAATAATTCTATAATTTGTTTACAATGCTAATTTATACTACCTACAATTAAGACTGGTTTGTTGAGTAACTGTAAATTTCATCCTGTTCTCTATTTTTTTAAATGACAAATTTTTCATATTTTGCTTGTTTTCTTTCTTCCTTCCTTCCTTTCTTTCTTTTTTCTTTCTTTCTTTCTTCCTTTCTTTCTTTCTAACATTGATCCTTATACAAATTTCTTTTAATGGCAAACTGAATGTTTAATAACAGACTCTTGAATTCCTGTATTTCAATACTAGCTACTTGGATTAACTAGAAGTCATGTTATCTCAACCAAAATAACAGAACTATAAAATTATCTGCATTCAGGATCTCTATTTTGCCCCTGTAGTTACTGGACCACAGACTTACATAAAGTTAGATGAAAGTGAAGCTCAGTTTTGCTACGAATTTGTCAAAAGAGCTTTTAAGAAGTGGATATTTTAACATAACAGATTTTCCTTGAACTGTTACTGAGCTGGAGTAAACTGGAACTGCATGTATATTTAATTACATGATTTTATATCATATATTATTTTTATATATACATATGTAATGTTTGTATGTAAGAAAGCTCATGCCAAAAATAGCAGAAAGGACTGGAGATGAGGCCAGTGAGGGTCACAGGTAGAGGCTGTAGGAGGCCTTATAGACGTCTAGAGAGTTACAGGACACCAGACATGCCATGTTCATTCATCCTATATGCCTTCCTTATCACACACTATCAATGAACTGTAAATTTCTCTTCGTTCTCCTGGTCTGGTTTAAATTTACCATTTCTGCAACAATATTTCTGTACTCACTAAAGTAAAGATAACCATACCCTCTATTCCATATTCCATTCTTATACCAATTGTTTTTTTTTAAAAGATTTTATTTATATTTTTATTTGACAGATAGAGATCACAAGTAGGCAGAGAGGCTGAGAGAGAGTGAGAGGAGGAAGCAGGCTCCCTGCTGAGCAGAGAGCCTGATATGGGGTTTGATCCTAGGACCCTGGGGTCATGACCCAAGCTGAAGGCAGAGGCTTTAACCCACTGGGCCACCCAGGCGCCCCTGTACCAATTGTTAAAAATGCAATACTAATTGTGTTACATTGGAATGACCTGCCTCAATATTAGAATTGTTCATTCTATGATAGTAGAAAGAATGTCAAAGACTCAAATCCCATTAAGAAAGCAAACCCTAGGGATACCTGGGTGGCTTAGTTGGAGAACCACTTGCCTTTGGCTCAGGTCATGGTCCCAGGGTCCTGGGATCAAGTCCCACTTATTGCACTCCCTGCTCACCAGGATCCTGCTTCTTCCTCTCCCTCAGCCTGCTGCTCACCCTGCTTGTGCTCGCTCACTCTCTCCCTCTCTCTATGACAAATAAATAAATATAATCTTAAAAAAAAAAAAAAAAAGCAAACCCCATGGGCCACCAAGTTCAGAAAAATCTGCTTTAGTGACTCACAGCCAAGAGAGGTTATGGGGTACATCAAATACTTTTGCAAAAAACAGCTCCAGTACCATATTTGGGACAGGAAAATCACATTGTTTCACCTTTTCATACATTGCTTAAATGTTTTTATATTATTCAAATTTGAAGAACTCAATGTCACTACTATGTTATTATACATTTATATGTCTATATTTATATATGTCATATGTATTTATATATACATGAAAATATATATTAACATAATATATATATAAATATATATAAGCTATAATTTAGATATGGTCAAAAGAACACTAATACCTTTTTACTCTATTTAGTCTACATACTCTTATCAAATATCTATACTTGGAAGCCGATGTCCATCTTGCGAGCTCAGATGGAAAAAAGGTATATTAGAAGTCATATCACCCCCAGGCATGGCTCAACTGACCAAAGAACATGTAGGCAGAGGCTCAAGGGATAGCTTGCTTATTATTCATAGGAAGCTGTAGGACAAGTAATCATCACTACCCCGAAGATATATATATCTAACGAAATTTCTAACATAAAGATAAATATATTTCTTTTAGATTTCAAGTCTTTTGAAATGGAAAAGATCCCCAGGGACCAGAGGAAGTAACACTAGAACATATGCTAGCATGACGTCCTGGGCCTCCTGTAAATGGCGTCCACCTTTTCAGAAGATCCAGTGCCCCAAATTTTGCCCCTAAAATCCTCACTTGCAAGCCATCAGGGAGCTCCAGATTTTGAGCACTATCTCCCTATTCTCCTGGGTGGTACCATCCAAATAAATCACCTATCTTTCTTCACTTCAAAAGCTTGGTGTCAGTCAGTTTTTATTGGCTTGCTGTGCATCTGGTGGATGAACTCTCCTTCAGTTCAGTTATAATCTTCTGAAAACTCAACTTCCTCCTCAAATAGCAAATAGGAAATAGGACATCGTAGGTGTTATATAAGTAGGACAGACTACAAACTGATATCTGACCTCAAAAACTGGTAAAAATATAGGTAAAAGGAAAAGTTTGCTATTAAGAATGACTAAAAATGTAATATTTTTTAAACTTTATCTCAATCTCACTTTCCCGTCTTTACTTCCCCCCACTTTTTTAGCATTGTAAAGACGTATTGGTTCTTAAGTTATCTGATAAAACAAAATTCTTCTTAAACAATTTCTATCCTTTAACTTCTAAATTACATGGTTTTTTGCATAAACCAATAAATTCAAAGTGATACTGATTTGAAATAGTGTTATTTATTTACTTATTTTGAGAGAGAGAGAGTGAGCAGAGGGTGGACAGAAGGAGAGAGATAGAGAAACTCAAGCAGACTCTGCACTGAGTGTGGAACCCAACGCAGGCCTTGATCTCATGACCCATGAGATCATGACCTGAGCTAAAACCAAGGGTCAGATGCTTAATCAACTGAGCCACCCAGGCACCCCTGAAATAGGTATTTCACTTAATAAAAATGATCACTTAATAAAAGGAATTCCCAGTATATTCATGGCTACACTCCTTACAGTTTTTCCTCTTTTATATTTTTTTTTAATGCAGGAACGCTAACATATAGAAAGACCTGTACTACTCTTCAGTGAGTGTATAAATGAGAAACGGACTACACAAATGGAAAATGGGTAGACCCAATAAAAAAACTAGAACTCTGACACCAAAGCTACAGCCACTGGTCTAGATAGAAAGCCAAAGCATAAGCTCTATAGCAATTGACCCAAGTGGTCAATTTGTCAGGACTTTATCAGTAAATACCAGCTTTCCTAATTTTTGTCCACTTTTCCAACTTAGGACCAACTAGAAGAAATCAAACATTCTCCCCTAACCAATCCCACAGGATGCTCCACTTCCAGTTAGCCATTCCAGTAACTTCTAATCAGGGCAAAACTAAAGCCTTCCCTTCTTTTCATTGTAAAGGTTTTACACTCCACTGCCTGCCTTTGGGTTTCTGCCAGACGCAGGTGATGGTGGCTGATTCCCTTGCTACACCAATTTCTTAATAAATAGCCTTTGCTTGTTCTCACTTAGGTATTTTGTTTGTTTGTTTATTTCCACAGAAGAGATAATCTTTAGTTGCGCAATAAAGGAAAATTACATAGATTCACCTTTGCAATTAACTGGCATCTGGGTTCTGTTCTGGCACAATGATAGTGTTGACATACAAAATACTGAATCCTGTGTTGCTTTCTTCTACAGGATGATGCCGTCACTGAGCAAACATTGATGATCTCCATTTGTAGAAGTCTTAAGTTGCTACTGAGCTTATCCCTCTCAGTCATTTCACTGCTGAAACAGGTCTATCTTTAAAGCTTCTTTGAGAGGAGTGTGTGACTCCCATGACCTACCTGTCTGTGCTTAGCTATTTTAGATTTTAATTTACATTGAGAGCAGTAGAGAGGAAAAAATACAGATACAGTTGTGAAAAAGTGATGTTAATTTTTCCAAGTAGGCAAAAAAGAGGAGAGGAGATTAATCAAAGAATAAGCCAATATATAAGTTCTGATTTATTTAGCTCCCTCCATTATGGCTGTTGAATATTTTTTCAGAGCCGAATCACATTTATCAGCATTGAACATATAAAGTAGAGATGTAAGAAGGATTAATGTTTCCATTTAATTATTTCACACTCAAATAATTAAAATAATTGTGGAACTATACTGAAATTATAAAGACACAAGAAATGTGTTTATTTTGTGATAAACATATGAGAATTGGATTAATTATGAAGTTGATTTAAAAGGAAACTAAATGTTCATTTTCACACCAAACCATTCAAACTCCATATAAATGTATTTTGTTTTCTATTAATATTTGTCAGAAATATTAAGATCATATGCTAGAGTAATTGTCATAAGTTTTAAAAAAATTGTATATAATGGTGATAAATATTAACTATTTTAATATGTTATATACACATATAACATAATTATGGCTACAATTGTTTTTTATACATATAATTGTATATAACTGTGTGTACCCATAAAAGTACTTGCATAAAATATTTGTAATTATGACCATATGTGATTTCCTAGCAGAAATTTGCCTGGCCAAGCATTGAAAAATATTTAAAAACTGTATTTAAACTAATATGATCCTGGTCTAAATTAGACTGGTTAGAAGAATAGCTTTGATAGACCAGAGGCAGTGTAGATAAAAGAACATCTATATACACACTTACTTAGTACATGCTGCAGGTGGAGACCTAAAATAGTTTTGGGAAAGGGTGATAAACAGTGCCGGTACTTACATAAATCTGTAGAAAATATCAATTTAGATTCCCCAAAAGATAAAATTAATGATTGTATCCATGCAAAACAAACATTACTAGAAAGTAAATAAGTCTTGACACTTCTGATGATATATCTTTACTATTTGAAGAATTAAGATCCACTAGTTTAAATAGGTAAAGAGCATGTGGTGTATGTAATTTATGAAACAGGTAATAAAAAACCTAATGACTACAATTATTGCATATATATTAATAAACATATAAGGTTCCAAAATAAAAAAGAAATGCAATTAAAAATATAGAACTATTTTCTCCTACCAAATTAGCAGACTGACTAATTTGTGTATCACCAGGAAACATCCCACACTGTTGGAAGGAATGGTAATTGGTACACTGATTTAGGAGGACCATTTGCCAATATATATAAACAATCTTAAAAATATTCATATTCACTGATCCTCTTTGATTATACAAATACATTCTACATCCTCTTTGATTATACAAATACATTCTAATGTCCTTAGAATGCATTTGTATAATCAACTTGTACAACTCCTCTAATCAACTTGTACAACTCCTCTCCCTCAAAACAATAATAAGGGAAGAAAGAAAACCAAAGAGAAAGCATGTGGGAAAGGTTAGGCATTAGAATATCAAAGAGCTATTAAATATTTACTTTTTAAAATATTTTTAATTACACAAGAAAACTTTATATTATTATGTTAACTCAAAGAAAACCAGCAAATCAAATTATAAATTATGAACTCAACCTTACATGTAAGAAGATCTTAATATGTATGGCCAAATATAAGTATTGATTGCTTCTGGTGGATAAAAATGATTAATTTTCTTTCTGTATTTTGTCTTCCATATTCCATATAATTTTTAATCATAAAATTAAGAAATGGAAATGTAAATAAAATATCAGCTAGTAAGAAATTAAGACAATCATCTTAACGATGTCAACTATGTAACATGCAATGCAAAATGTAGATTGAAATGTATAGAAAAGGCTGATGGCAAGAGATCTGGTAATGTCAAAATAATGACATCTAAGGATGTTCATCTAAGGAACATGGACATTCATGGACATGAATCTAAAGTTGAAGACATGCTGGAACATAGCTAAAGCAGTCCAGCAACTTGCATATTTGCGATCTAAGGAATTATATTACAGTGGGTGGGGAGATGGAAGCAGAATTGATAGTGATTTTCACTTCAGGACATAATGACGTACTGAAATGATACCCTGATAGACTTCCAAACTGGGTTATTTGGGAGTCCTGTTAGAGACCGGGTTTTCAAAGGGTTGGAGACATAGCAACAGGATCCAGTCACCCTGGTTTTGAGAAATGATGGAAACAAAGAGCCAAGCTACACAGGTTCCAACCAGAGAGATGAGATGTATGGAAGGACTTTCCATTTCAATTTCTGGAATGAACATTTTGAAGCCTCTTTCTTGGGAAGAAAAATACTGGATATAAAATAGACATCTGTTCGGAATTCAAAATACCAGAGGGGAAGATAGTTGGGGATAATGAAATAGATGAAGGGGATTAAGAGTACAAACATCAAGTTATAAAATAAATGTCATGGGGATGAAAAGCACAGCATAGGGAATATAGTCAATAATATTGTAGTTACTTTATATGGTGACAAATGGTAACCAGATTGACCATGGCGACCATTTCACAATGTATATAGTTGTTGAAACACTTTACTATGCACCTGAAACTAGTATAATATTGTACGTACATCAACTATACTTCAACTAAAAAATAAATAAATAATAAATTAAAGGGAATATGTTGTTAACTAATACCTAGCAATCAATAAGTTTAATTTTCAAATGACAAAAAACACAAACATTTGGAGTAAAAATAAAAATCTATAATGACTGTACTATAAAACTGCCAAAAAAATTAGCCATTTTTCCAGTGGAGCTAGAGAGTAATGGATTGACTACAGCTTTCAAGGCTCCAGGAAACGCTGGCTTTATCCTGGCCCATAACATTACAAATGACTAGAGAAGAGGTAAATATGGAAGACCACTATATATACATTTGAAACACCTGGAATAGGACTATGTCAGGAAGTCAGAATCTGACATCAAAATAAATCAAGAAGCTCTTATACACTAGAAAACATGTAAGTCATACAAACGTAGAATTTTGATTTATCATATATTTGTTTCATCAAAATTTATACATAAATGATGTTCAACATTACTTATCATGTATATACTGAATACATGCTGATTTGATAACTTTTTAGATTTTATATCATCTTTGGCATGATGAGATAGAAATTAGTCATTTGGATAGTTACATTTCATCTTAAAAGTTTCCTGAAGAAGATTGGACCTATAGATTGACATTCTCCTGGTAATTATACTTGTAAAAAATTAAGAAAATCAGAATAATTTTACAGATTTAATATCTACAGTGCTTAAATATTTATGCTGAGCTTGGTATCTTTAAAAAAGTAGCATGTGTTACTGGCATATGAAGATCTCACAAATAACTTTAGCAGTGAGGATTTGTGGTAAGGTTCTTGAATATCTAGGAAAAAATAATATTAATGTAGAAAATTTTCACTTTATTTTATATTCCTACATATTTTTAAAGATGTGGTGGCTCAGTGGGTTAAGGCCTCTGCCTTGGGCTCAGGTCCTGATCCTGGGGTCTCCGCTTGGGCTCTCTGCTTGGCGGGGAGACTGCTTCTCCTCTATCTCTCTCTCTGCCTGCCTCTCTGCCTACTTGTGATCTCTGTCTGTCAAATACATAATAAAAAATCTTAAAGAAATAAAGATGTCTGTTCAAATATTTGCTCCATAATTGGCTATTATGATTACCTTTACATTCTTATATGTACTATTTCTCCATATTTTGTACCAGTTATCTCTTTATATTAAACAGTGAAAGTATCAAAGTATTAAACAGTTAAATTAAAGTACTAAACAAGCAAAATTACATGACTTCAGGTGAAACGCAGCATAGATTTTTTTTTTTTTAATGATGACACAATGTATATATCATCTATGGATAGAATCAGTTTAAACCAATGCCTACTAAATTTTCTTCAAGAAAATCAATGAAATAGGGATAGAAATGTCTGAGCAGTGTTAGGAATTCCCAATGTCAGAGGCACAAAGAAATCTTGGAGGTGGAGAAGAGGTGTTTGTGAGATACATGAGAATGTTTGAATCCTATGGAATGTTCAGTCTAGAATAACACTGAAGAGGAATTATGATGTTGGTCTAAGAACAACCTAAGAAAGTCTAAAAAACAGAGAATGCTTCCTACACTAATCACCACAAAGAGGTCCCACTTTGCCACCTTGATATCTTGTCTTTCAAGATGGAAGTGGTGGTGTGAAGAGAAGGCAAAAAACAAGCAAACAACCGAAATACATTTTAATCACCTTTCTTGCCTTCAGTCTACCTTGACTCAAGAGAATTCAACAAACAATGACCATAATGACCTTAATGGAGATGTGCAGCCCAACACCAGCTCATAAAAATGGCAATAAAAGCAAATGGGCCATTTAAAAAAAAAATAACAAATGAAACCATGATTTAAAGAACAGAACCCCACAATAATCACTAAACTTCACTGACATTGTTATGCATGTTGATGGCTACAAGAGAGTTGAGCAATGTCTGTAGACTATTAAGAGCAAATGCATGCCAAAGAACTAACACAAAAAAATGCCATTTCTCTGTGAGATTAAAAAGTCAGGGAAGTGGGAAATAATGAGAAGCAAGGAATGAGATATATTCCAAAGATTTCTGAAAAACAAGATAATTAGGGTATCATATGTTTTGTAGCACTGAAACTATCACAGACTTCAAATACATCTAATCTCAGTTCCTCCACATGGCACAATAAAGAATTCAGCTGTTTGAAAATGAGTTGCTAATCCATTAAAAACATTTATTTCTTTCCAGGTTTACACAAACTTTTAAAAAGAACACAGATTTCAAAGAAATGTGGCTTTTAACTGGTGCTTAAAATCGTTTGGAACATTTTATTGTCATTTGCTTCATTTCTCAGCAATAGATACATTCCCAGACATGGCTCAGGAAATTAACTGAGTTCTTGTTGCATAGATGCTCTACCCTTTGGCATAGGGCAGAACTATTGATTTTTCTCTGTAAAGCTGGGTATCAGGTTCCTGTGAGAGTCTATGTAGGCTGAGAGAGATGTGGTGAGATTCCCAGAAACCTGGTAGAACCTTCAGTCAGAGCTCTGTGTCTGCTGGCATGCCAGCATGCCCTCTTTCACATCTTAGAGAAATGGAGCTTCGGGCAAATGGAACTTCAGACAAAGAGCCATATTTTGCTCTTATATTAGCCTTTTGACCTGCCCTGTGTTGTATACTTGATGAAATCTGAGAGTCTTTGGATTCTTTTTTTTTTTTAATCTTTATTGGATTCTTTGCTATTATATATATATATATATATATATATATTTTTTTTTTTTTTTGTAAATCAATAATATTAACTTGTCTCAGTACCATAGAGTTTTTCCTTCCAAATATTTGCCTCAATAGAACTTCCTGAGAGTTGCAGTGATGTTTCCGTGTTTGATCTGGGAGAAGCCGCAGGTGGGATATTCAATAACATTGAGCAATTGAACCAGTAACCCTCTTGGGTTCAGTTTCCTAGGAAGATTTACTTCCCACAGTGGGCAATTAGTTGTTGCTATGCTCCTAGTCTTTCTGGCACTAGTCTGCCCTGATCCCCATTTGTCAGTTATTAATAAATTATGATCTTCTCTCTAATTATCTTTGATTCAGAGCCTTTGAAGAAAAAAGCAAGTAATCATGAGAAAATAGAAGGAATAACAACTCTCAGATATTAAATCAATACACATGCCTATATTTAGTACAGTTTCATAGTCACATCTACTGCTAATTCATAAAACACTGAGATTTGCTTTTAATGAGAGCTTTCCGAAAATCAGTGATTATATGGGTGGTTATAAATATTTGGCTATTTATCAGTATTTTAAAGCAAAATAATATTAGGCAAAATATTTTTATATATACTTTTTCTTATCAAAACCTACCAAGTTTTGAAACTATATGATCCTAGTTATGTTAGAAATACTAAAATACCAATATATTCATGATACACCTAACTGGAAGAGAATCAGGAGAAAAATACAAACCTGTTGACCTACATTATTATTAATAAAAAAACTACTACTACTTAGTATTACCAGGTGCATCATCATACTGGCATTAGCATATCCAGATGTCAAATAAGTAATATAAACTGGTGATTTTTTTTTTTAAGATTTATTTATTTGAGAGACAGAGAGAAAGAGAGAGAGCAGGAGCTGGGTCAGAGGAGGGGCAGACAGAGAGGGAAAGAATCTTAAGCAGACTCCCTGAGAGTATGGACCCTGAGCTGGCCTTGATCTTATGATCATAAGATCATGACCTGAGATCATGACCCAAGCCGAAATCAAGAGTTGGATGCTTACCCAAGTGAGCCACCAGACACCCCATCTGATGAAGATTTCTTAACTCCTATATAATACTTCTTTGAAATCACTGCATTTATTTTGTGATGGCACAAAATATTTCAGCAATCAGGAAGAAAGCACATATAATGGGTTAGATATTCTGTTAGAATTATGTCAGTAATGTTAATAGTTTTCATTTTCCAAACTATCAACATTAATAGGGACAAAGCACTTCAAATGGAGATTGATGAACAGTTTATCTTTAATTCAATAATTTATGAGGTATTCATTCAATTAGGTTATGTAGGAGAGCCACAGAAGTGTTTATCTTCTAAATACTGAAGAAGAGAGAAGATATTTATTCACTATACTATAATTTGCAGTTGAAAATGTTAAATTTCATGAGAAATATTGATATATTGTTACGAGACTTCAGCAGAAGAAGAAAAGGCTTTGGCTAATGGAATTAAGGAAGATTTTTGTGATAGAAAATAATGGTTAATGTGAGTCTTGACATGTGGGTAAGGTTTAAATGCTGAGACATGAAATGAAGCATAAGAAAAAAGGCACAGAGAGAGGTCCTCTTTCCACATTCTTATTTCATGTGCTCTGTTATGAGACTGACCCTGTCTTCAGATTCGAGTGTGAGCTCCTACTGTGCTGGGTCAGGCAGCATAGCTTCTCCATCCTCTTCTTATTTAAGGTCCCAGTGCTATTGATTGACTTAGTCTGTGGAGCTGGAATTTAGGTTCCTGTCAGACAGAGCCTGTACCATATGAACTCAGAGTGAAAGGCAAGAGCTCTAAAGTCAGAGCTGGGTTCGATAGAGTGACCATTCCTCCTTCAGTGATCCAATAATTATCCAGTCTCCTGCTACCTCGTGGGCCACTCCTCAATCTCCTCTGACTGGATCTTTCTCCTTCACTCTCTCAATGTTAGTGTTCCTGGGCTCCATCCAAATAATCTTATTTTGATGAGTGCTTTAAATACTATATTTGTGCCACAGCACTCTTCAAATCATTTGCCTCCAATTGCCCATCAGACACTGTTTTAGCCTCAGCTCAATAAGTGTCTGTACTTAGGATTTTTTTTTTTTTAATCTCTGGAACTTTTCATCTATGTGATCTATAATTCTCTATTAGAATAAGCCACTTTGAATTTGGCTTCTGTCCCATTCAACCAAAGGAGTCCGGGTCAAAAACACAAAGAAGTAATGACGGAAGGATACTTTGCAGCGTATTTTCAAGAGTCCCGAATGCCAGCTTCATTCTTCCAGTGATAAGATAACTGGACATTTACTGAGAACCTACACTATAATCTGTGCACTCAAGATGAGCACATATCTTTCAGGAGAGACATATAAAAAATGATGAACTAAAACTACTTGAACTGGAAAAAACATTTTGAGGAAACACAGAGGTGAAATTAACTAGCTATTACAAAATCAGGAATGGTCATGAAGTTGGTGATATTTAATATATGTGCTTCTAGAACAAATAATTTATCTGGTACAATTTTCCAGTGATAGACTGAGGGACAATACACTAAAATCTAATGTATTTTTTATTTACTTTAGTGTAAGTTATCACTGACATTAATTTCTAGGACTTATTTTATTTATATCACTGACCACTTTGGAAAGGTTTTAAGTAATGTTAATTAATACCACTATTTTGGGCAGTATTATTTTGGGGCAAGGACTTCATATACAAGAGTTCAGATTTTCCCCCAAATCATACAGTTTAATCCTTACATGTCATGGGGAATTTATATAGTGAAGAGTAAGGACCCTAAAGTCAGAGCAGGATTTAAGCCCCAGACTCTCACTAACTGTATACAGTAATTTGTGTCCTAGATATTTTCTCAGAAGAGAAGAAATAATGCACAGGAAAGAATCCTTGCTGTCTTGGATCTACAGACAAAAAACTAATAGGAGAAATATATGTTTATTATATAATTACAATTGTTATGAAGAGCCAAATCAAGGTAAGAGAAATCTGATATGCAGTGGAAGGGCCACCATTTTACTAAGCCCGATTGAGAGGATGGGATTTTTCAAGGATCTGAAAGCAGGAGAAAGCTGTGTGCTTCTCTGGAGCAGGGGAGTTTTAGGAACCAAGAAGAGCCAGAGCAAAAGCCTCAAGCCTGAACTATTTTTACAAGGATCAAAAAACTCCAAGAAGATAATTTTATCCAGCATACACTGAAGATAGGAACTAATACTAAGATAGTGTTGTAAAATATTACATATAAAACCCTTGGAACAATACCTAGTAGGCAGTATGTAATTCATGCTAGATCATATTGTACTTACTAGGAACATTATTATGATGTTACTCCCATTAGGCAAAGAGACTTCTCTGAAGGCTTTAAAATACTTTATACCCTTTAAAAACCGTTCACTTAGGAAGCTATTATACTTTGATATCAAAAGTAGGCAGAACTCTGGCACTTGTCTGAATTAAATAATTACATTCAAAATTCCTGCATAATTATTCTATTTGGCTCCAAATAAGCTTGAAGGAAAGTTTCTAAGCCCAGTGTGCTTTTCCATCAGACTATTGCTTTTCCTAACATAAGAACTATGGCAGGCATGTAATAAGAACTTAAATTTTTCTTCAATTAATCCATCAGATTATCATTGTGGTCCAAAGAAAAGAAGTTATCATGAAGGAGGGATCTCAGTTTAAACCCTTTTCTTTACCCATAGTTGGTGCTATTCTGTTTATGAAATTCTGCCCATTGATTTGACTACGAAATTTGAGTGGAAACAGCTCGAGAAAAGGGCATTACTTTCTTGTTTCACATGCCTTGGACTTATCTTGGTGTTTGATGTGCTATGGATGTTCAATAAGCAGATTATTTAAAGAATATG
This sequence comes from Lontra canadensis, assembly GCF_010015895.1. Taxonomy (NCBI): domain Eukaryota; kingdom Metazoa; phylum Chordata; class Mammalia; order Carnivora; family Mustelidae; genus Lontra; species Lontra canadensis. The sequence continues at coordinate 15,017,200 of NW_022630995.1, read as the reverse complement.
GCAGTTATAACTTGTTGCCATTTAGAGATTTGAATAAAATTTACAAAAGGCTAAATTTTAATACTATTTTTAAGCAATAAAAAACCTAAAGCAGCATTTTACATAAATCTACTTTTCTTCCTTTAAATTTCTAACATGATCTCAGTATCTAAATTTTGATAGATTAGACTTCAAGTACACTCTCCATGACGAATTTTCGGCTCAGAAACTATGGGACATTTGAAGTGAATTGAGTTTCCATTGTTTCATTAACAAAGAGGGAAATAGGATTTGCAGTTATATATCCAGCCAGAGGATTTGAACATGGATAGGACAAACAAGGGAAGATTTTTGCCCAGAAAATAATTCTTTTTACAGGCATTAAGCCACCCCGGACACTAACAGTATCATTACAGGAGCATTATAATATTAAAGTCACAAATGAATAGCCTTAAAATCACATCAAAGGCTAAGCAGCATGAGGAAATTCTTCCACATCTTCTTCCACCTCATAGGGTTTTTGTTGTTGTTGTTGTTGCTGTTGTTGTTTTGTTTCTATTTTTAAAACTGGTGAACAGCTCAATTTCTTTGTACTTATTTGTAAGAATGTGTGCAAACATGTCAGAGTGTATGTGTATAATGTGTGTGTCTTTAACCTCTGAGCATACCTGTGGAACTGATTGAAATAAAAAAGCAAAACTCTAGATTTTCTTAAAAAATAAATTCATGAGCATGTAATAGATTCAGGGGATCAGAAACAAAGCACAAAAAAAAATTGTTTAATACCAGGATGTCTATATTGACCAAGGTTCAAAGAAGAAAGTTTCTCTACCCTGAAAGATGTTTTCCTTTAAATTTTCTGTACCACTAAATCTTGTTAATTTAAGTTTTATATCAGGATAAGAAGTATCCAGTAAACAAGAATTAGGCACCAACTTTGAAATGGAGACAAAAAAAAAGTAACTTAAAGTAATCAATGATCACCTTCAAAGGAAAGAAAAAGGGAAGAACATTATAAAAGATTTTCTCAGACATGTAACTGGCAGTATGAAGATGACAATCATTAATGAAAAGTTAGTTCATGGGCACCTGGATGGCTCAGTTGGTTAAGCAACTGCCTTTGGCTCAGGTCATGATCCTGGAGTCCCAGGATCGAGTCCCATACTGGGCTCCCTACTTAGAAGGGAGTCTGCTTCTCCCTCTGACCCTCCCCCCCTCATGCTCTCTTTCTCATTCTATCTCTTTCTCAAATAAATAAATAAATAAAAACTTTTTTTAAAAGTTCATTAAGGAATTCACATCTATAAAGTAGTATCTATAAGGAGAAAAAACATCAAATTAGATCAATGTGCACTGTCATTACTGATAAAAGGGAAAAATTAAACAATTACAGCATGCTGTGCATATCAGGAAGTTTAACTTGTATTCATCTTAGGGTAATTGGTTCATAGTTTGCTGAGGAATGTCAGTTGTTTTGTAATCCAATAAAAAAAAATTTTAAAATTAATGGCAAAGAAAAAAAAAGGAGAATCTAAACTCTGCAGAAAATGCTCTATGGAATATTTAGCAACTCTAAACAAAAAGATCACACAAATTCTAAGATTGACAGCATCCTAAGATGTTATAATTCTTTCTATTTTTTAAATGGAACTTTTTCCTTTAGGATGGATACCTGTTTACATTATTTTTAACTGTATCTAGATAGGAAGACTCCAAGAGTATAATCACTTTTAGCCTAAAAAGATTATAAAGTCTCTATATTTGATTTATCTTTCATTTATTTTAGAACAAAAAGTTCATTTTTTTATTTGAGATAAATTAGCCCCATAATATTCAATATGTTATAATCTTCAGTTTTTTTTGACTTGGTGTGAACAAAAATGCCAATTATCAGTGAAAATGTATCTTCAAGACATTTTTCTTTGGGTCCAAATGGTATAAATTGCCAACAAATATTACATTCAAAGTAATATTAATATTTTTGCAACATATAAAAATTATCTGTATCACCACTGAGTCAAATTATTTATAATTCAAATATATTTTACCTCGGAGCAAATATCTGATTTTTATAAACTCAAGAAATTAAAAAGTAACAAAATAGTTTAGGGTGAGAGGATAGTCTAAATTTCATTATATTTATGTGTGTGCGTTTATCAGTCATATTTTGGCAAAGAAAGGAGGGAGAAACAAACATAATTCCCTGTCTTCAGATCAATCCCAGAGCAGACTTTTTTCAATAACTTGTCAGTACTTATAAATAATTTCTTAAATACTGCTGGGTTTTGGCTACATTTCTTCATTTAATTTTTACCTTATATGATAAATCTTTACTGACTTAATTCTGGAATTGTAAGTACTATGAGATAGGCACACATTCCTTAGTCCAGACAAATTTGCAAAGCTCATTATCTTGAACCAGATAGGAAAAGACCTTCAAGAATGATTTCATTTAGCTTTTGAGTAAGTATATTTATATAAAACAACATAAAATAACTTATCCATGAAAAATAAAACAAGATGGCCAGAGACCTTTTTTTTATAAGACAAACACTCCCTGAAATTCAAGAATGTGCATTCAACAAAATGAAGTAATGAAAATTTCATGCAAAAAAAATATGCTGGTAAAAAAATACAAGTCTCAGATTTTGGGGGTTGAGATTGGTTTCTCTTTAAATTAAAAATTCCTAGTCTTTGCGTAGAAAGCTGTGTTATGAAATTAAATTGAGAAAAATTTTAATATAAATAAACAAGGTACAAATTAATAAGGTATTGCTATTTTTAAAAAGTAATATACTTCTACAAGACAATACATTCAAAAATTTATCTTAGCAAGTCTCAGATTTAGTTATGCTGAAACTTAAGCTTTGGGTCTACCTTTGACCTTTGAGTGTAGATGTGATTCCAGTATAACTGAGAAATTATACTAAAATTTAATTATTCTTATACAGAAAATCCAGGTACCTATAGAATTCACGTGGTGCATGTGTGCACCATGCTAAAGTATTACTACTCTTCAGTTACCAAGTAATAGGTTAATTGAACCTTCTCTCAAACACTTTGTCTAATGCTATAGATGCAACAAAGTGAATTGTTTTTAAGTTAATTTTGTGTATATATTGGGGAAGAAAAATTTTTGAGAACAAGGGCTGATTCACATACAAGTAAGCAAGAATTCATAGCTGAATATCATCAGTAAATTCACATTAACATTATGTAGGTTAAATAAATATAGTGTGGATAAGTATATAATAAAATACATTCTATATTTGGTTTGTTCCTTAAGAAAACCTTAAATACATAAATTTATTAGATCTTAGATCTCAGATATTTCCTCCAGTTTTATTCACTTCCTTCAAACGTGGACCTAAGAAATACAGTATCTTCTTATGATCTCCATCCCCTAACTATAACTAACACTTCTGGATTGATTGGAAAGGAAGAAGCCAACTTGTATCTCAGTCAGAAGTAAAGAAATGGTATTAAAAAAACATCTCTGAAACTGTATCATAGTTATCAATCCTTTTGAGGTAGAAAAGACTCATATCATGTGGCAGTTTTCTTGATAGTTACCGTATACTCAACCTAATTATCTTATTTAATCAAAATCTGAGCAGAGTTTTTAGGACAAAATTTTTATCTTCCAGGAAACAGGGACATAGAGTATTCTTCCCAGGTGGCTTCAGAGAGAAAAGAACTGTAGAGCACCAGGTAACCAGCCTTCTAGTCAAATAGGGCCAGTTGTCCTCACAAGATCACAAACTGCTTCCTACTTATAAATTCTAAAAATGCATCACTGCTGGTCTAACATTAAAAGTAAGTGGTGGATTTCTAGGGGCGCCTGGGTGGCTCAGTGGGTTAAACCTCTGCCTTCGGCTCAGGTCATGATCCCAGGGTCCTGGGATGGAGCCCTGCATCGGTCTCTCTGCTCAGCAGGGAGCCTGCTTCTCCCTCTCTCTCTGCCTGCCTCTCTGCCTACTTGTGATCTCTCTCTGTCAAATAAATAAATAAAACCTTAAAAAAAAATAAAAAAGTAAGTGGTGGATTTCTAGATACACTCTTCAGAAAATTTTGAGCATTCTTAAATAAGCAGGAACTAGGAGAAAAAGAATTTTCAGATACAAAAAGAAAGGATGTTCAAAGGAATATTTTCAACAATGTTTTATGAAAATAAATTACTGTAATTTAACAATATAGCCATATATCTTCAGAATACAATATGCAGTATATTGAAAAGTGCCCAATTCTGTATATTTATGAGTTGAATATGTGCTGAAGAGTCAAAAGTAAATAAGTAGAACAGGAACAAAATCAATACAAATATTGATTTTCTGGCTTTTTTTTGGACCTTACACTACAATTTCATATATTTATGCAAGTTTAAATATTTCCATGAAGACTTTCATCAAGTTCTCTGTAATAGTCTAACACCAAAACAGTTTCAGATGGACAGCTCTCATGACTGAATGGCCCTTCTGACAATGGCCTGGATTAAAAAATGGAAATACATTTGTTGTAGGAATACGCAATGTTTTGGTTTACTTACTTATTGTTATTTTAAAACATTTCTCAGAAGGTTGATAATGCTCAGCACAATATCAGGAAATCCTTTCTATGTACTTGCTGTTGGGTCTCTACCTCTTTTATTTTTGCTCGAAATGAAAAATGTAGATATGTAACACACATATTAATATGTCTATTGGTACGACATTCAGTACAATTCACTTTAAATCAGTATACGCTACGATTGATGTATTCAGATTGAAATCTTCAGAAGCTGAAAAGAAAAGCAGTCATGAGAAAGGGTTGGTTATTTCTCAGAATGTTGGTTTGCCAGAGCGTCTGTTGTCATCCATCACCCTGTGAGGATAGAATGCTGGCTAAGTAGAATTATTAGTCTTACTCCTCTGAGTCTACCAGGTATAGGCACAGGCCTTCCCAAACACTAAAATCGAAGCAGATAACCATAAATAATTTTGAGAAATAACTCTGAGAAAAAAAAATCACATTTAAAAAACTATGTTAGAAAAAATATGGTTAAAAGCAGAATACATAATAAGTTAATAATTAACTTAATAATTAACCCTTGCGAAGAGAGCATACCTGAAAAAGAGAGATTTTGTGTTTAAAAGTTAGCACTTCATATGGACAAGGTCAAGCTTAAAAAGACATGATACGTTGAGGTTATCCACTGATACATTGTTTGCCTGATTGGTTTTAGGATGTGCTTAACAGCCAAATGGTCAGATCAAGGTAAAGAAGAGATCAGGTGCAAAAGTTCAAAATCACAGCTTCCTCTCTTACCTTCCACTGAGGAGGAAGCCGATAACCACTGCCAACAAAATGACTCCCACTGTCACGGACACAGCAATTATAGGAATCTGGCTTTGATCGCTGGATGCTGCAACTGCTGATAGGAAACACAGGGAATGGAGCCCGTGGTTAAAGAGAATATGCATTCGAATACGAGCTGCTTAATAGTCGCTAATCGATGTGTGGTTTAAGCAATTCCCCCACACTTGACCAAGATTTCCCCCTCATATCTCTGCTCAATGGTGTATAATTGAAAAGATATCTTCGGGAGAAAATATTTACTCTCCAAGTGGAAATTTGAAAGAATCACGAAGTCACTGATTATTTCCTTGTCATCATAAAAACTGAATGTAATTGTTCGCATAGTATTTATCGAGGGATCTTGGGTTTGCAAGATAAAATGAAACTTAGTCCTTGACATCAAACGCCTTCATCTGAATAAGAGCTGCTAAGTATATGAGTTCTGACATTTTAGAGTTTACATGTGGCTGTTCTCCAGAAAAAAATCTTGATACCTCAGACAGGGTTGTTGCTTTTCTTTTTTTTTTTTTTTAAATTTCCCCATAGACACAGGTTGAACGTCAAAATGTTCTGGCTATGACTTCAGTGAATATTAAGATAATATTACTACTCCCAATATAAGTTTAAAAACTGTTTCAAGCAGAATCTAGTCAGTGAGTATACTTGATGTGTAGGACTACTTTTCAAAAGAGATCAAGGCATGCATTTAGAACTTTGAGAAGTCTCCAATAAAAGTAGATTCGTTTACATCATCTCTTTTTAAATACACGGCTTCCAATGAAATATTCTACATTTTAACAGTATGATTATCGTAATAGGAGGAATATGGACATGAGTAGATAGTTGTACCTCAATAAGCACAGAGATATTTATTATGCATTACTAAACCAAGAAACCTATGGAGCAAAATAAATTTTACTAATGTTCTCAAAAACTGTTCAGTAAGATACATACTATACTATCGCTTAAGAACATAATCATTTTGATAAATTCAGAATGGCCTTAGCTCACCTTCCTAACAAATTTTAAGTCATCAAAAGTAATAACAACTATACTTTCCATGTTTTGTTTCTTATAACCCCTTACCAGATCTTGACCCCATCAATAGTTTTGGACATCCAAACACTTCCCTTTCGATTATTGTTACCTCACCCTTGATTCTTTCAAAACAAAATTGACTGATTCTCTGACACTTCTTTCACTTAAATTACACTTTTAACCCTTTCAGACCAGTCTTCAAACCCAATATCAACAATAGCTTGGTCATGTATGAGAAAGACTGTTATTGATAATCTAAATCTATGTTCTTACCCTCCCTTTTCTTGGTTAATAGAATGGTTCAGTGGTTCTTTATCTTGATTTTTCTCTCCTATTATCTGATGTTGAAGTCTGTGGAATTTAGCCAGTGTGCAATAGAATTGGGGTAGGGTAAAGCTACTCCACTACCGCAAAGAGCCTAGACCCAAGATTTGCTTTTATAATCCCTAAACTCAGATTATTTATAACATTGCTTTTTCTCAGTTCTTTAATTTTCTTTTTAGTACGGGGAATGTTCCTAGAGAAAATCATGCAGACTTGGTCTATATACATGACATTATTTTTATTGGTCTCTAACTGCCGTTCCAATTATTTTGATTCTCTCTTACTAATTTCCTGACAAAATCATCCCTGTAATGAGTCCTTCTCATTTTCTCAAAAAACTAACTCATTACCACTTCTCGTGTTTCAGAAATGTTAAACTTTATAGATAATAAAGAGTGATGAAGTCTGAATGCCATGGTTAAATAAAACTGTATGGGTATGCAGTTTTCCTTTGCTTTACCTAACTCCAAGATTAGAATTCTTTCTCTCTTCTAAGACCTGGCACCTTCAACAATCTCCCTCCAGGGAAGTTTTTCATTCCCTTACAGGCTACTTCTCTGCTATCTATAAGCCTGAACACATAATTCTCCTTAGCGGACACAGATCCTTACACCTAAACTTACTGATGTTAGTTCAACTTAAATTTGAAAACAGGTTCAACATTTAGTAGGCCAAAGCAAAGTACTTATCCTTATTAAGTCTCATTTCATTAATCTCCAAATAGGGATAATTTTCCTGGATCATTATAATTCTGTTTAGAGATAATATTTAGCATAGTGCTTCAATTATTGTCAACCTTAAACAAATAGTAGATAATATTTCTGCATATTATTATCTAATCCTGCTTTATCACTCTTATTATTTCCTATTTGTCAGCATCTTGACTAAGTTATCTAGGACCAGCTTCATTTTCTGATGACCACTGTAAATTCTCTCTGAAACTTCTCTTCTGTCTTTGAGTTCTATGTGTGATGTTCTGGCTGCATGCAATAAGTACTTTTCCATTTCCCTTACCATGCATTATAGGGCATTTGACCTTGTTGAACATAAACTTTGACCTTGAGACTCTGTTCCTCTTGGTTTCTATGACATCAGATGAGTTGTTTTCTCTTTTTCCCCCACTCTGAAGTCCTACTTTGTCAGTTCTGCTGGCTTCACATTCTCTCCCTGTGTCTTATGCCTGAACAATTTCTGATGAATGCTGGCTCTTAATCCTCCACACTTCCCCCCCGACCCAGCTCTTCACTCTTTCTCCTTCCCTTCTTTCTTCTCTCCCTACCTCTCATGGATACTTCTTTGCATATAGCATCAGTTAACTATAAGCTGATGAGTTCCAAATTTATATTCCCAGCTCTTCTTTCTCTTCAAAATTTGACTCTTAAAATTAAAAAAAAAAAAAAAGACTGCTTTCTTTTTATTTGGATTGTATTTTCATATAAAAACAATATATTTAAAATCAGCCCTTATACCACATCCAACCTCAAGGGTATTAACAAAAACACATCAATAAATAAACATACCAAAAATCTAATTTGACTAATTTGACATAAGACTAATTTGATCTCTTTTCTTCTGGTTTCTTTTAACTATCACTGAATTTTTCTTAACTCCTACTTGCCTATTAATTAATAAACACGTTCTCTGTTATTCTGTTTTTCCCCATGAATTATATTTTTTCATCTGATAGTCACCTATTTGATTCAAATCTGCTTGCGTATGGTTTGTTGGTGTTTTAAGTGTCCCCTTTGCCTTCTATGTGAGAATTCACATAAATGTCCAAAAATATCACTTTGATCATGTTTCCCTGGCCAAAAAGTTAATAAGCATTTATTATCTATGAAAAAAGAAAAAAGTCCCAAATTCTCTATCTAGCATTCCAAGCTCTTCTAACAAAATTCTAACAGATCTTTCCGGTCTCAATGTGGCATTTTGGCACTCTGAGATTTAGTTTTGGAGAGAGGGGGCATGATTGATCAGAGTTAGGTTTAAAAGTGGGACAATTTCAGACTAACCAAATATTAATTTTGAGAAAAAAATATGAATGCCTCATACTGTCAAATGCTTCATTTTTTTTAAATTTTATTTATTTATTTGACAGACAGAGATCACAAGTAGGCAGAGAGGCAGTCAGAGAGAGAGGGGGAAGCAGGCCCCCCGCCGAGCAGAGAGCCTGATGTGGGGCTGGATCCCAGGACCCTGAGATCATGACCTGAGCCGAAGGCAGAGGCTTTAACCCACTGAGCCACTCAGGTGCCCCAAATGCTTCATTTTCAATAACTGACAAGACCTACTCTAATTTAACAATATGTTAAAACATGCATAGTATGGGTTAACATCTTGCAATAAAGTAAGTTTTAGTGGCATACCAACAATTTTCAAATGCTTAAATTAATACATTTTATGAAAATATGTTTTAGTAATGCCAAATCACAAACATTAATATTTACATGTTTTTATCTACTGTTCACTTAAATCAGATCTTTTAGTATAATAGACAATTAAATCAAGGGCCTATGAAAAAGAATTTAAATAACATTTTCATTTTTTAAAAAAATTTCAGCATTTTCTAATTCCCTTGATGGGCTTTAATTATTTTACTATTTCAAATGTACTAATTTTTGTGAGCTATTTCTATTAAATATAATTCATTAAGATTTTGTACTATTTATTCCTTTGTTTGCCCTGACAGCATCAATAATATCCCCAATATATCACCTAACTTGAAAATATATAGAATTGAAAAGGTCAAAACCTTCATATTTCTTCAGGGAAAAAAATTATAAAAATTATAAAAATAAAAAAATATATAAAAATAAAAATAAAATTAAAAACACAAAAAATATAATTATGAATTATAATATCTGATTATTGCTTTAATATGTCATTAAGTTTTTTTAACCTTTAAAGATACAAACCTCAAAAAAAAATAAAAAATAATAAAGATACGAACCTCTAGTCACTCACATTTCCTATTTTTTTTATATGTCATATAGTTTTTGAAGAATTACTGAGGAATGTTTCAGAAATGCTTAAAAGCAAATTTGGGGCAACAAAACACACCACTACTAAAAGGATATTTGTTATAAACATTAATATTCTTCAGTAAACAATGTTCCTTTTTTTCAATCATTATATATTTACATTATCCCTGGAAACTTTAAGGTAGCATACACTGAGAAATCATATTGATTACCTTATTTTGCTTCTTATACTCCTGGTTAAAAACCAATATTACATAGATATTCTCTACATTTTAGCTCTATGTTTAAATAGTTAATCATGAAGCTGTAAAGATTTGTTGAAGACAGATTAAGGGTTTATGAATGCCAGGCTAAGAATTTGGGATCTTTCTACCACAGCTGTAACTATCTATTAATTTTCTTGATTAAAATAATCTGATCAAGGTAAATACAAATCAAAACCACAGTGAGATGCCACCTCACACAAGTCAGAATGGCTAAAATTAACAAGCCAGGAAATGACAGGTTTGGGCAAGGACGCGAAGTAAGGGGAACTCTCCTACACTGTTGGTGGGAATGCAAGCTGGTGCAGCCACTCTGGTAAACAGTATGGAGGTTCCTCAAAAAGTTGAAAATAGAGCTGTCCTATGACCCAGCAATTGCACTATTGGGTGCTTACCCTAAAGATACAAATGCAGCAATCCAAAAGGGCACATGCACCCCAATGTTTATAGCAGTAATGTCCACAATAGCCAAACTATAGAAAAAGCCTAGATATCCATCAGCAGAAGAATGGATAAAGAAGATGTGGTATATACACACACACACACACACACACACACACACACACGCACACATATACAATGGAATATTATGCAGCCATCAAGAAACTGAAATCTTGGGGGCCTGGGTGGCTCAGTTGTTTAGCATCCGCCTTCAGCTCAGGTCATGATCTCAGGGTCCTGGGATCGAGCCCCGCATGGGGCTCTCTGCTCAGCAGGGAGCCTGCTTCTCCCTCTCCCACTCCCCCTGCTTGTGTTCCCTCTCTCACTGTGTCTCTCTCTGTCAAATAAACAAAAAAAAATTAAAAAAAAAACCCTGAAATTTTGCCTTTTGTAACAACATGGATGGAACTAGAGAGTATTATGCTAAGTGAAGTAAGTCAATCAGAGAAAGACAATTATCATATGATCTCACGAATATGAGGAATTTGAGTAACAAGAGAGAGGATAGGGAAAGGGAGGGGAAAAATGAAACAAGATGAAACCAGAGAGGGAGACAAAGCATAAGAGACTCTTAATCTCAGGGAACAAACTGAGGGTTGTCGGTGGGGAGGCAGATGGGAGGGATGGGGCGGCTGGGTGATGGACACTGAGGAGGATATGTGCTATGGGGAGTGCTGTGAATTGTGTAAGACTGATGATTCACAGACCTGTGCCCCTGAAACAAATAATACGTTATATGTTAATTTTAAAAAAAAGTTATTCTGACACTTGATTAAAAAAAAAAAAAGATCTCGATACACATAACATTTTAGATGAATCCCCAAGGAATTAAGTCAATTCTAAACTGTCACATACTGTATGATTCCATATATAGAACATTTCTGAAATATCATATTTTTTGAAATGGATGTTTAGAGATTTGTTGTCGGTGATTAGTTATGGCACAGGAACAATTCCCTAAGGCAGTTGGTATAGTTATAAAAAGGCAACCTGAGGGATCTTTGTGATATGGCACTATTCAGCATCTTGACTATTATGGTACATATACAAATCTATACATCAGACCAAGTTGTATCCAACTTAATACACACATATGTCTATACACACACTCAACAAGGAGTAAAAGGAAATGTGAGTAAGATTGGTGAGTTATATCAATGTCAGGATCCTGAATGTGATATTATGCTATAGTTTTGCAAAATGTTACCATTAGGAGAACTGAGCAAATTGTACAAGAGTTCACTCTGCACTGTTACTTATAATTACATATAAAACTCTACTTATCTAAGTAAAAATTTCATTTGAAAAATAGAATAGCATTATTCCAGCAATTGGGTTATACAGATTTGAATCAAGTAGGCAGGAACTGGATGAAAAGAAGTGATGGATTGGGAAAAAATAATCATAAAAGAAACACAAAGGTGTTTGGTAAATCTTGGTAAATGGGAGTTAAGAAAAATTCAGTGATAGTCTCAAAGCTTCAAGACAATTTACATTAAAAGAAACCAGGGGGAAAACAAAAAGAGTTAACTAGATTGGCTGGATGGTTTCATTCATGTTAGGTTTATTTGCTGGTGCATTTTTATCATTGTTGTTGGGAAAGGGGATGATATATGGGGCCAAATTTAAATATGTTATTTATATGCATACAAAGTTAAAATAAAGCAGATAATAGGCAGTTATAAAATATAAACTAAAACTTGAGAAAGACCAGTCAGATTTTTTCCATCCAAATCCTCATGTTAAATAGCCTTTCTAAAATAAAGATTTTATATTCCTATGCTTATCGTTTGCATTTGGTTCTAGGACAATATGCATGACATACAAGATAATACAGATGAAAAAGAAAAACCCTTTATAGCAATTTTATGACCCACATACAGTATAAATTAAAATTCACGAGTTTTTAAAATTAAGCAAATCAATAACATCATGCATCATTATTATGAATTGAGTAACCAATTAGAAAAGTCTTTTTAAAGTGTACATTCAAGGTAATGATCTTCAGATAATTTTCTGTCCTAACATTCCTGAGTGATAAGAAAGAATTTTCTTGGGGCTCCTGGGTGGTTCAGTGGGTTAAAGCCTCTGCTTTCGGCTCTGGCCATGATCCCAGGGTCCTGGGATCGAGCCCCACATCGGGCTCTCTGCTCAGCAGGGAGCCTACTTCCCTTCCTTCCCTGCCTCTCTGCTTACCTGTGATCTCTGTCTGTCAAATAAATAAATAAAATCTTAAAAAAAAAAAAAGAATTTTCTCAGTAGTGGTGACACATTAAAGCCAGTATTCTTAACTGCCACGCACCAAATGAAGATACGTACACACACACATTTGACATTTCACACTATTCTTGTGTGTCATCTTCTTCATAACCAAGAATTAAGAATGTCAGTTTTTCATCTATAAGTAAAAGCAAGCTACTGTTTTCTTCTAATCTTGCTTTTAATGTGTGCTTTAGGACAAGTAATCTAAATATTTTGTTTGATGATAAAGATAAAAACGTTTTATGCTATGTTATTTAAAAAATGGTACAAGAAATGTTTTCCAGAAATATTTCCAGACCCTTCACTTAGAGATACTGCCAGAGATTTTGATTTTTCAAAATGATCCGATTGGTTGCTGAGACTGCCATTTTCTTGCCAAACTTAATACTTATGCATGCTCCCTGTAGAATTTTCATAGAAAGATGAAGCCTGATAGCATTGTTCAATGAAACAAGTAAAAGTAAATGGCAACAATTCAATAAAGTATGGCAGCTGTGGAAAGAAAGGCTTTACAAGCAGGTTTAAACGTTTCTTAAGGATCTCCTGATGTTTCATCTCCCAGTAGACTAAATGTGATGAGGAGCACGATCTGATGTGTTAACCCACTAACCCACCATAATAGCATGACAGATGCTTCCTACCCGAAGGGGTCATGCCTGGGAGAGAGAGAGAGAAGCAGGAGACTGACAGAATGCCCAGGGAGCGTATTGATCCACTGACTCTTTTCTGGTAACCATTACAGAGACATGAGTTGACAGTAATTAAAATGACTTACACACTGGGATGGTTTCAAACTCAAATCTTCGACTGAAGACACCGTAGCCTGCTGCTGTGCGTGCTCGAATTTGGAAGACATATACTGACGCTGGTTTCAAGCCCTCTGCAGTCACAGTTGTCTCTTTAGATTTGATAATTGTATAGCTGGTTTCTTGGTCCTTGGATTACACATGTACATACAATAAAAAAGTCAATATGTGAATTACTGATGATGATAAAACTTAAAATCATAAATCAGAAAATCAGAAACTAATACTTGTTATTAGTACAAATATACTCTTCTCGGAAAAAACAAAAAACAAAAAACAAAAAACAAAAAACACCTCTACATCCTAGGTGTGCTAAAAGTGTTTCCTAGAACTCAGGGATGGTGGGTAACATGTTCTCTGGTCATCCACCATACTTGTCTTTGGCACAAATAAATTTGTAAACTTTTCAAATGATTTGCAGAAGATGAATTCTTTTATAGACTCTAGTTTAGTATTGGTATTTGTGTGTTTGTTTTTCTCATAAATATTTATTGGAACACATCTAACATGCTGCCTGTTCACATGGAAAAGTAGCAAGATCTCATATATTGCCAGGTTTAAGACTTGTGCTTTATATCTTTGGTGATTTTTAATTTCTAATTACATTTAGGGCTTAAGAGAAGGAATGAGGACTTGGCTGGAGAACTTTAATTTCAATTCATTATGTCTAAACAAGGATTACTAAAGAAAAACTAAAGAAATATATATTTTTTATTTTTAAAAAACTTTCCATTTTTTCACATTTATGTATTTGAGCTGGGTGCGTAGTGAATGGAGATGGAGCTAAAAAAAAAAAATCACTGTAAAGATAGCTTGGAAACTTCCTACTTTGACTGCTACCAAAGTCTACACTAACCATACATAACTTCTCCCCACCTCTGAGTTAGTACACTGAATCTTAGACTTACACACTGAATCTTAAACCTACAAAGATCTAAACACACAGTCCCTCTTCTGAACTTTCTCTTCCCTTGTATTTTTCTGTGTGAATTCTTAACTACCCTTGTATTTTCCTTAAGGTGTTTCCACAATTACTACATTTTTGATAGATATTACAGGTTGAATTAATGATAGGTAATGGTTAGAGATCTTTTTCCGTTTTTAGGAATTGGTCTTTACTTACAGTACCTTGATTGATGACTGTAAATTATCATTTTCTAGATCATTTCAGAAAATTTTACTTTACTAACAGAAGCGTGTAGAGAGGGTTTTTGTTTTGTTGTTGTTGTTTGTTTTTTTTTAAGATCTAATGGGAATAACATGTTAAGGACTTTTTTTCTGAAATGAGAAAAAAGTTGAAAACAAGAATATAACAATTACTTCTCAAGAATCCCAATAGGGTCAGGACGCCTGGGTGGCTCAGTTGGTTAAGCAGCTGCCTTCGGCTCAGGTCATGATCCCAGCGTCCTGGGATTGAGTACCACATCGGGCTCCTTGCTCGGCGGGGAGCCTGCTTCTCCCTCTGCCTCTGCCTGCCATTCTGTCTGCCTGTGCTCGCTCTCTCTCCCTCTCTCTCTGACAAATAAATAGAATCTTTATTAAAAAAAAAAAAGAATCCCAATAGGGAATACGATTATTATTTAATCTTCATAATACTATTAAAATGTAAAGTAAATGCAAATCATACTCCTTCTCCCTTGAAGTTTACAATCAACAGCAACATATCATGCTGTGACTTTAGTGTGGACACAGAAAATATGCTAAAATATAGCAAGTCAATTTTTACTTTTTTTCCTCAGTTATCTTATATGTAAAGTTGGGATAGAAATTGGTGCCTGGATATCTTCATAGACATGTTATAAGAATGAAAAAAAGTAATGCATGTGAAACACTTACTAAACTAGAAAGTACATGGTATAATTGTCATAATTATTATTTAAATTTTTTCTACTTTGACAAATCAAAGTCAATGGCTAATCACATTCTATTCTATCACCAATGCAATCTAATAATAATCTAATAAAAATAATCTATTTTTAAAGCAGTTTTACCATTCCTCATGTAATAAAGTCAAACATGTAGTATTATCTTAGGGTTAAATTCATCCAAATTTTTATATAAATAGGTATGTTCTAATTTCTAATGCAAATGGGTTTTCTGATGCACTCCACGCAAACAACTATTTTTTTAAAAATTTTTTAATGCACAGATTAATAATAAAAGTGCCAATTCTTTAAAGTGCTTAGGAAATACTACTAGAGTTTTGCAAGGATTTAAAGTATGTCATCAAATCCTATAAAATTTTACCAAGAAATTTCAATAATTTTCTTCATTCACAAACATTTATTAACTTTCTCCTTTATACTCTAATTGACCCCTTCTATACGCTAGGAATAAGGCAGTAAAAAAAGCAGACAATTTCTTGATGTGTTCCTTTTAAAGGAGGTAAATAGTTTCTATAAACTATTGTAGTTACTGATGGTCTGTGGCTGCTCAAGCTTAAGACTGAATATACAAGACTTTCTCAGTAAGATTATACTATTCACTTTGGCTATAACTGAAGAGTAATTTCAGCAAGAAATGATAAAATATATGTTTATTATTACCTGCATTTTGTTTAAAGAGAAGTTGGTTTAAATATCTAGACAAAACTAAAGATTCTGGTATATTTGATATAATTAGGATTTTTACGTAAAATATTAACATTTATAACGTAAAGTAAGAGGTTTTTTTGTTTGTTTTTAAAAAAAGCACAGAATTTCAGGGTTAGAATTCAAGCCATGCTATTGTCTAAGGAAGTGTGCAAATGTGAATATACAACTTAACCTCAGTTTTTTCTTCTTTAAAATGGGATAAAATTATTTATTAAGAGCATTGTAAGCAATAGACACGGAGACAGAGATGATATATGGAGCACCCAGCAAATCTCCACAACATAACCAGTTCTAGGTAAATTTGAGTCCTGTAGCAAGATGGTAAATTTAAAGTAAATTTAATAAAAAGAAAAAAAATTAAAATTTTGTTGTAAACTCCTAACTATTGAAGTTACAATTAATATGTCTTGTAAAATTATTAGAAGCTGACACTTCTGCCAGATTGGGGGTGGGGGCATTACAGGGAAACTGGCATGCTGCTCCTTGAAATATTGGATGATCTAATAACAATTGCATAAAATCACACAACACTCTGATTTCTATATTAACATGTATGACTAAGTGGTTTCTTCTCTGAGTTCTAATTTTGCGTTCTCTTTCTGGGTCAATTGAAATCTATAGTAACAGAGGGACTCACCAAAGCATACAACGAAGGGATGGAAAACCATAAATACACATTCTGAGTTACTTAAGCATCTTCCAAAATTTGCTTCTGTTCCACTCTTTTCAGTCACAGTAGTATTATAATTTCCTTTTTATCACAAACCCTATATATACATCTTCAACACCCACGACCACCAGGCTGCCAGATCCTGGTCAGGGCAATGGCTTTTGCTGCCTTCATGCTCCCACTGAGCAAATGAGCTACATTCCCCAGCTGCTTAGCAAACACTGTTCACATGCAGGGAGGGGAGGGCTTCAGCAGAAGGAGCCAGCTGGCAAACACCCTGCCAAGGGGCAGCTTCCCTTTGCCTCTGCCTTTAATTAAGAGATGGCAATGGGCCCATCACCATGCAGGAGCAGAGAGGCCCAATGACCTCTATTAGAGCAGGGCAATGGCAGGCAGTAATGCCAGCTGGCAAATGCAGAAGCCCTGGAAAGCTCTGCCACCTGTGTCTGGACAAGAGCCATCCAATAAAATGGCGGTAGCCTCTGAAGGTTCAAAATGAGCTCTGGAAACCTATCAGGACCCGCACCTCAATACATGCTATAAGAGCTCATTATCTTTTTCTTCTTCTTTTTCTTTTCTTTTTTTTTTTTTTCCCAAAAGTATCGAAAACAAACAAACAAAAAAACTTTCATGTCTTTTATTGGTATGCTCAATAATTTTGCTTGGCAAAAAGTTCTTGGAGTTAATATTTTCACTGTAAAAAGGAAAACACTGACCAAGAGAAGTTAATAACTTCCCCCAAATAATATATAAAGGTTTTGCTGCTTTTTAGGAATGTAAGTGGACAACTTACTCTTCATTTACTGAGACTATATAGAAATAATTTCCTAAGTTATTTTTTTCTTAGGCTGAGTTATAAAAATAATAGAATGTATAACACAGCATTGAATGTAAGATATTAAATATAAAGTTAAATTTTCATGAAATAAGTATAATTTAAAAAATTGAACTATGAAGGAAATAATTCCACAATATGGTTAAAATTCATTAGAAGGAATATTAAGAGAAAAGGACTTTGCCTATCATTTGTTGAAAAACTGTTTCACTTAAAGAAAAAATTATAAATCCTTGCTTTTATTGAGTATTATGCATATGAGACTCACGCACATGCTGGTAACAGTAAAAACAATGAAAGATTACTCATAAGAGGAAAAAAATAGGATAATTTCATTAGAAACAAAAAAGAAACCAGACATTTGGTCCTTTGGTCCAGCTAGTTGCTTTAGGGGAAAACCATACCAAAAAAAAAAAAAAAAAAAGACATCAAATTTTAGTCTTCTTGCTGTTGAAGTTTATTTCATCTACAATATATATTCAAATACAGAGTTTTGGTGAGTAGTAGTCAAAAGTTTTTTAGATACTCCCTTTTTTAATTTATTTTTTAAAGTAGGCTCAATGCTCAATTTGGGACTCAAACTCACAACCCCAAGATCAAGAGCTGTGTGCTCCACTGACTAAGCCAGCCAGCACCCTAGTACATCATTATTTTTAAATGTCATTATACATTTCAACTTCTTTTGAAATCAACTTCAATTACAATAAAAATTTGAAACTCAGAATACTTACAAAAAATCAGTTTATGTTACATATGTATATATATCCTGTTTTTCAATAGTATACAGTAATAAAATTTATAAAACAATGAATAAGGATGTAAACTTTGATTTAACAAATTATTTTGGATACAGGGTGTGTTTAGATTGTAGAGCTCTAGAATTTAAAATGCAGTTTCGAGTACTACTCCCAGAGAAACAAGAATCAATAGGGAATATTAATGACACAATATTTTACTTGATTTGTCTTATTTTTTATAATAAATACTGTAAACCATATCCCAAAATAGTTTTTTGGTTTTTTTTAAGATTTTATTTTTCAGTATTCTCTACACCCAGCATGGGTCTTGAACTCATAATTCTGAGACCAAGAATTGCATGCTCCACTGACTGAGCTAGCCAGGTGCCCCTACACCAACATAGTTTTGTCTCATAGGTATTGTATTAGGACATTCTTGGTGAATAATATATTTGATAATACATTTTTCTTTATGAAATAGAAGTATCTTCATTTATGTTCCCTAATGATTCAATAGTTATTTGTAATGCTACCAGCAAGTCATTCCTAAAAGGATTACTGAGTAATCCTTCAAAAGTAATAATCTGTTATTTATTTACCTATTTATAAAATCAGTATAAGAACTTAACACAGGCATTCAAAACCTAGAAAGGATATGTAGACATTTCCACTGTCCCGCTGTTCCCACCACTACTGTTTTATTATCATTATCTTCACACAGGTAATTGTTAAATCAATGAATAAAGAAACCATTTTTAGAAAAAAAAACAAACCTATAATGCTATGCATTATTTAATGTATTTCAATGTATTACCTATACTCTTTCATCTATGCATATACACAAAATGTTGAATTTTTAAATAACTTTCATTAATAGAATATAAGTATTTTTCCTGGTATTTTTGCATCAGTACAAGGAGAACCATTTATCCCCCTCTCTTTTCCAATGTGCTAACAAGGACAATTTCTCTGGGATGGCAAAGTTTTTAACTTCTTCCTAACCTCTTCACTATTCACTCTAACAGAAAGACTGATTGCTCCATGAGTTTAGGGAAAGCAATTGAGCACATGTGGCTGGGTCTTTTCCTTTTCTTTCCAGATCTGCTTCTCTGCATATGTTTGTAATGTTTTCTGCTCCTACTTTCATAGGAATCATACTCTTGAGTCAGAGTTCCCTACCCACCAGTCAGAGTCTCGTTTGAGCACTCGTCTATCTTTATCTCCTCTGTTAGAAGCCCTGTTGTTCTAAGTAGTGTATGCCATTCAGATCCAGACTGTATAAAAATCAAAGTAAAATGGAGGTGGGAGATATAGGAAGACCCATGGGGACTACCTATCTAAGCTATATACTATAGTTCCTCTTTAGAAGTTTTTGTTCACCTTTATTTTCCATCTGTCTTATTTCTTTGTCAATAGCTCACTTGGTTGTGGATTCAGAAAATAGAAAAATGAATAATTGATGCCTTTATTTTTTTTTAAAGATTTTATTTATTTATTTGTCAGAGAGAGAGATAGAGCACAAGCAGGGAGAGTGGAAGAAGGAGAAGCAGGCTCCGTACTGAGCAGGGAGCCCGATGCGGAACTCAATCCCAGGACCCCGAGATCATGACCTGAGCTGAAGGCAGTCGCTTAACCAATTAGGGGCACCAACCAGGCACCTCTAATTACTGCCTTTAAAACTCAAGAACTTTTATGGAAAAACATGCAAGAGTAGACCTAAGAGACAACTCCAGAAAGAAGAAATTAAGAAAATGTAGGGAATGGGAGGCATACATTTTTGCTTTTATGTCTTCTCATTTTTAAATGCAGTTTATAGGGCACCTGGGTGGCTCAGTGGGTTAAAGCCTTTGCCTTCAGCTCAGGTCATGATCTCAGGGTCCTGGAATCGAGCCCTGCATCGGGCTCTCTGCTCATCAGGGAGCCTGCTTCCCCCTCTCTCTCTGCCTGCCTCTCTGCCTACTTGTGACCTCTCTTTCTGTGTCAAATAAATAAATAAAATCTTTAAAAATAAATAAATAAAACGCAGTTTATAATACAGTATCAGGTTCTTTATATGGATTTTAAAGTTATGCTTTATATTCACATCTGATCTACCCATACCTCCTTAAGAGCATAGGTATTAGGCAGGGTTAAGGGCTATAGCCATATGTATTTTTCCTTGTAGTACACGGCAGTCGGGACTGAAGTTCAAGAACTGAAGCAGTTACAACACTTTCAAAATGTTCTATGACTTCATCTTTTAATGTTGTGAAACCTAGTTAAGCTGATGTTAGACTATGTGGCAGTAGTCCGGCAGCACAAACTATCTGGCAGTAGCAGAACAGAGCGCTCCCTATACATTTCTGGCCTCCATAATCATGACTGCAGAATCAATTGTCATTGATTTACACATAAAATTGCAACATGCTTTTCTAAAAATTGGATAATTGCAGTTGCTAAAGTGAAAAAAGAAAAAGAAGCGGAAGAAGATAAAAGGACATTCTTTATCTTATTACTCTTACCTTTTCAAAATATTTGATTTCGTACTCTAGGATGATTCCATTTGGACGATCTGGCTCTTGCCAAGACAAAGAGATGCTGTTTTTTGCAATCTTCCCCTTTTTCACATTGGTGACTGGAGAGGGAGCTGCAAAATAGTGTAAATACAGAGTTGCAGGATTAACAGAGCCCTGAAATTACAATGAGATATAATGTAGCATAATACTACATTAACAATTTAACAAGAACTACATAAACAAGTAAACTTTCTTTTAACCTAAAAACAATTTTACTTTCTTTACATAATAAAAAGTTCTAGAGATTATAAAATGTTTTACAAATATAAATCAAGTATCCTGAGAATTTTCTTAAAACTATAGTCATATAGAATCATAAGTGTACATTTTCTCTATGAAGTTTAGAAACATAAATGAACTATCTTATTTTTCTTACAGAATAAAGACATTCCTGATGAACTTATATATCGTCCATGTTTCTAAAGTTATTGGCACTGCATAACATATATCCTATTATGCTAGTTCACATGATTTTATATATATATATATGTATATATATATGTATGTATATATATACATAAAACCACTTTTTCACAACATTTAGGCTCTTTATTTTTTTAATCATGTGGGTGCTATAGTCAATAAAATCATCAGTTAAATATAGTGGGGGTTGCTTTCAAAAATATATTATTAAACTTGCAGTATTTCTTGAAAATAACAGTAGATAAGATAAAAATTTTCTTAATCTGAAAGTTTTTCCTCTAAGGAACAATAAAAAAATGTGCACTCCCACAATATAATATTAGAATTCCTAGCCACAACAATTAGGCAAGAAAAAGAAATAAAGGCATCCAAATTGGAAGAAAGTAAAAATGTCATTATTTGCAGATAACATGATACTATATATATATATATATATAAAGCTAAAGACTCTACCAAAAAACCTGCCAAAATTAATAAATTATTTTAGTCAAGTTGCAGGATACAAAATTAATATACAGAAATCTGTTGTGTTTCTATACTTTAATCATAAACTAACAGAAATAGAAATTAAAAGGACAATCACATTTACAAATACATTAGAAAGGATATATATCTAGGAATAAATTTAACCAAAGATGTGAAAGACCTGTATTCTGAAAACTATAGACACTGAAGAAAGAAATTAAAGACAACACAAATAAATGGAAAGATATGCTATGCTCATGGGTTGGAGGAATTAATACTTTTTAAATGTCCATACCATCCAAAGCAATTTACAAATTCAGTCTACACCCTACCAAAATACTAATGAAATTGTTTGTATAACTATAACAAATAATCCTAAAGTATGTACAGAATCACAAAAAAACCTAAATAGACAAAGCAGTCTTGAAAAAGAATAAAGAACTCAGAGTATCACACTACTTGATCTCAAACTATACTTCTAGGCTATAGTAATCAAAATAGTATGATATTGGAAGAAAAACAGACACATAGACTATGGAATGGATAGAATAGAAAGTCCAGATATAAACCCACAGATATATGGCCAATTAATTTATGATAAATGAAGGAAGAACATACAATGGGAGAAGAACAGTTTTTTTCAATAAGTAATGTTCAGAAAATTGGACTGTCACATGGGAAAGGATGAAACTGGACTATTATGTTATACACAAAAATTAATTTAAAATGAATCAAAGACTTGAATGTAAGATTCAAAACATAAAACTCCTAGAAGAAATATAGGCAGTAATCTCTTTGACACTCTTCTTGTGATATTTTTTTAGATATGACTTCTCTGGCAAAAATAACAAAAGCAAAAATCTATTAAAAAAAAAAAAAGGACTGCATCAAACTAACCTTTGCACAGTAAAAGAAATCATTGACAAAATGAAAAGGCAACATACTGAATGATAGAAGATATTTGAAAACCATGTATCTTATAGTTGATATCAAAATATATAAAGAATTCATACAACTCAATAACAACAACAATAACAAAAAACACCTGATTTAAAAAATGGGCAGAGGATCTGAGTAAATATTTTTCCAAAGAGGACACATAGATATGCCTGTCAACAGGCATATGAAAAGATGCTCGGTGTCACTAATCACCAGAAAAATGCAAATCAATACCACAAAAGACACTGCCTCACACCTGTCAGAGTGAGTATTATCACAAAGACAAGAAATAACAAGTGTTGACAAGGATGTGAACAAAAGGGAACCCTTGAGCACTGTTGGTGGATAAGTTGGTCCAGCTGCTATGAAAACAAAATGGAGATTCCTCAAAAAATTAAAAATAAAACTACTATAACATCTAGCAATTCCTCTTCTGGGTATCTTTCCAAAAAAGAATGAAAACACTAATTTCACAAGATATATATACCCCTATTTCATTACAGATTATTTATAATAGCCAAGACATGGAAGGAACCAAAGTATCCATCAATAGATGAATAGAAATATAAGATACTGTATACATTTATGTGATATATATGTTATATACCTGTAGAAATACACTCACCCACCCACACATATACACAACGGGATATTACTTAGCCACAAAAAAAACCCAAAAACAAAAACAACTAAATCTTATGACAACATGGATGGATCTAATAGGTAGTATACCAAGTGAAATAAGTCCTACAGAGAAAGACAAGTACTATATAATTTCACTTATATGTGGAGCTGAAAAAACCAAAACAAACTAACAAAACAGAAACAGAATCACAGTTACTGAAAATAAACTAGCTGTTGCCAGAGAGCTGGGAGAGGGGGAGACAGATGAAATAGGAGAAGGGGATTGGGAGGTATCAACTTACAGTTATAAAATAAGTAAGTTAGAGATGCAATGTACAGCACAGGGAATAGAATCAATAATACAGCAACAATTTCGTGTGGTGACAGATAATAACGACCTATCATGGTGATCATTTTGTAATGTATAAAAAATATTAACTCACTATCTTGTGCACCTGAAACTAATATAATATTGCATGTCAGTTATTGTTTAATAAAAAAGAAACATTTTCTTTCATTTCCAGCTCTCCCAAGTATTTTATTAGAAGTCACAAATACTTACGATGTTCATTGCTATCTGTCAGTGCCTATTGAATGACTTTTGATGAAAAAAAAAAATCTGTGCTATTTTAATGTGTCTGGATTTCAAACATATGAATATTTGATTCAACATCTGTTTCGTCAATCTGTAGAGATTTGTATAGATTCTGGGTTTGACAATACAAATATGTATTGACTAATATTTTTCTTGATGTAGATGATCTTTATTTGTGTAATTTTTAGCTTTGATTAAGAGAAACCATCATGCACTAGTGGATGGTGTGTGTGTGTGTGTGTGTGTGTGTGTGTAGAGAGAGTAATAATGTATATTATATAATATGTATATATTATGTATATTATAATGCACATATAAGGTAGAAAAGATGCCAGTGATAGTGAGTAGTGTATAGCCCTAACTGAACAGTATTAAACATGTGGTGAGATTAAATTACATATATATTAATTATATATAATTTATATATGTAGAATGTATATAGATAATATATCACGCATATAGATAATATATTACATAGCATTATATAGGTGTGTCTATATATGCATATATATGTGTGTGTGTGTGTGTGTGTGTGTGTGTGTGTATATATATATATATATATATATAATTTATTCACTCAAGATTAGAAGACAAATCCAGAATTGCATACAAGGATCAACATGGTCCGGCACCTTGCATCTTTTCTCACTTCATCTCCTGCTAACTGTGCCCTGGCTTTCTGTTCTTAGGCAACTTCAGACACACTTTGGCCGAAGACCTTTGTACAAGCATTTTATCATTCTATCATTCTATCTTTGTACAAGTTTCTCACCCTGACTTCTCTGGGGTCTCTCCTTCTCCTATGGTTTTCTCCTTTCCTGTCCACCCTGACTGAGGTAACTATCCCCACCTTCCCCCCCTCTCCTCACCATGCCCTCTGCTCCTTTGGGGTTTTATTTTTCTTCTTAACTCTTGCCCTTGCACTACCTGATATACATATCTGAAATACAAATTTGCTTTTTTCGATCCTCTCAAGTAGAATGTAATTTTTATAAGGACAGGGATATTGTTTATTTTATTCACTGCTAAATTCCTAGATCTAAAACAATGCCTGAGACAGAGGAGGGTCCAATAAGTATGTATGGAATGAATGGTAAAAATCAAAGTAATACATACAAAATCTTTTAAAAGGTTTAAGCCTTTTAAAATAAAAATTACTTTAAATGTCAACAAAATTAACTATGAAACTCAAGGGTCAAGTATGTCTTTTAATAAAACTAAAATAAATAAAAACAGATATGACCTGTAGGAGAGAAAAATTAGCTGTCTAGTGTTTTATATACCAACAGGGTGATAATGACTTTGGTACTTCAATGTGTACTTTTATTCTTTCAATCACAGAGTTTTGTGATACTTGGGCTCAGAGGGTTCATATTTTCAGCTTTATCTTGTTTTCTTAAACATGTCCAGTTCCTCAGAATTTTCTGCATACTACAGAACCATATAAAACCAAAATTGTCTAAAATTATGCATATAATTTTAGTGTGCATATAAAACCAAATTGTCTAAAATTATCTTGAAATTGCATTTTGTTTATCTGTATGGAAATTATAATTGACTGGTAATTCTCACAGTCATATTTTTATATAGGGTCAAAGTTTTGATTGATTTCCTAGTGAGGGAAAAGTCATCTTGTATTTGCCACTATGGACAGAGCATCAAGAAGACATGGAAACAAGAAAGAGCAAGCTATGGGCCCCATAGTTCATACAGTATCTGTAGCAATGTAGCAAATATACTCAAGTAGCAACAGTAACAAGTTGATGGTAGGGCCACTTTTCTATTCATGAATTGAATTTAACATGTATGCTCCAGGGACACCTAGGTGGCTCAGTCAGTTAAGTGTCTGCCTTCTGCTCCGGTCAGGATCCTGGCATCCTGGGGTAGAGCCCCATATCTGGCTCCCTGCCTGCTTCTCCCTCTCCTTCTGCTTGCCTCGTCTGCTTGTGATAACTCTCTCTCTCTCTCTCTTTCTCTCTCTCAAAAATAAATAAATAAAATCTTTTAAAAAATTTAAAAAAAGTATGCTCCATGAAGGTAGGGATTAATTTGGTTTCGTTTTTTACTATAAAAAAATTACCAGAAAATTACTTTGTATCTAAAAACTTAAGAAATATTTTTTGAATGGGTGCATGACTGAATGAATGGAAAATACATAATGTATCATTCAAAACAGTTTGCTTCATAAGCATGGGATAGGATCTTATTTGGGGATTTGTGTTTTATTTTAAAAACAATTCTTTGGGGCACCTGGGTGGCTCAGTCAGGCATCTGCTTTTGGCTCAGGTCATGATCCTGATCCGGATCCTGGGGTCCTGGGATTGAGCCCTGCATTGGGCTCCCTGCTCAGCGGGAATCTGTTTCTCCCTCTGCCTCCGCCCCTCCCCCACACTGCTCTACTTATGCTCTCTCTCTCTCCCCCCTCTCTCTAATACATAAATAAAATCTTAAAAAAAAACTCAATGCTTTAATAAAATAACCATTTCAAAGTGAAGCTATCAAATAAATATTAACATATATAACCAGTTTGAAGTGGAATACTTTGTTATTTACTTATACCCATCAAAGTTAAACAGAAATCGTGTAGCTTTCAAAGACTGCTTGATTTAAAACAAAACAATACAAAACAAAAAAACATTGTTTTCCAAACTCAGTTTTCTCAGAGGCTAAAAGGTATTCTTTAAAGCTTGGTCAGGATGGAGAGAGAAGACCATACTCAGGTTAGAATAGTTCAGGAACAAACTTCAGTGAAACAATTCCTCTCTGACAATACTATCTCTGCCTCATTCGGGTAAAGCTGATGAAAGTGGGGACCACTGACAGCTCCCAAGAACATAATGATGATGTACAAATTGTGAATGGCAGTGCTTTACTTTTGTAAAGTATTCTACGGATATTATGCACATTAAAACAACTGTAACCAGATTTGTCAGCATCAAGGGCATGTTTAATTTATCTTAGTCATCTTCCCCAGTGATACCTTTCACTCTACCCGCTGAACCTTTTATTAAGTGAGCCAGGAACAAAATGAGAATGATGACTTAGAGCATTTCTGCTTGTGAAATTTTGTTGGATGATGTTAAATCATACAACCATTACTGGCATAGGGTAGGAATCACAAAAATACTAAAGAAACCAAGTTGTGATTAGAACAAAATAATTTACATAAATTCTGCATTTCACATTTTGGATCTGTGGAAACATTCCAAATTGTTTCTGCATTACAGCTTCTATAGTGGAGATGATCTTTAAGAACCAGTGTAATAAATATGCAAGATGGTCATCTATCAGGCTAGAAATAGTTCCCATTCCCATAGGCTAATGTTTTTGTCTGTTTGCTCAACCCTTTTTTTTTTTTTACTTTAAAATAGTTTTACACTTATAGAAAGATTATGAAGAGAGTATAAAAAGTTCCCATATATCCCACACCTAGTGTCTCCTATTAGGAATATCTTACAGTAGCATATATAATACATCTGTCACAATTAATGAAAATATTGACACATTATTATTAACTAAAGTCCACTTACTTAGTTTTTACCTATTACTCTTTATCTGTCCCAAGATTCCATCCAACATACCATATTACCAGGCATAGTCAACACATCTTAGGATCCTCTTGGTTGGAATAATTTCTCAGACTGTCTGAGTTTGTGATCTTGACATTTTGACTGGTTAAGTATTAGACTATCTCTCAATTGTTATTGATGTGATGTTTTTCTCATGATTAGACTGGAGTTATGAGTTTTGGGGGAAAGACTACAAGGGTAAAACTCCATTTCATTATGTCATATTAAGGATACACACTATCAGCATGACATCACTATTAGGTTAACCTTGTTTGCCTGATGGTAGTAGTGTTAATCAGGTTTCTCCACTGTAAAATTATTCTTTTTTCCAGTTTCCTGTAATCTCTGGAAGGAAGTCACTATGTGCAGCTTGAACTTAAGGAGTGAGGAATTACACTCCACCTCCTTGCGGCGGGAGTATTTGCATAAATTATTTATTCTGCATAGGAGATTTGCCCATTCTTCCTTATTTGTTTTGTTTGTTTATTTAATCATGTATTTTTTAAAGACTTTTATTTATATTTGACTGAGATATCACAAGTAGGCAGAGAGGCAGGCAGAGAGAGAGGAGGAAGCAGGCTCCCTGGTGAGCTCCCTGGTGAGCAGAGAGCCCAATGTGGGGCTCAATCCTAGGACCCTGAGATCATGACCTGAGCCGAAGGCAGAGGCTTAACCAATTGAGCCACCCAGGTGGCCCTAATCATATATTTATATCAATATGGACACATAGATTTTTTTTTTTACATTTTGATATAAAATCTAGTGCTTTATTTTGTAACTCAGATTGTTAAAGCTTTGACAACTGATTACTCTTTCAGTTAGCTCCTATGTCTCTTTGACATACCCCTATCACTGTGGTTTTGTTAGTTTACTCCCCCGCGCTGATAGTTTTTTTTTATTGTTGTTTTTTTGTTTGTTTGTTTGTTTTTTAAGTATCTGTCATTTACTGTCCCAATTCTAGAATCAGTCCTTTCTCCTAGGAGTGTTGGCTTCATTTATCAGAGAATGTTTTTAGAAACCAAGATCTAGATGTGTTTCTTCTTACAGGGTGCCATTGCTTCTTCTTCTGTTACAAAGCTGGGAAATAAATGTGTTTACATCAACCTGTGTATATCTATAAATATATAAATATGTATATACATATATATGTATATTAAGGCAAACGTAAGTATATACTGATATTACCAACTCTAACCAGTTGCTACACAGGTTGTTCTCGCTTCCACACTATTTATCTGCAAACTTGCACTCCACCTGCCATTCATTTATTTAATTGTTGAATTCTAGTATATATGTCTAGTGGTTAAAGGATTGCTAACCGATGTCTGTTTGACTTATTGATAATGATAGAATGTAGAAATCCCTAACATCTCAACAGCTCAAGCAATGATATAAAAAACCGTGACATCATTGTAAAGCATGACAACCTAACTCTTCAAATATGGAAACCTAGTTTAAGGCACACTGTCACCACATGGGAAAGAGTGACATGACACACATAGCTTTAAAGTCAAACAAAACCAACTTCTAATCCTCTAGCAGCCAGCCATTTTCTAGCCGTGTGGCCCTATTTAGGTACTTAAGCTCTATGAATGTCCTTTTTATATTTAAATAGTAATTGTGATAAAACTCATCTCTTTGTAAGGTTGAAATATGATTCCATACGTATAATACCAAGTATAAGGTTAGTGCCCCAAAAATACTGTTTGTAATACCATCAGTTGTAAAATAGCAGACAATTGTATAAGAAGACTTCAATGATGGATTCTCCATAACTCCTTAAGCCCTCCAACATGCATGAATCAAAATTATTTGTAGCATCTTTTCTGAACTTGTCACTGCTCTAACTAAAGCCCAAGTACCAATAGAGATAAGATGTCTTTATATTCTATGTCTAGTGAATTTCATGAATCCACAGTAATATAGCTATAGGTAAACTTCCTTGATAATCATAGATTTTTATTGCGTGAAAATGTATTGAATTTTTAAGTGTCAAAATGACTAATAGTTCACTTAGTATAAAATGTATATAAAAATGTCTTTAAAAGAGGTTGATGAAAACATAAAACTTAATTGTGTTAAATGGAAGAAAAAAATACCATTCATCCATCACTAACCAATCCTATTTGTGTAGACAAAAATAAATTATAGGTCGAATCACCTATTGGTTACTTGTATTTAAAAAAATAATATATCTCCAAAAAATAAAATTAAAAAATAACATATCTTCATGCATTTGACTTATTTACCTCTATTTGGGGTCTTAAAGCTTTGAGAAAAATAGACAACACTGAAATCCTCAGTCTGTGACAGTCCATGAATGTGTTAAAACTTCTTCAGATGGCACTTCTTTCATTTTCCTACAAAAGTCCCTCCACATGAATAATGTATTAGTTTTTTTTGCATACAACTTTTAAAAAAATACAATATCTAGTATTTGATTCCAAGGTCAAAGTGTGCCCAGGTGGGTTGTCACTATCTGCCAGCTGGAAACCACCACTTATCTCTGCCATGCACTATTCACCATGTTTAGGAGCTTGTTATCCAGGCAGGTCTGGGCCAGTTCTTCCTAAAAATACAGATTATTGGGGCGCATGGGTGGCTCAGTCAGTTAAGCAGCTGCCTTAGGCTCAGGTCATGATCCCAGGGTCCTGGGATCGAGTCCCACATTAGGCTCCCTGCTCAGCAGAGAGCCTGCTTCTGCCTCGCCCTCTGCCTGCCGCTCTGCCTACTTGTGCTCTCTATTTCTCTGTCAAATAAATACATACATAAATAATATTAATTTAAAAAAGGAAAAACAGATTATTAGGTTTCTTTCCAGGAAATTCTGACTCAAGTGGCCAGACTCAGGTCAAGGATTCCCTACTTTTAATAAATAGTCTCTAATTGAATCATTTTCCTAGCGAAGTTTGGGAATGACTAAAGGTAAACTATGCTAGGATTCATTCTCCATTTAATAAAATTATATAAACTTAATAAGCTGAAGTCAGAAGCTGGGTCAGTGTTGACGTCTTGTGAACTGCTGTTGTCTTGAACCTTCAGCTCACTGTTACTGTTATCTCCTGGTCCCTGTTACCATATTTGCCTTTCTTCATTTGGGTATTATTCTTCTTATATTTGATAGTTTCCTGATCCAGTAGTAGTTTATGTAAACTGCTTTGTTTGTTCATTTTACATGGAATCTAGTTAAGTCCAACAAGAGTATAATCTCCATAAAATCTGAAAAGTCTTGTGTCTTTTTCATTAGACCTGGTTAGTCATTAGAACAGTCTCTGGACGATACTAGATCCTTAAAGTCTTTGGTGAGTAAGAATGCAAATGGACAACGATTTTCTTTCTGTTGCAATAGATGTGTTTGCATTTTTTAGAGTGTTAAGTAAATGAAGTCATATTGTATGCATTTTTTTTTTTAACTGGCTTACCAAAAGACATGAGGAAACTTGGGAGAAGTGGATATGCTCACTGTCTTGTTTGTGGTGATATTTCATAGATGTATACAAACATTAAAATTTATCAAATTGTGTGCTGTCTGTGCAGTCTCTTATACATCAGTTTTATAGCAACAAGGCTGCTAAAGTGTACATGTTTGTGTCTGTGTATGTTGGAAATGACAACTTCTTATAACTTATAACTGCTTCCATCCTTCTTGACTATACCATGATTTTTCTCCTAATTAGACTCTCTTTCAAATCTTCCATGCCTCGAGTAATTTCTTGTAAGAATGGGTAATTATGTCTTTGTTCCTTGTGTAGACTGAAATAAATATTATGAAAATGAATGACCACAATCTCTCTCTGTGGACTTGATTTTTTTTTCCTTTGTACTGTACCATACTTTGATGGTACAATATAAAGGAAAATTGCAAATGTACAATAAGTTATAATAGATTCATAACTTAAAATCAATTCTAATAAAACTGAATAGCAAATTTTTCAATAAATTCACGCAAAATAGAATGAAGGTAAAATAGGAAGAACACTAGATAACCTAATCACTAACAAACTGAAACTATATCATTTTCTATCCTCTTATCATGAGCAAGTATGACCATGATCTGTTGAACTTGATTCATCCTGAAGTTAAATAAACTGAGGCTATTTCATAATTCCCGTTGGATCCCAATCTTGTATTGGTGCCATCTGTTGGACAGGAATGTCCACACTGTGGGCCACTTTGAGCCATTTCTACTTCCATAATTAGGCTGGCACACTGCAAACATACTAGAGCTCTCCCAAAAATGACAAAAATGCATCAAACTGAGCGTTTAGAACATTTGAGTTAATATTTGGATAGTGCTGAGAACAATGCCTGAGAAGAGCAGAAACTACGTCAGTTTTAGAGTTTTAGCGTACATATCTATTATTCAGAACTAAGAAAATAAGTCTAGTAATTATATTTTTTAAATAAGTGAGAAACACTGTTGAATTAAATTATAAATATATTGAAAGTTAAAAATATATCTAAAGTTGTTAAAATGGAAAAGGCAGATATTTTGAAATACATACACATCCACTAAATGTTATACCATATATCTTGTATTCTGTATTATATAGAGGATATAAATTATACATATATGTATATATATAAACACTTATTCTATAATTAATATATACGTATCACCACATTATCATTTGATACCATGGGACAAGGAAAATAAGTGCAGTGCCTTCTCAACACACCTGGTATCCATGCTCTCTTCTAAAGAAAGAGGATATTTAGTGGTTTCTTTATCAAATAAAAATTCAATCTGCTCATTCAGACAAAACCTACAATCACTTCATTTTAAGAACCTGTGACTGGATCTTTTGATATATGATCTTAGTGAAGATTTGAAAGACCATTCCACAAAAACCTGGCTTTAAATGTCAGTAGTTTTAGAGACATAATATCCTTGTTTTTTTATGTGTGGTTTTTTTGTTTGTTTGTTTTTTGTTTTTTGTTTTTTAAAGAACCTATGAACTAAAATGTCCCATTAGGTAGAACATTTTTTTTTTCAGACTTAAAAATTGTAAGATATTGAAAATTAATTGTTTTCAGTGGGAAAGAAAAGCAACTTAATTGCAAAGAAGTAATTTTTGGCATGATCAGTCTTCCTGGTATTAAACCATATGCTTCAAATATCATTTTGAAGTCATATTCACAATGATGTTAATTAGAAAAAAATGGGAATAATAAAAATAATGAACTATGCACTGGCATTTATTGTCACCATTTTCCAAAACAATCATGCAAATCACAAAAACAAATATTAAATATAACAATGTGTAAAATGACAACTTGCCTCTGTCTGATAATGAAATTAATCCCACATCAAATAAATTATCATACAATGTGTTTTCCATTTATTGCTTACTACCCTCTAATAGAATTTGTAGTATACAAAGTGGACTTCACGTCAATGATTATTTACTCTCAATAATCACAGTATCCATTTTATAAGAAACAGAGTTTCAACAATTTCTATAGTACCCTTTTAAAGTAAAATGAAGTTATATCTAGTAAATAATGTGGCACATTGGAAAACTTTAATCAGCATGGTATTATTCACTTATATTATATTCAAGGAAATATAGCCTGATATATAATTTTCAGTCTTATTTATCCATATTAAACCTCAACTAAAGGTATGCAATTGAGTTTTATAGGTGGATAAATAGTAATTAGGTCAATATATTCTTTTTTTTTTAAGATTTTTATTTATTTATTTGACAGACAGAAATCACAAGTAGGCAGAGAAGCAGGCAGAGAGAGAGGGGGAAGCAGGATCCCTGCTGAGCAGAGAGCCCGATGTAGGGCTCGATCCCAGGACCCTGGAATCATGACCTGAGCCGAAGGCAGAGGCTTTAACCCACTGAGCCACCCAGGGGCCCTGGTCAATATACTCTTATAACTCATGCTCATTTTTCATAAAAAATAATCTCTTCTTATAAATCCACATTATAAAAGGTCTTAACCACAGAATAACCCACCAACAATAATAAAGACATACAGTGGAGACTTTAATTCAATTCTTAATTATTTCAAGATTTTCACAATCTAAACTAGTCTGATGTAGCATTTTTCAGGAGCAAAATAAACACATCATAAATGTAAATAACTCATGGTTTTTTTTTTCCTTTGTCACTTACCATTGGTCTTAATTTTATATAGCTATGCAAACAATAAGAATTATTTAATTCAACAAGAATCATGATAATAAGTTATCATTTATTAGTGACTATTTAAAAAAACAGTTTAGATTCCTAGTGTACCATTAAAGTTCAAGACCCTAAGTATCTCCTCTCTTAGGCCATCTGCCAAGACTCCTTTAAAATCTGAAATTGTGCCAGTAGAAACAAACAGAAAAATTAAACATTATGACTACAAAATAACCAGAGAGAACTCAGTGGTACTTATCAGCTGATTTCATAAACATTCCAATCATGGTATCTTTAAATAGTATAATTTCTAGCAGTAACATGACAGCCTGTAACTACCAAAAACTACAAGATTAATGATTACAGCTAGTCAAACTTTTGAAGTCCAGAGGAAAGCCAAATCAAGATATTCTGTTCCAAATTAGTAAAATTATCAGATATTTAATTCCTTGGCCCTTACCATGAGACTAATTTTAGGGACTCAAACTCACACATTCTCCAGGTTGTGGAAAATTTCAGCCAATACTCAAGTTGCACATAAGCCCATTTTTTACTTACAGGGACCACACAGAAATTTTGAAAGCCAACAAAATGCAACACTATACGTTTGTCATCAGAAGTTCCAATGACATAAGGCTCGTATATTTTTGTTCCACTGGAACAGTGGTTTGTGTTTATGTTTACCCAAAAAACAATCCATCCATCCATCCATCCATCCATCCATCCATCCATCCATCAATAACACAGAAATTCTGGCCAAGATGATACATTTTACAAAAGTTCCACTTGGTCACAGATAACTGTGTCTACTCTGAGTTGCATAACGTAAAGCAATGGTTCAAAACAATTTTGTCTAAATTAACACATCTGAAAGAGAGCATTCCAATGTGTGAGAACTCCCTATACATACTCCCATACTGACGAAATCTGGAAATTTTCTTCTGGGACAAAGCCCCAGTATAAATCACGATTGCACAACCATTAGTAGTGCCTCTGTAATGACTTATCTGCATGTGCCTCACCACAGGTAAGATGGACCACAGATTTTGAGCAATTCTGCGCATGCCAGGTGCAATTCAGTCATCTCCACAACTCAGAAATGCCCAGCTAAACCCTTCAAGGCAAATATTATCATGCAGATGGACATGACTATCCTTTACCTTATATATATTTAAAAATATGTATTTCACAAACTTTGATACTTAATAGTAAATACATGATAACTTGCAAGGAGTTACAATAGAACAAGCATTGTCTGCACCATGGAGTCATACAATGGAGATGTGGGGGTTTCATGTAAATCTCTCCTTTTTTGTCCCAGCACATTCCTTTCCCCAAAACTCAAACCACCCACCCTTTCTCTGCCACAGGATCTTTTAAGAGACCCCTAGAGGGAAAAAGATTAGTATCAGAAATTTTCCATTCATCTTCCCTCCTTTCATATTATTACTGAAAAACTAACATGTGTCGGAGACTAGTCACTTGGACTTCTACAATCAACAATTACCCATGTCCTGCTGAGTGATCATAAAACTGGGATATTAAAAATAAATTATTTGGGGGAAATATTATATACCACAGATACAGAAAGTGAAACCATTCCTCTGCAAATCTATTTACCTGCTTCCCAGACTATATAACTCTTGAGTACAGTGAGTGGCCTCATTTGTCTTTGTATCCTCTGTAACTAGAAAGAGAACAAGCACATGTAGGTGACCAAGGGAAAAAAAAAAAAAAACAAAGATCCAATCAATCAAGAAGCCAATGAAACAGGAAATTCTACAAGACATTTTGGACAGTGGTAAAGATGCAATACCATTATTAAAAATATAATGGAATCTTGGTTTTTCAAAATCTGTATGTAAGACTGGCAAATGCCACTTTTAACTTTTATGATAGCTTTTATTTAAAAGCCAAAGAGGAGTAAACTTGAAAAGGTCCTTCATGAAT
Organism: Lontra canadensis; assembly: GCF_010015895.1. Lineage (NCBI taxonomy): Eukaryota > Metazoa > Chordata > Mammalia > Carnivora > Mustelidae > Lontra > Lontra canadensis. Next base: position 14,981,679 of record NW_022630995.1, on the reverse strand, counting down.
TATATTACAAGTTCAAGTCTAGCTTATGAATAAAAATGAGACAAGAATAACCAATTCTTGTGAATAGAAGGAAGAACTAGGGCAGGTGAAAGTTACTAAGAATTACAATAAATATAATTCTAAAGTGTTCTTCAAAGACATGGTTATACATAATTGACTGTTATAATACCATATTTGTAAATGCAGAAAATCACTAGAGATAACAGAAGTGAAACAAGGCAAAGAAATTTGTGATCCAGCAAAATCATTCAGAAATACTGGAAGCAAGGTTTATTTGCACCTGCTTAGAGTGAGTGTCTATAGTCAATTAATGGAAGCAACAGTCAGAAGATTTAACACAATCTGGTTGAAAATTATCTTCAGTAGCCCTAGATTGCTGTGTTGAGTTCTTTCAGTTAAACCTCATCATTTTTCTTCATTCACTGCCATCGGTCCATTAATTTCCATTTCCTACTCTTGCTGTTATATCTGCCTAGAGCAGACTCTATCTTATTTTTTGAGAAAGTAGGTAAAAATAGTATATAAATTCATAAATCTATATATAATATGACACACAAATACATATGTAAATGTACATGTGCACATGCCTTCATACGTAAATATATAGCACATAAATATATATATAAATATACTTAGTGCATCTGTGTTTTCCATACACGCAGCTCATAAGCAGTGGAGTTAGGATTTAAACCCAGATATGCCCAATTCTAAAGATAATTTACCTGCTACTTCTATATATAATGAAGCATCCTTCTTTGAATTAATTTTACTAAGCATCTCATTATGCATATATACAATATAAACATAGATGATATACATTAATATACCGTATGTATACAGATCTGCATGTATGTGTATTTTATACATGCACACACACACACACACACACACATACATAAAATAATTTCACCCACTTATTTCAAAGCATCATATGTAATTAAGTACCTAACCTAAAGCAAAATAAAGAAATATTAGGTACAATTTAGGACTCAAATATGTTCTTTTTAGTTCACAAAAATACTACATGATACTTATTTTTAATATAGTTTTCTGTATTTTGGTGACCTTAAAAATGACATCAATAATACAAACACAACACTTGCTCTGTAACAATAGATTCCAGACATAAGGGCTTCATATTAAAAAATAATATATTCACAACAAAATATTCAAAAGCCTTATCTAATTATTAGAATTTTGTTTCATGAAACCAAGTCCTAAGACCATACCAATATCTTTGGTATATCTTTAAAATGTGTTATGATAAACATAGTTTCACCAGAATACAGGCCTATAGTTTTTTATTTCATTCATTAGGAGAGCTAGACACACAGACACATTTTAAAACAGTCCTGCCACAATATCCTATTTTATCACTTTCTTATTACTGCTACAACTACCTTATAGTTAGTGGCAAAAAAACCCTACAAATGTTTTGTCTCAAAGATGTTAAGAGTCAGGGCGCCTGGGTGGCTCAGTGGGTTAAAGCCCCTGCCTTTGGCTCAGGTCATGATCCTAGGGTCCTGGGATCAAGCCCCACATCAGGGTCTCTGCTCCACAGGGAGCCTGCTTCCTCCTCTCTCTCTCTGCCTGCCTCTCTGCCTACTACTTATGATCTCTGTCTGTCAAATAAATAAATAAAATCTTTTTAAAAAAATTTTTTAAATAAAGATGTTAAAAATCTAAAAAAAAAAAAAAATCAAACAAGGCTGCATTCCTTCTCAAGGTTTCAGAAGGAAATCATTCCCTGCCTTCTTTAGTTTCTTGAAGCTATTGGTATTCTATGGCTCTAGCCCTCTTTTCTACCTTCCAAGCACACCACTCCAGGCTCTGGCTCCTTAGACACATCTTTCTCCAGCTCTAACTATTGTTTCCTTTTTATAAGGGCCCTTATTGTTATATTGGGCCCACACTAATCATACAGCATAATCTTTCAATCTTAAAATCCTTCATTTAAGCACATTGACAAAGCCCCCTCTGGCATGTAAGGTAGCATTTTCAGAGATATCAGGAACTAGGATATAAACATTTTGTGGAGCCATTATTCAACCTACCACATGTATACATATTCTGATTTTCACCAAATTTTGGGGTTCAACCTGTATCACTTTACAGGCTTTCCCTTTCCAAATTATAATATGTTTTAAAGCCATAAATTTATAAGCACATCTCTGTTATGGAACTGTTAAATGCACCTATCAAATTATATTTTATGTACACATTTCCAAATACTTCCCATAGGGTTACTTAAACAGAGGACTTTAATATCTCATTTGAATTCATTTATGCAGGGGTTTTTTCGCCTTGAAAATTCATCTAATTCTCTTTGAAACCTTACTAAATATTTTAAAAATATATTCTTTTGCGTCACCCCCAAATCACTTTTCCATTCATCATTGCCTACTACAGAAATTATTGCAATCTTCCATCAACTGTTTAAAAATTCTAATGAAATAAGCAGAAAATTCCCCCTTGAATTAAACTGTGATGTTGAAACCAAATGATTACTAATTTTTGTAAGACCCTGAAGTACCCAACCCAGGGCATGCTCCATTCAGAAATAATTTTTGTGATTTTTCCCATTTCTTCTAGAAAATGCTTCAACCAAACATAATGCTTTATTAAGATACAGTAATTAAAATGAAATATATGAATGACAATACAAAAAATATGGGTCCCTATAATTTCCTCCGTTGCCTTCTTTGTATGCAAATTGTGGTATATGTAGGTAAAAGAATTTACCATTAACAGCCAATATTACCTTACAAGGACCACTTAAAAGTAAAGGCAAATCACCTGTAATTTCCAAATCCTGACTAACACTTGTTCATTAACTAAATATACACCTTGGGCAAATTCATGAACATTCATGATGTTTTATCACCACGTATTAAATCCCAACTTGCAGACATTGAGAATTTAAGATCTGTGTCATAGGTAGTTGGGATCAGTACTCGATTTGTATCTACTCTTATTGGTCTCCCAGCACAGAGAAGCAGCAGTGGCATTGATTAGACCACACACATGGGCCAAGAATAATATTTGTAGCATTTAGATGAAGAAGTATGCCTAAAGGCATAATAGCCCTAATAGCATTGATATGGTCCTTTTCATCCTCAAAGGGTTTTTAGAGTGTAGAAAAAAAAAAAAAAAATCAAAATAGTACACACCTTGGTACTGACTCTCATGACCATAAGGAGAGAACTGGGGTATTTAATTAGATTGACTGATTCTAGAGATATTCCCAAGGATTTTCTAGATGTAGATGTAGGCTATTTTATTCTCTACTCTTTGTTCTCTGACAAGTTCTTATGTTTGCTAAAATCCTCAGATAGGAGAATAAGGGGAACTTCCGTTCTAGCTCTGGCACTATCTTAGCATTAGGAGCAAATGACAGCCTTTTTCTGTGTAAAATTAAAATGCTAGGGCAAAATACGTCTGCTATTTTCTCTGACACTTAAAAAAATTCTATAAGCATGGAAATGAAGCACTGGAAGGAAAAAGAAAAGCTCATCTCGAATTGATCAGAAAAGCCCAGACACGTGGTAATGTGACTCGACCATCAGTCTAATTAAATATCTGCATTAGTGAAAATTACCTAATCTAAAAAAAAAATTTTAAATATGATTTTTCAACTCTTGGATCCTAACCATTTATTATGTTGTTAGAATTGAATTAAAACATTTCCTCACCTGACGGTAGACACTATAATACTCTCAGTGAAGAAAGATAACAATAGTTAATTATGTAATAACTGTATATAAGAACAAGTTCTATTTGGTGAGACACAATTAGCTGTTTCAGATGAAAGCTGCTTAATTCAACCAATAGTTATAGGAGCTAGGTCATTTTGAGGCAGAGTTGTTCTGATGAAATAGAATAGGGAAATTTTGAGGCTCTATACAATTAATTTTAACAAAATTATTTGTATTTTTCAGATACAGTATGTAATACTTTGGAGAAATGTTTCAGTTTTCTGACCAACTATTATCAAAGTGTACTAATGTAGTGTTACAAACAAACACCAAAAAGTGTAACTAATCAAAAGTGATATACAGCTTCTTGTAGGCACTTTCATGTTAAATCAATATCCTTTGTCTTCTATTCTAAAACTCTTCTGTACTTAGACAATCCAATGTCCTATTGCCTTATTATTGAATCATTCTCACATAAAATGATGGAGATATCGATGGGGGCAATCCAAAGAGTCATAAAACGAAGATGAATCGGCACTAAATACGAATCAGAAGTTCACTAATTTGAAACAAAATTAAGTATTTCTCAATTCAAAATATGGACAAAATTCAGTAAAATATTCTTGGATTCAGCAGCACTGTAGCTATTTTTAAATGTACATATTTTAACAGCCAAATCAGCATGAAATCATCTGAATATAGGAATTACCACAACCATAACTAACTTTGGCTATTTAGACTTGAGATTATCTATCCATAACTAACTTGCACCTACTGGGACTTGGAGAGTTTAATGACTTTTTGATCAATTACATAATGCGTAAGGTTGTTTTTCCCCATAATTTAGTACTCATCTCTTTTCTTTTTATCCTCTCATGAGTAAATGGTACCAGGCTTTTGATCTGTATATTTCCATCACAATAACATGGTAGGGGAGGAAAGAAATCTCTTTTTGCAGTATTCATTGCCAGGAATTTATGAATGATGTGCTAATTTTTGTAAGTGTGTCTAAATACAGTAAAAGTGTCATTTCATGAATATCTGCACAAGATAAAAATATTTTTTACAACCTGCAATATTTTCACTCTCCCTCTTTATCCATGCATTACAAAGACATTTTTTTCTCAAACTTATTCTAGAAACTTAGCTCACAATATTCTTGTAAAGAAGGCAAACAGAGCTATCATTCTGGGTTTATAAATTCTCACAAAGAACCTCTGGCTTTCTGCCAGTCAGAAACTATTTCTTATTGTATTTGGTGGCCGTCCATCTTAACAAGTTCTGGAAAAACTTTCCAAGAGGGCCCTCAGGGTATGTACCACCAAACAGTAAGATTAGATATTTGTTTCTTCATTAAGAAAAAATACAACCAGGGGCTCCTGGGTGGCTCACTAGATAGGCATCTGCCTTTGGCTCAGGTCATGATCCCAGGGTCTTGGGATTAAGGCTGGCAGCACTGGGGTCCTGCTCAGTGGGAAACCTGCATCTCCCTCTCTTGCTGTGTTTCTCTCTGTCAAATAAATAAATAAATTCTTAAAAAAAAAAAAAAAAGAAAGAAAAGAAAACCACATCAAAAAATACATCAAATTTTGGATAATCCATAAATAGTAATTAAAGACTTTTCATTTTTATCAAATATTAAAATACAATTGATTACACTTCACTAGAAGTACTGAGAATTGTGACTGAGAATACTTTTTAAAAAAATTCTATAATTAAGGAATGACTAAAATTTCTGATGAGGAAGCAAAATTACCAATTGTGCTAACTACAAATTCATTCATGGGATTTCAACTCTGTTACTTCTTATTATGAAACTGGATTCCTTATTGGATTCTAGAGTGAATTTGGAATCCAGCTTAAATTCTGACAAAAAGTAGTGAAAGCAGAAATTGGGATTTTATTTTTCTCACCTAACTCAAAAAGTCAAGGAATTCTATGTCATATTAAATGCAATATAAAAATAATAAAATCTCTATATAAAAAAAATCATGATTTACAAAGTTAAAATTTAAGCATCCATTTCCTTTTTTCTTTTTTGTTGTGTCTTATCAAATCTCAAAGATTTCATATGGGGTCCTTTTAAAAAGGTGTCAGAAATGAAATCCTCTGGTTTCAGAACTGAAAACAGTATTTATCCATTCATTAAACACCATAGTAGAATCAATCTTCCATTTAATTAAATACTTTCAGAGGCTACCATGTGCCAGGCACTATTTTAATTGCTAGAAAACAGCAGTGAACAACATAAGCAAGTCTCTTTCTTTCATGAAGCTTACATTCAAGATGCTATTGATTTATCTATAAACTGTTAATTTAATGATCAGAGGCCATGAAGAATAATCAATCATATCATTAGCTCAAAATACTCCATTGGAATCATATTATTGTATCACATTTGTCTTTTCAACCCATTCTAAGGTGAATTCCCCACATCAGTTACATTAATTAATCAATTAATCAAGCCCATTTACTCCTTGGAATTATATATATGAATATAAAATTAATGTAAATTTGAATGTATCTACGTGTTATATGTCTATATTTCTATTTTTTTTTTTCATCTCATTTGAATGTCCTCCCATATCTGTATTCTAAAATGTAAGCTGAAGGCTGTGGAAACAGAAAGAAGGCTGTGAATGACCATATGGAGTCGAGGAGTATTATGAAAGAATTTAAATGAAGCTTAAAATGGGAATTTATCCATCAGACAAAAGTGCAGGGACTGTTTGGACTAAGGGGAATGTAAGAACAATGACTAAGTGCAAAGAAAATGTTATATCACTCTCAGTGATGTTTGCATAAAGGATATGTGTTGTGGGTGAAAGCAGGAAAGAAAGCTGGAGTAAGAGTTAAAAACCAGATTAATGCTGTATCACTGATTTTATAACTAGCATAGTTTTTATTGCTGATGTTATTATTATTATTAATATTTTATTTTGGTGCAAATCCAGTGCCTCAAGATAGAGTCTTAGCTTTTGAAAACAGTGACCAGTCTTCTACAATTCTATGCCCTAACTCCCAGTGCAAGCAATCCTACATGTTCTATGCCTTAATTGTACACGTTCTATGCCCTAACTCCTAGTGCAAGCAATTGTAAATGTTTGTGATTGCTATTGCTTTTGCTAACACTACTACTATTGGTGTTGATGGTGCATGGTAAATGCAATATTGTTTAATAACAATGAAGAAATCTATAAAAAATCTATAGAAATCCTAAAAAAGTAAGATCACAATGGCTTGGTAGAAATTGCTTTCAACTGGGACTTGAATGATAGGATATAAATAGGTAGAAAATAAGAGAGAAAAGGAATTTTAACCAAAAAAAATGTCCAAAGGTTTAGATATGGAAAATATCAAAAGCGAGTAAATTACATGGAAATTAAAGATACTGTCTTCTGAAGTGCTTGAACTAACAAATATTTGGGTAATAAATTTAAATAGTTATGTTAGATCCAAAGTACTAAGGATTTTGTTAATTAGACTGAGATTAAAATGTATTCCAGGCAAGAAAATACATAAGCATATGCACATGTGATCATACACTTATATCTCTATAAAATATAGATATATAGATATATAGTCTATTTACACATTTGTAAAGAAACTACCATCATGAAAGTGGCATAGTAAGAGGTTGTCTCTGCCAACCCGTGTATGATATCTGGGATAGGAAAGAAATTGCTGGATAATAGGAGATGGTAAGAAACTATGAAGTCATTGCTTTTCATAGGAATAAAGGGAAAGATAATAAGGTAGCGATAACTTGTTTTGTCTTTTCTTAAATAAGTTGTCTTCTTTCTCTAAGGGAATTACAATGCTATAACTGCTCAAACTCAAACCCTACAACTATACCCCCAGTATGCCTCATTTATGTTATAAAAAATAAACACGTACCCAGTTGAAAACGTCAAGGATATCCAAATATTAAATTGATCACAAATTAATTAGTCACAAATTAAATTGTCACAAATATCCCCACCGAGTCACTTCTAACAAGTTTTTTTTTTTTAATTTTTCCACTTATTTATTAAAATGCCACCAAAGTTCAAGGCCATGCAATCTTGCTGGTCATTTTAAACTGCCACTAAATGCTACAATGTTTCCTTCAAGCCTCTTAGCCTGGCATACAAAGACCTTGACCCTGCGCTTCTGGTATCACACCTTATTTCACTACCCTATTGGATGCATTTCTTGCCAGCCATCTAGATTCTGAGTACAGCATTTCAAAAGTCTAGAGGCTAATGGTAGAGACAATCTCTGCAGAGATATCAAAGAGGTTAGGAACTGAAATTAATTTTTAGAGTTATTTACAAGATGGCTAGTGGTTTTAGGAGAGAAAAAGGAAAAGAAAAAGAAGTATGAATATTATTTCCAAATATGTAAAGAATAAAAAGAAAATTAAAAGTAAGTTGTATACACAAGAGATTATAATAATGTGTAATTATGAAAGAGAAGTAAAGACTCAGAACTCTGAGTAGGAGGAGGCAGATAAAAAAGATTGGTTGAGATGATTTACATTATAGAGTTAAAATGGCCAACACTCATACACAGCTTGTATGACTCTATTCTGAATTCACTAAAATATACTAAACCCTCACATAAAATGACTGTTGTAAATCTAAAAGTACCCTATGAAGTAGGTACCAGTATAATGCCCATTTTACACATGGGAATACAGAGGCAGGCAGAGGTTATAAATGGTGTTGGAGTTGATCAAATCCAGAGAATCTGGAATAAGAGTCCACATAATTAACCACTGATACCACCATACTATACTAAACAAGTTGCGTCTATAAGAGGCAAGAAAATTTGGAATACTTAGGTACATTCAGATATGTATAAGCTGTCTTATATTTCTTAAAGAAATCCTACATTTAACATTGTAACATTACTTAGATTTATCATATGAGTTAGGTTAGTCAATGCCCATTTTGTTTCTAAATCCTAAGATAAATGGTACACACACAATCTTTGGTCAACATACATAAGTTTTTCTTTCTCTCCCCCTCCCCCATTTTGGGACACCAAGTATTAGGATCAATCACTCCTTAAAATTCGAGATACTCTAGCAATTCTTATTTACAAGGGTTCATTGAAGACTCCTTCCTAAATCTGAGCAGAATTATAAGATGCTGACATTAAGTGAAATAAATATATTTGAGTTAGGAAGAAAATGTATATGAATCAATTATTAGGTAACCATAAGGAACGTAACAGGGTATTTTCGCTTGTCTTCGTAGCAATGGGAACTGATTATTCATGATCTTTTCAAAACTATCTTGATTTATTTTAATAATTCCAGTTGCACAGTTCAATCTGTATGCAATATGTCTTTGTTAGACCACTTTCTCTTATGTTTGCATTTACCAAAAGGAAAGCAAAATGATTGGGATGAACAATATTTAATTGATCTAGGTAAAACAAATACCCTAATGTTTTTATAAAATAGAAAATATGCTTACATTATGAGAGTTTCTGTCATGTTTGTAGCTATAGTAATATAGTGTTTTATTTCATTTATTGTTTTGCAATGCTGATGGGTTGCAATAGCTACTTATTTCCTAGTTATCAAAAAATAATCTCTCTCTTCAGAAAAACTTGCCAGTAATTTCACAAGATGTTCTGACATCAAGTCTTTGTGACTATTACTGTAATATTTATTTATATAAAATAGAGTTTAAAGAAAAACAATTAGTGGTGCCTGGGTGGCTCAGTCATTTCAGCATCTGTCTTCAGCTCAGGTCATGATCCTAGGGTCCTGGGATGGAGCCCTGCATCAGGCTCTCTGCTCAACAAAGAGTCTGCATGTCCCTCTCTTTCCGCCACAACTCCTGTTCTCATTCTTTCTCTCTCTCAAAAAAAAAAAAGAAAAAAAAAAAAGATAAATAGGTAAAGAGTCCTTTGTCTCCCCAAAATTCTTTAAATTATTCTTTGAAAGTAATTATTTTCAACTTCAGAAATGTTACCATTAACATCATACGGTGCTTATACACAGTCAATATGAATATTACGAAGAAAGTTCTACATAGATGTTATCAAACAATCTGAATACAGGTTTTCTCTGGATGATTAATTCAATAAAAAGTCTTTATGATATATAAATGATACCTAAGTGGGGAACATTGTGAAGAAAAAAAAAGAGGAGATTCTAGAGAGAAGTCTGAGACTTTATTGAACTTCAGTACTATGTCTATAAAATTGTCATAATAATGATGCCGAAAAAATAAGATTATGGAAAATATATGAATCTATTGTTTTTATAATATTTACTAATATTTTTCTCAAATCTTTGCAAAGAAAAACAAACACAGAGTGGAATTCTCTAGTTCTGTCAGAAGAAATATTAATTTATTATCTATTAGTTTATAATATAAAAACATACTTCAATTAAATGAGCTCTTTCTGTTGTTATTCAATACATATTTCTAGCAGCTTTTTTTGAGACACATTAATGTTAAGGTCAGACCTTCAACTACCATGTTCATAGATCCCCAGCCCCTTTTAAAGCTATGGAATGTCAAAAGACATCATACCAAGTCTGAAAAATCACAATTCAAAAGCTTATTACTCACCCAGGCATATGTAAATCAAGAAGTGTCTTTGGGGGAGGGAAGAGTACCACCATGAGGAGGGCTCTCAATTCTGGGAGGAGAGAGAGGAAAGATAAAAGAGGGAAAGCCTGGTCTCAAGAACCATTTCTGGTGGCCCATCTCACTGTGGTGTGTTTGGGGTGGTAGTTCAGAGAGAAAGATGAAAGGAATCTGATGGTTGCCTTGTGTGCAACTTATAAAGTACGATAGAAGCAAGTAGGGCTGAGGCTGTTGTCTATCATCTGCCCAGACCTTTATTAATTGTTCATCCAAATGTCATTTCACTGTGAGTTACATATTGCTTCCAAAATTATTTCTCCACAATTAAAGTATCAAAAGTATATTCACTGTACCATATATAAAAACTTAACAATTTTGAAGTCAATAATGCTTGTCAATATACTGGCTTATTGATTTTCTAATAATTTCAAGTTACCACATTATTTATACCATTAGCACATTCTAATACTCACTATAAAAATGAATAATGTGGAGTAATTAATTTAAAAATGCAAATGACCAATAAACATGAAAAAAGTGTTTTGCTTCACATAGACATAAGCAGCACTCATCCAGTTGGCAAAATTAAAAATAACCTAAAATCATCTTATATTGGGGTGCCTGGGTGGCTCAGTGGGTTAAAGCCTCTGCCTTCGGCTCAGGTCATGATCCCAGGGTCCTGGGATGGAGCCCTGCATCGGGCTCTCTGCTCAGCAGGGAGCCTGCTTCCTCCTCTCTCTGCCTGCCTCTCTGCCTACTTGTGATCTCTGTCTATCAAATAAATAAATAAAATCTTTAAAAAAATATAAATAAAATCATCTTATATTATTAAGGGTGTGAGAAAGCCAATACTTCCATAGTTCATTTGTAAAATCATACGCTTTTTTGTTTTATTTTGTTTGTAAAGATTTTATTTACTTATTTGTCAGAGAGAGAGCACAAGCAAGGGGAGGGGCAAGCAGAAGGAGGAGTAAGCTCCCTGCTCAGCAGGGAGCCGAGTGCCCTCTGGATGCCAGGACCCTGAGATCACGACCTGAGCCTAAGGCAGACGCTGAAAGAACTGAGCTACCCAGATATCCCTACAAGCTTTTTTGAAAAGTAAGTTTATAATATTTACTTAAGTTTAAAATGCACATATCTAGATAAATTTATCTTTACCACTAGATAAACATAAATTAATGCTTACTCTAGTAAGAGGGAAAAATAAAGAAATAAGTGGGAAACAATAAAGAAAGGGAGAGAGAGAAAGGAAAGAAGGAAGAAGTGGAAGTTGAAGGAGGAAAAGTGCAATCTGGATGACATAGAGTAGTCACAGTATATCCATCCTACGGAAAACACTACAACTGCTAAACAGAACAAAGTAGGTTACATGAAAATACTGACTTGGAAGGGTCTGCAAAATATGTTGAAAAAAAAAGAAAGAAGTCTGGAAGATTTGGAAACATCAAGCTGAAGAGTGAAAATCTTTCTCAATTCAAAAATATGATCCAGGCTAAGTAGAATAATTATCAAGGAAAACTGCCAGCTAGCCAACTTGATTGAACTTGACTATATCTTTGTTGTAAAAGATGTATGATCTTTTTATTCAAACAGATGTAGAACTTTCACTTTGTGCCAGGACTACTAGGCATTTTACATGGATTACTTAATGTAGTGTTTCATAAAACCACCTGAATTAGATACTATTATCCCATAGATGAAGTAAAAATTCCTAAGTAAAATGTCCTTTGTCATTCCACTTGTGAGCATGCAGTCTGACTACAGAGATTTACTCTTAACCTCTATGCTATCTTGACTCTACAGATCTTTAATTGAGTGACTTGTGTACACAGTGTGTGTGTGTGTGTGTGTGTGTATCGGAACTCGGCCTACGAATATATAGATATTCATACACATACATATTCATACATACTCATACATTCAAATGATAATAGTTATTCTGTACTCCATATAAATACAATTTTTTTAAACCTGAGTTCTAGAAATAATAGAGCAGAATAAAATTAAATATGCCTACCACAACCATATTTTTTTTAGCAATAGCAGCAAGAAATTTTGTAGCTACATTGTGTCATCTGAAAAATCGTTGTTATTTGGCAATTCCCTGTAAAGTGAGAAGAGCTGCGAGGCAGAGGAGGGTAAGTGACTTGTCTGTAGTCACACAGTCACTGCCTAACACTGGGGATGACAACTCACAAGTCTCAGATCTCTACTGAGTTCACCAGATCACGGACATTTATACAGTGAACTTCAGAAGTTAGAAACCCTTTCAAGTTCCTATTTGAACAAACTATATTTTCCAACAGTTCTTTTCAAAGAACAATGCTAGAAACCTCAAATACCTCAGCAACTTGCTTTTTAGAAGAGCAAATCAGAAATGTCAGGTGTAGTGGATGAGAAGGTCCTGCTGTAGTGTCCTGGGGTTTGCCCTAGTTATTTTCAACTCGTCTAGACTGAGACGCTCTACTTCGCAGTGGTGTCTGCTTTTCATTAGCTTTTTTTTTTTTTAAGGGTATCCATATATAAATCTTGCTATCTGAATTACATAAAGCTGACCAAGTTTTCCTAAACTCTAAATGAATTTTCTCTGCACAAAATTACTATAATTGAATTCATTGGGGTTCAATTAGAAAAATAGAAAAAAAAGCATACTAGATATTTCAACAGAGGGAATTTAATTTAGGAAGTTGTTTACACTGGTGTAGGTATATTAAGTTAGATTTAAAAAGGAAATATTGAGGTAACCCAGGGACAAAAACTACATAAGAAGCTGTCATCCCTACATCAAAGAAAGGGAAAATTGGGGGATATCAGAACCAGGAACTTGGTTGCTGCTGGTATGTCAGAGGCTTGGAGAGTAGCTCTGATGGAGTGTGATGAGGCTGGGTTCGAGAACGCCTACAGAAGTTGGAGGTTGGAAACAACTGCTATTGTGGAGACAAAGAATAATGACTAGGGAAGCAATGCTTGGTACAGCAAACAAATGAGAAAGATAACTCTTCCCTCAAATGCCTCCCAACCTCGCTTTATTGCATTCAGTTGATGGAGTCTGATGGAAATCCATTGAAGGAAAGGGGAGCATTTTCTGGGTCTCAGCCCTAGCATGGCAAAACTGACAATAGTAAGGTGGAATTCCAGTAGAAACAAAAGTTTAATAGCTAATTTCCCTTTAAAAACACTTTAAGTTTCAGACTTCTGAGGTGTGTGTGTGTGTGTGTGTGTGTGTGTATATATAGGGAAGGAAGTGAAGGGTACACACCTAATATGTGCAGGTTGTCTATAGGTTTGAATTGTACAAGAACAATAAACATCTCTTAGTAACTGGTTTTTTACTTTTAGTTGAAAGTCTTTCCATGGTTGACTTGTATATGCAGTCAAATGCTCTACCACTGAGCTATACCCCCCTGACTTGTATATGAAATAATAACTTACTCATGTGGCCACCAACTAATGAGGCTTTGTATGTAATGGAAACAGTTTCAGCTTTAAAATAGTACCAAACAAACTTAAATTCCAGATCCACCACTTTCTAGCTGAGTAATTTGGGACAAGCTACTTACCTCTTCTTAACCTCTTTTCATTTCTATAAAATCAATTTGGTACCTATTTTTAAGTTGTTACAAAGATTAAAGATACCAGATTTATATAATCTAGCCAGTGCCTCTTACACCGAAATGCCCAATTACTTATTACTTATTATTATTACTGTAGATACTAGGCACTTCTATTTGAATAATCTTATTTAGTCTTCATAAAATTTCAGTAGAAAAGAAGAAATCAAACTCTATTGAATACTTACTATGCACACAACACAGATTGAAGATTTATAGACATGATCTTTTTAATAGCTATGATATATATGGTCTTGTTTTTCCAAAAAAGAAAAATTAGATTTAGACAGTTGAAGTGATATGCAATTCTGCATGGTTATCATTTGAAGCCGTTGTGGTTTTGTTGTGATGGTGGTCATTGTGTTTTGTTTGTTTTCTGATTGTTTTTATTACAGGTCTAGAAATAATATATTTACCAGTTTCATTGTCATGAATTTAGATGAAATGGATGGTGTACAACCAGTAGATTCACTTTTTCATTTTGGTCCAAACATACATTTTATTTGCTTTGTTTTTCTTGCCGCTATTGCCAATATTTATCTTCTCTCTTGGTAGCTCTACCATAGACTTCCTTGGCCACCTCATCACTACTTATTTAAAAAGAAAACAACTCCAATTACTGATACATTTGGGTTGGTTGCTTTTAGGAGTATTTGCATTTTTTTCCCCAAAGCTCAAAATTCTTCTATCCTTAGAAATTTATTTAGCCCACCAGAAAGTATAAAAAATAGGCCTTTATGTTCAATTTTTGTAGGGAATAGCCATTGAACATATTTTATTTGTGAGCTAATTCAGAAAAGCAGGTAAAGAAGTAGGGATGGGTTTTAGAAAATTTGCATCCTTGGGGGGCTGGGTGGCTCAGTAGGTTAAAGCTTCTGCCTTCGGCTCAGGTCATGATCCCAGAGTCCTGGGATCAAGCCCCGCATTGGGATCTCTGCTCAGCGGGGAGCCTGCTTCCTCCTCTCTCTCTGCCTGCTTTTCTCCTACTTGTGATCTCTGTCAAATAAATAAATAAAATCTTAAAAAAAAAAAAAAAAGAAAGAAAAGAAAATCTGCATCCAGCTCTCAATTTTGCTTTTTTATCATTAATCCGTACTTCTAATAAATAAAATACTTTTTTTGTTTTGGATTCTCTTTCTACTTTGCAAATGTTTCTTACTTTCTTTGCCCAGGTCTGGGGTACATATTTTTATACAGCATCAATAAGCAAAGACTGTGGTAACTTTAAATCAATCTTTTATTGAAATCCTTTTTAGTGTTTTGATTGATGACTTAAATTGTGGTATATGTACACTTTAATTTTCATACAAATTATTCAGAATAGCTGAGCATTTCTCCTTTTAATGCAATATGTGGCTATATTATAATTGAATGGACAAATACATTAGTGTTTTAAGACATCAAATAATATTTAATCCATTTAACTATAATTGTGGAGGAGTGTTGATAACATGGATAGAAGTTAGTTTAAAATAAATAGTGAGGGGCACCTGGGGGGCTAAGTCTGTTGAGTATCTGACTCTTGATTTCAGCTCAAGTCATGATCTCAGGGTTCTGGGATCCAGCCCTGTATTGGTCTCTGTGCTCAGCAGAGAGTCTGCTTGCCCCTCTCTCAAACTCCACTTATGTTCTCTCTCTCTCAAATGCATGAATAGGCAAATAATCTTTAAAAAAAAATGATGAATATCAAGGACTTTCAAATATTTCTGCTGTATAAGCATATTTAACTGATCGCACACCTTCCTGGGTAATGAAGATGCCGACAAGATTGTGATCATTCTCAAGGAGATTTATCATCAAGAGAGCTAACTACATCTGAAACTGCTGCTTTGCAGACCAAAATTTCAGCTATTCCATAAAGAATTAGCCATAAAAACGAAACATTAATATATGGGAAGTAGAAGTTCATCATTTTTTATTACAAGCAGTTTCACTTCACCACACTACATAGAATATGTGTACTCCAGCCTTAACTTGAATGCGTGAAAGAAGTGAGTTGCGCCATCTAAAATTTTAGCATTTTTTCCCCTGTAGATCAGTGGGCCATTCATATACTCAGTGACCTCTTTGCTAGAGAACACTCACTACATTCATCATTCAAACTAACAAAAGAATTAATGTTCTTGTACAAAAATATTAATCTTAGTTCACATGGCTGTGCTTCAAATTCACTACTTCAAATCCATATAGAAGCACAGTGGCAAATAGCAAGACTAACAATTTCTTTCTTTAACTCTTCTAGTAGTTCAAGTAATGGAAATGCTTGAAAGGCCTATTAAATACTTGAGTCCATTCTGAAATTTAACATTCAAAAAATGTCCTACCGTCTTTGTTACCATTTTTATGTAGACCAATACCATCTCTCCTGGATCTTGCAATAATACCTTAACTGGTGTCCCTTTATCCACACTAGCCACATAGCCAATAGCTATAAAGCTGTCAAATTGATCTCTGTAAGGCTAAATTCAGATCATGTCAACCCTCTGTCTAACATACTCATAATATTTTTAATAAGATAACAAAGGCCCAACATGACTTACAAGGTTTTTGATGAATATAGATGTTTGCTTACTTAAATTGCATTTGTTGTTTGTTAATTGGCTTCTAAATATATTTACTATTGTCAGCTTTATTGTAGTAGTACAAATTTCTTTATATGGTATCTACTAGTGTAAGCCCAAAAAAGGCCTATTTGTAATACTTGAAATTATTAACAATAATAATTTAGAGAAGTTATTTATTCTGTCATTCATTCATTTGCTTATTTAATAAATACATGTTTTTTTGGTAGGAACTTTGATGAGTATTAGGACACCACAGCATAAAAAGAAGACTCAGTCATTACCTCACAGAACTTAGATATTAGAGAGGGACACAGACAAGTAAAAAATGTTATTATAATGAGCACTGTGGGAAGTAACTACAGTGGTTTGTAAGATAGTGTACCATGGAAACATATGCATCGAACACCTCTTCCAGATTTGGAGAATCAGGCAGGTTTCCCCAAAGAAAATGATTTATAAATCAAGATATGAATAATGTCCAGACATAAGCTATTTAAAAGAGTTTAAAGAATCTCTTATGGCCCAAAGAACATTATGTGTGTGTGTGTGTGTGTGTGTGTGTGAGAGAGAGAGAGAGAGAGAGTATGATGTTTCAGTATGGCTGCAACACTAATTATGAAATGAGAATGAGACTTGAGGCTAGTGAGGTAACAGGGACAAATAACAAAGAACCAATAAACTATACTGAGGAGTTTGAATATATCTAACCAAGTGGGGATATTTGATTTATTTATCTAAAACCAACTGGGGATATTTAATAGTTACAATAAAGAGTAATATCATCAAGCCTACATTTTAAAAAACTTACTTTATTTCCATGGAAACAATGCATTCATATTGTGTGTCAGGGAGTAATAAATGCATTAAAAGGTAACAGTTGTCTCCACTCATATATTTGTGGTTGGGCAGAGACCATGATCCTTAGATATTCCAAACACTTCTGCAAATAAATAAACACTATGACATTCAATGTAATGCAGCCACTATTATGGTTGATGTCAAACAAATTTATGGCTCCTTTTGTCTCAGTTGTTATTCTGAAAAGAGGGGTTTTGGAGGAAGTACCTATGATAGATAGATCAATAGATAGACTATATATGAATATATTCTAATTCTGTAGGATGGACTTGAGAGTGACACAATTTAATTGTTTTTTCTTCAAGCCAGAAGTTGATAAAATCTAGAAGACTGCTAAATCTTGCTAAATTTTATTTTTCCTTAGACAAACTTAAATCAAAAGTGTACATCCATGGGGCACCTGTGTGGCTTAGTAGGTGAAGTGTCTGCCCTCAGCTCAGGTCATGATTTCAGGGTCCTGGGATCAAGCCCAGTGACAGGCTCCCTACTCAGCGGGGAGTCTGCTTCACCCTCCGCCCCTCCCTTTGCTCATGCTCTCTATCTCAAATAAATGAAATCTTTAAGAAAATGTACATTCATGACTCATTTTTGCCCACACAGTTGAAAAGGCTGAATTCTTTGCTACAGACAATCCCTTTGACTTGTGAAAAGATTGGACACAAAGTGAACTAAAAAGTTATTGTGAATTTCTGGTATTCCTTGAATAAATTGATCCTTGTCTTGCAAAGAAAAGACAGACAAAGGAAGAAGAGTGATCCAAAGTAATTAAGATAAACTGACAAATATTTAAAAATGACCTCTTAAAAAGGAATAAACATGGGAGACATAATGATAAAAATCAGAATTTATCTAACTTGAGTTTCAAAAGAAGAGAGCAGAAAGAACCGAGAGAAGACAAGATTTGAAGAAACAATGGTGACCAATTTAGGAAACAGGCAAATATCATATATCCTCATCTCACCAATTATAATGTGTTTTAAGAACTATAAATGAAAATAATCTCAACATTACTTTTATCATATGGAAACTTTAAAAAACACAAATGTTAAGAAAAATTATAAGAGATCCAGAGAAGAAAAGAAGATAATCCTCAAATAAACTAGAATTTATACTGAAAACAGTCTATTCCACAGAATCAGAAGTAAATCCACAGAAATGAAAATTTATATATATATATATATATATATATATATATATATATATATAATTAAAGAGAGAGAGAGAGTCAACCTATGGCAAAAGCAGACAAGAATCACAAACCCCACTACCACAAAAAAAAAAAAAAAAAAAAAGAGAGAGAAAGAGAGAGAGGAGAGAGAGAGACAAACATCACAGATTACTCTAGTTATTATAACTATCACATTATAATTACTATGAATAAATGAAGTGCAATGGAGAGTCTGGGGAAAGAACTATGTATATATGAGTACATTTATATTACAGTAACGTTATTAGAAGTCCATAAAGAGGGTGAGATTACCTTGTAAAGACTGGGGTTATAATGCTCTAAGCTGAGAAACTATCAGAAGCCAGGAAAGAGGCCTAGAACAGATCCTTCCCCACTACCCTCAGAGAGAACATGGTCCTTAGCAACACCTTGATTTTGGAATTCTAGCCTTCAGAAATGGGAGACAATAAATTTCTGTTGTTAAAGTCATTGAATTTGTGGTACTTTGTTAGGTCAATCCTAGCAAACTAACAAAGGTGTCAACATAGATAAGTTTTAAAAGCATAATAAAAGCAAGGTGTTAATGGGTGCCTAGGTGGCTCAGTCGGTTAACCATCGGACTCTTGATTTTGGCTCAGGTCACAATCTCAGGCTTATGAAATGAAGCCTTGCATCTGGCTCCATGCTCACACAGCAGGGAGTCTATTTGAGATTCTGTCTCCCTCTCTCCTTGCCCCACCCCAAATAAAGAAAATAATTCTTAAAAAAAAAAAAAAAAAAGCAAGACGTTAGAATGTACAACATCAAGCAAGAACCCTAACATAAGCTATAGGTTTTGGGTCATTATGATGTGTTACTGTAGGTTTGTCGGTTGCAACGAAAGTAGCACTCTGGAAGGTGATGTTGATGATGGGAGAGGTTGTGCATGTGTGGGGGTAGAGGGTACATGGGAATCTTTGTACCTTCCTCTCAATTTTGCTGTCAACCTGAAATTGCTCTAAAAAATTAACTCTGTAAAAGAAAAATGTCATGTATTTAAATTTTAAAGTAGGTATTTTTTTCATTGATGATTATATTTGCAGCAAAAGTATGAAACACACATGCAAACAGTACACAAACACTTGAGGGTCATGGTTTCTTCTAGGAAGAAGTTGAAGGAGAAAGAATGGGAATCAATTTAAGTATAGAATTTTTAGCATCTTTTTCTGGAAGTGAAAGAGAATTTAAACTAATGAGAGGAAATGTTTCTATATATTTCAGCTTATTTTTAAGTACATTAATTCATTTATATACTTTCGCTTCTTTGAATTGGTTCACCATTACAAATTATTACAATTGAAAATGAAACACAGAGCACTATTACTCTACATTTTAATATTCGGTGGACCTTGATCCATAAGCCAGTATTCCATAAGCAAAGCCATTGTAACCATTACATGGAGGGACAGATATATAGAACAATGAAAAAAATCTAGTTGTCATTTGTATTACTTGCACATTCAAAGTAGAATGGAACATGTATGATCATGTGAAATATTAGAAATAACAACTTTTCTTCTTCAATTATGAATCATATGAAATTATTAAATTTGGAGGTAATGATTAAAATATGGGTCCAGTGTTTGAATTAAAAATTGACAGTGATAGGGGCGCCTGGGTGGCTCAGTGGGTTAAAGCCTCTGCCTTCGGCTCAGGTCATAATCCCAGAGTCCTGGGATTGAGCCCCGCATCAGGCTCTCTGCTCAGCAGGGAGCCTGCTTCCTCCGCTCTCCCTCTCTGGCTGCCTCTCTGCCTACTTGTGATCTCTGTCTGTGAAATAAACAAATAAAATCTTAAAAAAAAAAAATTGACAGTGATATACTAACAAGTCAATATACTTTCCTCAACAGAATGAAGTCACCTATGTATTGATTTCTCCATTTAATTTCCCAGACAATTAATTTATCACTTTCTAACCTCAGAAAAGAATATAAAACTCCTTAAGAAATTCAAAATAATTGTGACAAAGAATCCTTCAGTACAAATTCTAAGTTACTTTTTTCCTTGTCTGTTCTCTGACCTAAAATTGAAACACAAGTAGTGCTTTGCCTCCTTAAGTATAACTTCATGCAATCTTAAAAGTGTATTCTATGCATGAGGGAAAAATATCTTTCCCCTTTTTGACTAATGCCTGAAGCATGAACAGTGAAACCTTATTCCTACTGCAGACCTCTAATGATACTTCAAAGACTTACTAAACACCCCAGAGGCTGTTCAGAAGTGCCCATCCTCCCATGATGAGGCTGGGCTAACAGAACAGGTGGCTTCAGTCATTTTGTATAAGTAGCTTCTTTCTATGAGATATTTTGTATCACATGCATTGAATACTCAATAGTAACTTTAAAAATTTTTTTAAGAATAATTGAAGAACAAAAAGGAAAACCATATTCTTAAAGCATTTTCCTAAGTATCTTCAAATCATTTTTTTTTTTTTTAAGATTTTATCTATTTATTTAAGGGAGAGAGCTGGAGCAGGTGAAGAAGGCTCCCCACTGAGCAGGAAGCCCTATAAAGGTCTGGATCCTGAAACTCTGATGAGGGGCCCATCCCAGAACCCTAGGATCCTGGCCTGAGCCAAAGGCAAATGCTTAACTGACTAAACCACGCAGGAGACCCATCATGTTTTTTTTTCTATAAAATAAAATAATTTGGACAAAATTCTAACAGTACCATTCTACTGCATTTTAATCACAGTTTACAATCCCAAATAGCCATCAAAATAAACACTTTCATTTTTGTTAGCTATTAATTATAGTAGATTCAAGGTGTATTATTTCAAAGTTACATAAAAATATATATATTTAAGAAACATAATTCTGGCACCAAATATGACAAAGGATAGAATGACACTTTTTTAATAACTGAATTTATAGCAAAGAAACAACTAAACAACAATATAGAACAAGAATCAAATCAAATGTATTTCTGAGCATGGTAAAATTATTTTATCAAAAGCAATTTTGGCAACTTTTCATAACTATAGTCAAGAGCTTTAAACATTGGATTTTTCTCCCCACTAAGAAAAATCTAGCACTTCTAGCACAATCATAGGAGGCCTGATATTGTGGTCAGGTGCATATAAATAAGCTATTTCAGATGTTCATGACTGATGGTGCTGTGTTGCCAATTAAGAGAAAAGATGAATGTGACCAGGAATGGGAGGAGTCAGAAAACCTGCAGGAGGAAACAGGTACAAGATACTCAGAAAACTGCTGCTGGGAGGAGCTTTATTTTCCCCTTCAGTTTAATTATTATCTTTTTCTCCTATAAGTTTCCAACAAAGTTGTATTATTTTTTTAATTTAATAAAATTTTCCAGCTTGAATCAAGTATGATTGACCGATAAAAGTTGTACATATTAAAAGTGCACAACAATGATGTTTTAATATACGTAGACACAATCACCATAATCAAGCTAATTAAATATCACAAAATCGTATAAGTTTGAAAGTTAAAACTCATATTCATTTCTTTAAAATAGTTTTATGGGTGAAGATATTTGAATAGGTGAGTAGGGGAAATCTATCCAGTGAATTTTTTAGAATCTTTAGGATAATGAACTAGAGAGATTAAAAAAAAAAATTCATTGAAAGTTTCATGTACCTCTAACATTTATTCAAAATGGTGTTGAAAATATCTATATATTTTTCTGGTAAGATTTTTTTTTAACCAGTTCATGATTGCTACTTAGTGTAGCAGGAGTTAAAATTTATAATCTATTTCTGTACAATTCTTTAATCCAAGAGAGATTAATACATACTTCTTTCTACATGAGATATTTAAGTTCTACAATAAATATCAAATAGATTAATATGCTTATTCTTGAAGTAAATAAAAATGTTATTTATATAAAAAATTAATGCCAATTTATGAAAACTTATTGCATAGTATTTTTCATCAATTTACACACACACACACTGAAACAGTTGGAACGAGAATAGCTATTTTAAGTAAGCTTGTGACAGAGACAGATCATTGTTTAAAGCAAAGTATATAAGCTGGCTCAGCTGAAACACAAAATATAACAAAATAAATAATAAATATTCCATGGCTGTGGGAATTCATAAATTGAAAAACAGACAGTAAAGTTTTAATGTCTACACACTCAAACCAATAGTGTCATTTTCCCTGAATGCAAGCAATAAAACTAAAATGAGTGAGTGATGCTTGTGTTTAAATTGAAAGGAGTAAAGCAGAAATGATGAAGAAATTAGAGTGATCAATAGAGAAACAACCAAAAACAGCTTTTGCACTCTATTAATTCTGTATTCTATTTAGCATCTACATATTTTGGGTGTAACAAAATTTTTTTTAAACGAAGAAGAAAAAAAAAATCCCCCTTCAGAAAAGAAGAAAGTTGTGCTGAGCTGGTCAACATTATTTTTCTTTCCTAGGTTTTCCATTCTCACTGAGTAATAGTTTCCAAGGACTCTTTTCTCCAATCTTTGTCCATATAAACAATGGTTCTACTAACTTAGAAAAAATTTTTAAAAGAAAGCTTGTGGTAATAAATGAGCATAATTTTTTGAACTGTAATGAGAAAAAGAAATGTTTTCTTTTCAAATGCCTTTGCCTTCCAAGTAACTCTTACGCATTTAATGCGATATTGTGTTCCATGGTTAACCATTTTCTGATACTCATAACAAGCTATTTTTCTCTCTAACTTTTTCTATATCAGCACACATGGAAAATTATATGTATTTTAAAAACCTAATTAAAATAGTAGAGAAAGATAATTTGTCCTTAAATTGTTTACATGTGGAAATTACAATACAAAATTAGTAGAGCAAAAATGTACACAAATACCAAATATTCCACTGAGTAATGAGATTTTTTAATATGTCTGATTTACCTATTATCTACCTTTCTCTTCAAAATATGTGAAAATATATTGACAATAAGATTTTTAATTTTCTGCTCTTCACATCAATGAATTTTACCTGGAAAAGCACAGAATTAAAAAAAAAAACAAAAAACACACCAAGAATTGAAAGAATAATATTTATTAAATTTATTGAATTAATAGTGATGAGGGAACAGAAGGCTGGCTAAGGACAAAGCAAAAGCTGACACCCTCCAACTTTCCCCCACCCCCACTCCTGGGTGAGACATATGTGACATTCTTTAGGAATCTCCCACCCATCTTAATGTTAATACCTTGCTAGAGGGCAAAACAACCTTGGCAATGGCCAGGCCTCCTGTATCTGGTATCTTTGTAGGCCCTCTTTAGCATATGAAAGTTCTATTGAAACCTCCCTTTTCCTTACCTCCCCCCAACTCCAGGGTACATAACCTGCCAACCCTCACAACCTGGGGGAACAGCTCTTCCTGCCCATGGGTCCTGTCCCTGTGCTTTAATAAACCACCATTTTGCACCAAAGATGTCTCAAGAATTCTTTCTTGGTCATCGGCTCTGGACCTCACCCCACTGAACCTCACATATATTCTAGAACTTCATCAATAGTATCTAAATTCAGACTACCCTGAGTAGTATTCTTACCTCTCAAAAACAGCATGGTTTTTCCAAATACCATCAAATCATAAAACACTCTAGATTGTGTAAACTGACAGGTATGTAAGATGTGGCATTTTCAAGGCAAAACTTGGCCCAAGTGATTTAACATTTTTTGAGACTTTAAAAAAATTTGTATTAAAATTTATGTATAGAAAAAAAAAGAGTGAGAGAGGGGGGTGGAACATAATGATTTGATCAGCTATTAGGTCATCAAATCATTACTAATTTTGGTCATAGAATTGTGACTTAAGAACTTGATGTAAGCAAAGCTAAATTCTAGTGGTGGTAACAGCTGTAGGCAATCATTTAAGTAAAAGTTCTCAGGTTGCTAATTATTGCTCATGTTTCCTGGGCATTTGCTTATTAATGAAAAACTGTAAGAACATTTTTAATCTCATGTATTTGATTACAAAAAAAATGGGAGCAATGGAAGTGCTGAGGATAAAAGAGACACAGTTGTTGAGGGAAAAACAGAAAACAAAGTTAACAATGATCAAAAAGGAAAATATTATGTATTCATACGTACTGAAATAACCAGATACAGAGCAGTAAGGAACATTCTGAAGGACGAAGAGCGAATTCTGCAGCATGTGAAAAGTATCGGTCTTCTGCAATGTTCAATGGACCCTCAGCAAATATGGAAGAAAAGTAAATACTCAAATCAAATGGAAAATCTTTCCGTATGTGTTTAGAAGCTCAGATCAATGTCAGATGTCCACTAGACAGCTATTAATGCAAGAGAAGGCTAAAACTCGTTCGGTAGGATTTGTTCTATTTAAAAAACAAGGATGATAAAAATCTACACATCTTTATGTTTATAAACTGAATTTGGAAAGATTTCTTTTCCTCTTCAAGGAAAGATCAGATGTCAGAGCCATTCACAAGTGCATTCTTTTCCTACTTAACTGGGTAGTAAAGGCTGCCAAAAGGAGATTTGGGAGGAGAGAGAGACTTGTTTAAAGGAAACCATGAATCAGTATGAATAACTACTATGCAAATTTGCTTGAAAATAGGGGCAATCAGAGTGAATGCCTGAACAGGGCTCTGCCAGTCTGGCACTGAAAGAAAGACCTCTCAGAAAACAGCAAAGGGAATTTCTATACCAAAGGCAGATCTGCTTAACTTTGGCAGATTCCACAGCACTAATTTCTGTGGTTCCATTTATGAACCTTTCTTTACCCTGTTCTTGAATTTTCTTTTCTGTCGCAATGGAAGAAAAGGAAAAAGTAGTATGAAACACCCTATGGTTCTAAACATTTGGTGGTAGCTGTTCTGTTTTCTCCAATTTGTGAAAGACTAATAAAAAGGGAAAACATGCACTTCGTTTTAGAATCATTGATGAAATGTTAATGCTGATTAGTGTGTCACAAGAAGATTGTATTTTTAACTAATCACGTATGCTGCTTAATTTATGATGGGAGAGCTTGAAGGGAGCCAAGTAATTAATGGGTCTTGGAAATGTTTAATTAAAATTTTAATCAACATAAAAGGTGCATAAAACACAATTATTTTAGTCAAATATGATTCTATCAAAGTATATCAGCTATGAACGGAAAAAGCATGCTAAATAAACACACACACACACACACACACACACACATACCACTATTAGTTGATGTATAATATGTCACCTAACCAGTTTATCAAACTTGATTAGTAATAAATGAACATTTTCTTTCCATTTCAAGACATGGAAGCATGTTGATATAAATGAAATCATTACTTTCTTCCATTCAATCTGATTAAACTGCTCAGTACATGAAAATATATAACACCAAGAGTTTATCTGCTATCTCACCGCGGCAATAAACATCATACACATTATGAATATCATTGTTTTATTAGGGTCTGATGTAGATCAGTGTAACCAACAAAGGACAGATAGAAAGAAATCATAACCTTAAAACTGACCTTCAGAATGCACTAATATTATTATTATTCGTAGAGATAGGAAAAACAGACATTTTGATAAGGTGCAGGTGCTTTAATTTGTGAACTCATTTCTTCAGTAAGAATGAAAAGGGGAAGGAGTGCATTGGGAGTTACCTGAAGAAACTGCACTGTGTTTGCTTAATGGAATGGAGTCTAGTATCAGCTTGCCTGGCTTGTATACTGGACCATCTGCTTCCAAGCTCTGTGACATAGGCAAGTTACCTAAACTCAGTTTCTTTTACTGTTACATGGGGAAAACACTATGCCTATATCATAGGGTCATTATGAGAATTGAAAGGCTTATTTTATGAAAGCAGTATAGTAAATATTCTACAAGTTACATACAAATGATAATGTACTTCGCTCTATTTCTTACACCATGAAATAAATTTCTCCTTGATTTAAGAATATATTCTATCTCTGTGAGCTAACATTTGCTTAAGAATCATTTTTTTAAAGATTTATGTATTTATTTAGGGGGGAGGGGAGTGGCAGAGGGTGAGGAGAGAGAGACTCTTAAGTAGACTCTGTGCTGTGCCTGGAGCACCACGGGGGGCTGGATTCCACGACCCTGACCCTGATATCAGGTTCTGAGGGGCAAACCAATGATCGGGTGCTTAACCAACTGTGCCACCCAGGCACCTCTAAGAATCATTTTTAAATACATATCCCAGAAGAAGATCCAAGAACCCATATTTTCAAATCAATTTTTTTTTATGGGCATTATTGTTTTTTCTGTTCAATGAGGAGTCTCATAACTTAAAGTAGTGCTTTCCTAAGCATAGCTCAGCATATATACATCAGAATTAGTATATATAAATTCTTAAAACTACAGGTGTTTTAGCCTACACTACATCTACTCCACCAGGGGGCCTAAATTTTTTGGAAATGCCAGTATAACATACAAGCATATGAAATTTAGATTCATTTGTTAGGGGGGTTGCTGAAGAGTAACCTTCTTAAATTAGTTCCTTATAATATGATAAATGACAATATAAACTTTCATTGTAAGGAATTTGTTCACATTTAAATTTTTCTTTT
Organism: Lontra canadensis; assembly: GCF_010015895.1. Classification (NCBI taxonomy): domain Eukaryota; kingdom Metazoa; phylum Chordata; class Mammalia; order Carnivora; family Mustelidae; genus Lontra; species Lontra canadensis. The sequence goes on along the minus strand of NW_022630995.1, from coordinate 14,954,664 downwards.
CATCTATTTTATCTTAAAAACATTTGAAGGAATAAAGTCGGTTTCATCCTAAGAAATTGTAAGGTCCCTTCAACGCATAGAAAATTAAATAAAATACTTTTATTCTGCTACTAAAGCCTCCCAAATATGGCACCAACACACATTTTCAAGCATAGGGTCTCATTGTCCTACATAGAATACCATCAAACTAGACCATTTTAAGTTCCTTATCCACACTACTTCTCTGCTTTTCCTTAGTGTATTTCCACAGATCAGTGTGTTCTTTTCAATCTCAAGATGTCTAGATTCTACCTTTATTTCATGACCTCATTCAAATGTCATCTCCCTCATAAAACCTTTGATTCCCTCATCTCAAATAATTGCTATTGCTTCTGAATGTCCACATTCATTTATTAATCACCTTAATAAAAATACTTACAACTTTATCTTCTAGTTGCTTGTATACATATGTAATTTCTCCTATTAAACCTTATACACACTGAAGGCAGGAATTAGGATTTATTTCTGTATTTCAAATATTGCCTAGGATAGCATCTTTCTAATGGAAGTATTCACAATTATTATAGACTAAATGTATGAACAGAAATAAGGCTAATGTAAATATCATCTCTACATGACATTGTTCATTTATTTAATCAGCCATTTACTTATAAGATTTATTTATGCCCATTTTACTCTATCTAGGATATGAGATTAATATTGATATTACTATCAAGTGAGTTAACATCTGCATTAATATGAATTTAAATATAATTTATTCTTCCAAATATTAAAACACTTTTTTTCATTAACTTTAAATGCTTATGCCGTGCAATGAAAGCGCTATGAATTTTCACACCTGGCTTTTCATGAGACTAGGAATTAGTCACGTTCCACATTCTAAAACCTGCAAACAAGGTAAAAAAAGGAAACCATAATCAGAAATCTGAATTATGATAGTTCTTGCCTGTGGAGATTATACAGGGGCCAATTATGAGCTATACATCCCCAAGGAATATAAAAATCATGTTCTATACTTAGTTTACTTCCTAATTCATATTGGATCTAGGAGTTAAGAGAAACAATGCATCTCACTAATAGCCTTCAGTTCCCATTTTCTGATCTAACATTCACAAATTATAATATCCAACCACTACAATGAAAATTAAAGAAAAAGAAAAAGAGCAATCTAAAAAATTAAGCCAGATTTATGGGAAACCACCTTTCTAATTTTCCTCAATTGTAATATATAATGCACAATCACTGCTCTCTGGGGGATTTTCATATGTCTTAAAATATTTATAAATATTTCCATTTTACCAATTGCACAGTGAAAGTATGAATGATTAGCTAGAGATAAGGCCTTTCCTTCTAATGAGCATGTCAAGTCAATAGTCTTAATTAACTAGTCGTATTTAGGAGATTTACTTCTAAGGCAGGGTTATTTTCAAATCTTCTTGTTACTTCTCTCATGCAGGAGGATATTATAAGAGGGAAATATATTATTTATCATGACAAAATTTTTCATATATAGGAAAAATAAAATAAAAACCCAAATTTATCTGTGTATGCCTTTACAGTCTCTCTTTTGTTAGAGTGGGAATCAAAGAAACACTAAACCACTAGAGTCAATATTGGGGACTTAGAAATTATGGAAATCTAAGGAAGAAGAATTTAAGAACTAAGGAAGAAACAATTTAAAATCAGTAAAATGGAAAGAAGAACTAGTAAAGGTAAAATATATTTATCCAATCCAACATGGTTAGCACACATACACCAAAAAATTAAGGTGGTTTGGGGCACCTAAGTGGCTCAGTTGGTTAAGCATCTGCCTTCAGTTTGGGTCATGATCTTGGTGTCCTGGGATTAAGTGTCCTGGTTGGCTCCAGGCTCAGCAGGAAGTCTGCTTCTCTCTCTCCCTGTGCTCTCTCTCTCAAATAATTTATTATTTGAGATTTTTTAAAAAATTTTTTTAAAAATAAAAAATTAAGATGGGAGTGGGTTTTGTATCTGAAGCAAATGTTGTGAATAGAAAACCCTACCAAAGTCATATTTTAAAACAATCCACCCTCCATATGGAATTCTCTTTGAACTTCAGCCTGAGAAATTTGAAAATAATATATTCTCGAACTTTAAAAATTTTATTGTTTGTTGCAATACAGTATCTTGAAAATAAGCATGATTTGATTTTTTTAAAAATATATACACATACGTGTACATAGATCCTGGTGATTGGAATATATTTAGCAAGATTAAATATGTATGTGGTACAGAAATTAATACTATGTATTCTATTCTCAAACACATAATATTTCATATTACATTCACATTACTAAATATGAGTTTAACTATTTGACTGGAGATAGCCAGACATGGTTTGAATCTCAGTTCCATCATTAACTATACTACTGAAAATTACTTAGTTTTTTATACCTCAGTTTTGTTAGCTTCAGATGAAAACTCCATTTGGGATGCTGGAGAATTAAGTACTGAATGTAAATTATTTAGCCTTGTGTCTGAAACATACTAAATACTCAATAACTTTTAGTTATAAATAATAACTTTTCAAGGTCAATAGCTATATTGAGTTTATACATAACAAAAGTACATTTAAATATTTTTAATAATATACAGTTGTTTGAAACATAATACAGTATTACTCATCTTCACAGCTAGGTTAAAAAGGAGAAAATAAACTTCTAGGTGTTTACACTACGTTTGTCAAATAACTTGCATTTATTTGAGATCTGGAATTAGTTACTTAAACTAAATATATGTTTCTATATATCGTCTATAATAGTAATTGTCATTGTCTATAATATTCATTGTCTATAATAGTAATGGTGGAAGAGGTTGTGTATGAGCATGAATGTGCGTGTTTGTGTATGCGTGCATGTTCAGTGTGTGTATGTTTGACCTGAAAGAAGGGAGTGAAGAATGAAGCTATACCACAGTGATGTTTTATTATAGATAGTATTTTTCTTGATTTTGTTCTCAGATGTCATATGTAACCATTTCACAATAAGTATACCACAAAAAATCATCAATTTGCTATCAATGTCATATATTCTGTGTGTGATAAAATCAACAAACATGGGGGGAAAACCATTAACATTTACTATGAATTTCCAAATGATTGCTACACTCTCTTTTATGTATTATAAATATCTCTGTAATGCTATACCACATTGCTGAATTTTAACATTTTGAGATTTGCATTCATTTATTAACAAACTAACAATTAGCAGTAAAAGAGGTACTGCAAATTTACATCTAGCCGTCAAGCCTAGATAAAGTAAGGCTAAAAACTAGATAGTTTGTGGTCAAGAGTTCAAGTGAAGAACAGATCTAGTCATAGTAAGTCAAATTGTATCAATATATCACTATATTCCTACTTGGCTATACAATTCTGTTGTTTTTATTTTTATGCTTTATGTTTGTATGTTTTTCCTGTAATTTATTCATAAACATTAAAACTGTGTCACTGTAACTGATAGGACAGAAAAGTTGTATCATTATAAATCTAAATAAATAATATTACCATTCTTTCATAGGGCTCCCAATTTGCTGTCACTAACATATTTTTGATTTATAGGCTTACGGAACATATAGCAGATAAATTAATGATTCTTCAACACTGTCTTATGCTATTTTTAAAAGTACTTGTTTTATTATATTCTTCATATAAAAATTTCATTAAAATACATCACAAAAGAGCAGATTAGTGGAGGAGATGGAAAATAAAGGCCATTGTGAAACTACGTTGCTCTGAGTCAGACTTTCATAAAAGATATATAAAGTTTACAGCCTTAGACACAAATGGCACATTTAATGGGTCAGACAAAACTTCACTGACAGCTTCAAAAAGGAGCTACATTTTAAGGAGAGAGATAGAATCTTAAGTTTTAGAATATGAACATAAAAATATTATGAAATATAAGAAGGAACAAAATGAGAACAAAAACTAATGATGCATTATCATAAAAGAAACTGAGGTCAGGTCCACAGAGATGTAGTGACAGAATATAATTGATCCGCATCATTATGCACTTAGCTAAGTAGATCGTAGCTGTACTGGGGAATGAAGCATATTCACACCAAAGATGAGGAAGAGAGAGTTTGACAGATAGATAAATAGTACAATTTATGCATATTCATCTGCGTAACAAGGCAATTGGAGAAGTTCTGATCTTTTAAGACTAAAACATCTATGTTGATTTCTGAATCATTTTTGATAACTAATATAGCATAGTGGTTAATGGAAGCTTTCTGAAGCAAAATTGCAGGGGTTCAAATTCTGACGTCTCTGTTTACTAGTTGTATGTAAGTAAATTCAATCCTTAATATGCCACTTTTCCCCTCAGTAAAAGAGGAGTGAGCCGGATAAAGCTGAAGCAATGTTCCTTTAGTGCTTAGAGCAGTTGGAGCATTTTGTAAGCACATCACAGACTTGGCCATCTTGTTGATTACCAATTGCTGCAAAGAAATTTGGTGACTTGGAACAACAGTGATTTACCATTTCTCACCATTCTAAGCATTGTCTGGGTGATTTTTCTGTTGTTCTTTACTGTCCTGGCTACATTTATTTTGCAGAACTGCTGGGCACTAGGCTTGTGCCAGATTGCCTCATTCCCAAGTTTGGGCTTCATATGGGAAGGCTGGAGCCTTTTTTCTCCAGAGCTCTCACATCCTCAAGAAAGCTAGAGCAAACTTCCTCAGAACATGATAGTCCCGGGGTTCCAAGAGGGTAGGAGAGAAAGTTGTACATCTGCAGAGGCCTTGGCAACAGATACTACACATCACTTCCAACTGTATTCTTTAGTCAAAAAAAAAAAAAAAAAAAAATCCCAAACCGACCCAGATATAAGAGTTGGAGAAGAGACTCTATCTCTGATGAGAAGAGTTTTAAGATTTTTGTGACTATGTTTTTATATCTTACCATAGCTATTATTCAGAGTTCTAAAAAAGTTATGATAATAAATGCAATCTTGAGAATATAAAATTATACTTAATATCTATGAACCATAAGAAAATAATATTTAATACTTTCCCAAAAATATCAGTGTATAGTACACAAAGGTAAGTATCATTTCATATTTTTATTGTTGAGGTTGTAACTAATGTTTATTATTTGACACAAAGAACTCATATTGTGGATGCAAACATGCATATGTAATTTATATTTGCTAATAGGCTGAACAATATTGGTAACACCTCTTTAAATGAACGTAAGATCTGTCACTTACAATATAGGTGTTCTTGTGTAATGCAGTTTACTCCTTCCATAGCTGAGGCAAAGCCATTGGAAAGTCCTTCAACACAGATAATTCTTTACTCGGGTATGTAATAGTGACATTAACAAGCAAGGAATTCATGGTTTCAAGGATATCTGTAAATATTTTTGTTTAAACTGGATTTTATTGATTTAATATGTCACAGTCATGAGTTTGAAACAATTCTATGGAAGTTATAAGAAATACCACTGCTGTTAATAAAGAACCTTCAAAGCGATAGGAGGAAGCTCTTTAAGTCAGTATTTGCACTATTAGGAAGGAAAAACATCAAGGAAATTGGCAGAGTGAAATGTGAAGAGGACCGAATAGGGATTCCAGACGCCTGTGCTACAGCACTGGACCTTCCAATGACTGAGTAACCTTTGATAATTACTTCATTTTCTACAGTCCTCATTTAAACATAAATCATTCAGATGTTGTCCAAAGTCATCGTCTAAAATTATTATTATTTTTTTTAAGATTTTATGTATTTATTTGGCAAAGAGATCACAAGTAGGTAGAGAGGCAGGCAGAGAGACAGGCAGAAGCAGGTTTCCTGCTGGGCAGAGAGCCCAATGTGGGGTTCGATCCCAGGACCCTGAGATCATGACCCCAGCCGAAAGCAGAGGCTTAACCCACTGAGCCACCCAGGTGCCCCGACTAAAATTAAGTCATATAGAAACCTTAGTGGAATTTTTCTCTTGTCATTTAGTTATTTACATTATGTATATATTTTTCTCTTAGTATAGGTAGGAATATGTTTAAGATTTAGTATTTTGGGGGTGCCTGGGTGGCTCAGTGGGTTAAGCCTCTGCCTTCGGCTCGGGTCATGATCCCAGAGTCCTGGGATCGAGCCCCGCATTGGGCTATCTGCTCAGTGGGGAGTCTGCTTCCCCATCTCACTCTGCCTGCCTCTCTGCCTTCTTATGATCTCCTCTGTCAAATAAATAAATAAAATGTTAAAAAAAAAAAGATTTAGTATTTTGCCAGATAATGGATACTTAGGCATGCAGAGATTTTTATTTTTTAAGAGATGTATTTATTTATTTAAGAAAGAGAGCAAGCAGGTGTGCACACATGAGCAGGGAGAGGGGCAGGGGGAAAGAGAGGGACAGAAGCAGATTCCACACTGAGCATGGAGCCTGACCTGAGGCTTGATTCCAGAACCCTGAGATCATGCAAGAGCTGGACACTTAATTGACTGAGCCATCAAGGAAGCCCTACACAGAGATTTTGAGAAAGAACGAAAAAGCTATGGGCACAACTCTTAAATACAGACATCAAAGATGACTTAGCAAATTAGTGCAAAATTTTTCTTGACTCTTAAATTTAAAATCTATCCATAAATTTCTACTTCCCTGGTTAAGGTTAAACAAATGATCTTTATTCTATTTATTTCCATAAACACACAGAAAAAAAATCCCACACCCATTAAAGACTATAACAATATGAAATGTAACTTTACTCATAGACCTCATAAAGTTTGTCCTTCACCTATTTGAAGAAGAACAAAACTGTAGTTTCAGAGTATCATGAAAAGTATGAAAGAAACTTGAAGCATACACTAAAGTAATAAGTACTTAATAACGCACAGCATATGCATTGTGCAAATGTGCACCAATTGGCCTCAATTTTATTCATTATAAGTAATTAAGTTTCAAAACTCATCAGTTTTCCCATATGTAGATTATTTTCTATATATATTTTTTTCTATTCAAAACCAATTTTAAATGACTGGCAGACCTACAAATTGAAAAGAGAGGGAAAAAAAAGAAGATATGTGAATTCTGCCTCAAGGAACTGATAACACAACACAAAAGACAAGCAGGCACTTTTATTTTAAGGCACTCAATTAACCTAATCTAAATAGATAATAATTTACACAATCTTACAAAGAACTTAAAAAACCAAAAGCTGTGATAGTTTTACCTAACAATGATTTTGATGTAACATCTTATGAAATAATTTAATTGTACAGTTGAATAATTGTACTATTATATATTAGAACCTTCTAGTCAGTGAGGAATCAGTTATGAATAAAGGATGCATAATCTCCGCCCCCAAGGAGCATAGAGCATAGATAGTGGGAGAGACAGATAAGAAAGGAAATTACAACACACTTGATGCAAATGAAGAAAGTGCCAAAACATAGAAGAAAGGCCTCATCTCAGATTTGATGATTAAAAGACAGCTTCCTGAATGAAGTCATCCTAGATGGGAAGAAATATGGAGAAAGAGCTAATTGATCAAAAAGTGGAGGCAATAGGAGGCTAGGAGATGTCTGTCATGTGGAGCCTCATGCTGTCCAATTATGTCATGACATTTTTTAAAGCAAGATAAGCAAATAGAGCATTAAGAAGAAGTAATGATTTTTCTTGATAAAATATATCTTTGAATTTTCTAAGACAAGTATCTATTTGTAAAAAGTGACCTTTCATGAGTTTTAGTTATTCTTTCACTCATTCTCCCAACATATAATTATCAAGTTCTTTCTACGTGCATGTACCTTGCTTGGCAAGAAATTATAGTAAGCTTTCTGCACTAAGGGAACTTACACTCTCAGGGTGAGACCAAATAAAATACATACAATTAAATAAATAATATAGTGTTAGAAAGGGATATGTGTTATGGGAAAAAAAAAATAGATATGTGGAATTAAAAAAAAAAAAAGGCCAGGATGAGGTAGGTTGTGCATGTGTCTGCGTGTGCATATGAGTATTTACAAGCATATGAATACATTTTTAATAGGGTGGTCACAAAACAATTCTGAAAAGGTATTTGAGAAAAAAAATGTGTTTATGATATGAAAGTAAGGAGAGGTATGGCTTTTTGGGGGAAGATGGTTTTAGGCAGAAGTCACAGCAACTGTAAAAGTCCTGAGGCTGGTACGTGTCTGGAAAGCTCAGTGATTAACAAGGAGAGAAGTGTACCTGCAAAGGGAGTGAGTAAAAAGTTTTGGTAGATGAGGTCATCCGAAGAAGCAATAAAAGTTCAGATACTATAGATCTATGTCTTTTACACTGAGTGAGACAGGGAGTCCTTAGAGGGTTTTGAACAAGGAAGTAATATCTTTTGACATGTTTTAGAAATTCCTGTGGCTGCTATGTGGAAAATAAACCATAGAGGTCTAAAAGGGAAAAGAAATGGATTGATTAGGAGACGATTGTCATAATTTAGTTAAAAACAATGGTGGTTTGGATCACAGTGTTGGCAATGGTGGGAAAAAACTGAATTGTAGGTTCATTGAGTTTAGAATGGGTAGGATTTAGTGATGGTTGGATGCAGCTTGAGGGAGGAAAAACATCAACAAGAACTCCAAGATTATACAACTCCCAAACATTTCCTGATAATAAATGATTGTAAACAGAGACTTTTTGTACAGGTTGCTTCTCTCCCTTAAGTTTCCTGTCATCAAAGTTAGATATTTAGGATGGAGACATCCTTTCTGTAGCACTTCCCATTCCTTCTAGGCAAGCCATCCCAGTATATTTGAGATTACAGTTGTCCACATGAATTTCCCACATCTTCCTTACCTCTGGGAACAGATAGCATAAATGAGACATGCAAATATGATAGTCCCATAACCACCAGGGGGCAAATAAAGTGGTTTATTTAAAAATATAAAAAAGAGGTGGCACTAAAGCAGAGTGAAACTTGACCCTTACCTTTGTTTCCCAGGGGACCACACCTATAACAACTCTAACAATAAATAAATGAATTTGTCTTCCACTCTGTGGGATATACAGGAGAAGAATAGTTTAATGCCAGACAGTCAGAACAACAGATAAGGATGTCAGAAAGCACTAAAGAGGTTACATGCTTAGGAAATAAGCCAGAGTCCTTAAGGTGATTGCAGAATGTTTTTGACTGGACTATCCTTTTGACTTGACCTATTTGAACATTGATTTGTCTTCATGTCCTTTTTTTTTTTTTTTTTTAAAACCTGACTTCAACAAAGAGACAAGCTACAGGTTGAAAGACCACATGGAGAAGAGCCCAGTTATCCCAGTCAAGGCCTTCCTAAATAAGCCTGTCTGCTTATCTTCAGATATATAGGACAGCATAGCCAAAACCAACGAGAGTCACTGTATTAGGCAGAATTATGGTCCTCAAAAGTTGTCCATGTCCAAATCCCCAGAACCTATGAATATGTCACAGGATACAGCAAAGAGAAATTAAAATTGCAGGTGGAATTTAGATTGCTAATCAGTACATAAGGATATGATCCTGGATTATCTGGGTGGGTTCAGTGTAATCACAAGGGTGCATGAGAGTGAAGATGAAGGCAGAGGGGAAGTCAGGGGGAAGGGAATGCAAAAAGGGATTAAGCCACCATTGCTGGATTTGAGGTTGGAGAGTGGCCCACAAGCTGAAAAAGCAGACATCCTCTAAAAGCTGGAAAGACAAGGACATCAATTCTTTCCTACGGCCCTCAAAGAGAACACAGCTCTCCAGATATTTTGATTTTAGCCCAATGACACTTTGCTGGACTCCAACTTACAAAACTTTATGCTCATAAATTTGTGTTAAGCCACTAATTTTGTATTAATTTGCTTCAACAGCCACAGGATAGAGTCACTTTCCAAACTGCAGCTGTGTAGGGATGAGTAAGCACTCGGAGGGAAGATGAAACTCCTAGCAGATATATAGACTAATGAGCAAAGTAGTTATTTATTATGGGTGAAATAGATAAAGAAGATTAATAATACACTTGTGATGAGTACTGAGTAATATATAGAACTGCCAAATCACCATATTGTTAATAATAGCATACAAAATAGTGATTATTTTAAGTCACTGAAATTGGGGACGTTTGCTACATACACAGCTAAGCATGTTAGTGAAATGGAATATCCTAACCCTTTTTTTTTTCTTTAAGTTAGAAAACAGAAGGATCCAGGGCAGAACTTTGAGGACTAAAAATATGCAAATTGATGGGGGTAATAAAATAAATTATAAAATGTACTGCAAAAAAAAAAAAAAAAGACAAAAAGACATTTATTTTTCAAAAAAGAAAGACTGGGTATTCCAGGAGCTGGGTGTTTCATGAAGACACTTTAAATATTAATAGACAACCTTTCATAAATCTTTTATGGATTAGAATAAAGAACAGTGCATATGGGTAAGAAACAAATAGTTCTAATCCCCAAATGCATTCCATCTACCTTCTATTGTGCATAGTTTCAGAGTTTTGATGGGATTGACTCTACATCTGGGTTGTCCTTGGGAGGACCAGGGAGAGGTCCAAGGGGAATGAGCCAGCTGGTTTATTTCTAACCCCTCATCACAGTGATGGGTTCAATTCCCTCTTTCAAACTGGAATGAAGTCTCAGACCTGTAGTTGATGGAAGAAGAAAAATTTTCTTTCCTTCTGGTATGATGTGCTATACATATATGAGGTCTGGAAATGCTACAGCCATTTTGCTATCATGGGAGAATTCGATCCTGAGTCAAGGCAGATCCAGAAGAGGGTTAAGTGTACAAATCTCAGAGAAATAGAGCCAGATCCATGACCAAACTATTCCAGGAACTGGTACCTTTCAATGCTAACCTGTATCCCCTGTATTGTTTAAACTCATTCTAGCTGAATTTCTATTACTTGCAGCTTCTTGGCTCTTGTAGAGTCAACTATGAATTTAAATTTCTAATCTATTAATTGTGTGTAAAATAGAGATACAATTTAAATTCTTCAATGAATTGGTATGAGGGATAAAAAAGATAATGGGTGATCCCTTTTGTTATTTATATTTTAGGAAATATTATGTAAGAAAAAAATGGCTCTTATATAGGGAAATGAAAAACAAACAAACAAACAAATAAAAAAACCAAAGCCATCTTTGTATTAGATGAAATGTGAGATCTCTTTAGTTCCTCAGAACCAAATGTAAGTGTTGATGCAGGTGAAGGGAGCTAAGGGCAATTTCATATCTATTTGGGAAAGAGGACCAGTGTCAGGAATAAAAGTTAAATGATGTTGCTATTTCCAATTTCACCATAGATATAGAGATATTTTGTTAAGAAATTTAGTTAATACGTCTCTATAAAATTGGGACAACTCAGCATATAGAGATAAGTGTTTTACTGTCATCATCATTATTATTGTCAGCATCTTTAAAATAAGTATAAAGAATATTTAATCAAGAATTTTATGATGAATTCTGATTCAATATAAATTCAATAAAAAAAAAAAAACTAGCCACATTACTAAAACAAAAACAAATGAGAAAATCAAGGGAGGGTAAATTGTTGTTAAACAGACCCTAGTTGTACCATTGAGCCATTTTCTAACAAAATAAACAATAGTTGTTTTACAAAACAGTCATGGTTAGTTCTTATAAAAAGTTTATACAGTTTTGACCCAAGAACCTCATCTCATGTGGAATTAACTGGAAAAGACTGTGAGAAATTTTCTAAACACACTTAGTTTCTTTTGTGCCTTGTAATAACCAAGATTGTGAATTCTCTCTCTCTTGATTAAAGACAATACAGGGACATACAGTGTTGGATTTTATCTTTAAAAGAGATAAATGGTAGGGCTAGAAATAATAAGAACACTTTAAAAAAGTAAAAAGTCAGACTACATGATATTAAGGTCCCCTACCAAGTACGTAAGGTGTGATTCATAGTTTTAGGGGGCAAGCCACTGATGTTTCCAGTCTTAGTCCCTAGAAAAAGAGACATAAATTCCATGAACAACTGAGCAAACAGCTTCTTTTTGAAAGTATCAATATCAGCATAACATTGGGAAATTAAAATTACTCATTCGATCTTTGAATTCCTTTATTCTCACACATAGTTTTTAATTGTTTAAAGTGGACCAAAACAAAAATAAATAAATCACTAAGCTACCACCACAATTCCCACTACTATCAATAATAACATTAAACACTACTAATTTACTCTTTAGAGACAGGTTTTTTTCCTCCTAAAATAGAAGTATTTCCTTTTATATCTATAGCATATATAGTTAAGTATATCTAATAACAAGGGAAGCCTTGTTAATATGAGTAGACTGTTGATGACAGAAATTATAACCTGAAAGATTAATAATTTATAGGATAAATGAGAGTTTTTACCTTTAAATATTGTTTCCTATTTTATTAGGGAAAAATAAAAACTAGCTAAAAATAGACCCTCTATATTTGTGAACTTTATTATTTTTTCAAACTTTTCATGTTGGCACACAGTGTTACATTAGTTTCAGGTGTATAACATTGTGATTCAGCATCTCTGTGTGTCATGCTCACCACAAGTATGGCTACCATCTGTCACCATACCATGTTATTGTAATATTATTAATTCTATTCCCTGTACTATACTTTTAATTCCCATGACTTACTCATGCCATTACTGGAAGGCTGCATCTCTCACTCTTCTTCAGCCCTTTTGCTCATTTTTCCAACTCTCTTCCCTCTGTCAACCATCAGTTTGTTCTGTGTATTTATAGACTTGATTCAGCTTTTTGTCTGCGGATTCATTTCTTTTGTTTTTAATTCCACGTATGGGTGAAATCATATGGTACTGACCTTTTCACTTAGCATAATATTCTCTAGGTCCATCCATGCTCTCTCAAATGTCAAAAATCTCATTTTTTATGGCTGCGTAATATTAGACACACACACACATACAGAGAGACCTTGTTTGTACTTTTTTTTTTTTTTTTAGGAGATAGAGAAAGAGTGAAAGTAGAGGTGGGGGGGGGCTGGAGGGAGAAGACGAGAGAGAGAATCTTAGCAGCCTCCATGACTTGATCTCATGACCCTGAGACCATGACCTGACCCAAAAGCAAGGGTCGGGTGCTTAACTGGATGGTGCTGATGGAGCCACCCAGGAGCCCCTATTCCTCATCTACTGATGGACACATAGGTTGCTTCTGTACCTTGGCTGTATACAGTCTATATATGCACCATATGTCTTTCTGAATTAGTGTTTTCATTTCCTTTGGGTAAATACTCAGTGGTGGAATTATTGGGTTGTATGGTATTTCTATGTTTAATGTTTTGAGGACCTTCCATACTGTTCCACAGTAGCTCTACTAATTTACATTCCTATGAAGAGTACACAAAAGTTCCTTTTTCTTCACATCCCCACCAACATTTTTTATTTTTTTGTCTTTTTTTTAGTCATTCTGACATGTATTTTAAATAGGCAGCTATAACTAAAGCAGAGAAACTACACAGTTGCGATATTTATTTATATTTGGTTCAAACCACAAGTCTAAAGGAAATTGTTGCTTTATTCATAATATAAGCATCAGTTTGCAATGCAGGTCATATCCTCAAGCCTTCTACATTTGAAAATTAAATGAACTTGCATCTCTTTTCTTACTACTGGAGGAAAATTTGTAAAAAAATAAGATCAAAAAGCAGGCACTCAAAGTATATTTTGTTTAATGAAAAACATTCACATTCTCAAAAAAATTCATCAAGCTAGATGCTTTTTTTGATAAAGAAGGTATCGGTATTGTTGTGTCAAACTACAATATAAATAAATTGCTCTGATTGTAATTCAATGATGTATCAAATGTACTGTCAATTATTAATAAAATTAGATATAACAAAGTAAATGAAAATACCCCCCACAGTCAAATAACCTTAAGATATTTCTTTTCTCACTTCATTTTGTGTTAGTATATCACTCAACAATAGGCCATTATCAGTAAATATTGATTATGCTATATGGATGTCTACCAAACAAGGCATGGCCATTTAATAGACATAAGAGCAGTTACAAAATGGTTTATCATCTATTTTCAGTAAATTGACCTGTATATCATGACCAAGTTGATTTGAATGAATGCCTCTACAGACGTACATGTGATAGAGGACGTAAAATGGAAGAAAAAAAAAAAAGATGATGTGAAGTCAAAAAGTCAATCCATACTGTCATTCAAAGATGAATCTGATGCTTTGGCTGATGAAATTAATACCCAATTGTCATTAATTTATTTCTAATTGTCTTACTTTATTAGACCTAATTCTTATTCTTAATTCTTCAGTGGGAAAATAAAATCCTCTACGGACGAAGCATGTCTTCAACTCTACTTTGTCTTCAGAATGCTCAATAGAGAATAATGAATGCAGGAGGTACTAAATACATACTTGGTGTCTGAATGCATGGTAGTCAGTTTTGGGAAAATAACATGAACAAGTCATTCCAATAAGCTGTGTAAAAATGTTTCAGTATTCTAGGTAAACTTTGTTTAGAATGTAATAGAGGACTCGCGCATATTCTTAATTTAAACGTTATTTTACATCTGTAGTTTCACTATTATACCACATCTAAAGAGGACACTAAGCTGATTTACATGATACCAGGCCATTGGGAAGTCTTTCCAAACTTTGCTCTCAAGGACCCGTAATAAAGGGCAATGGCACTTCAGAGTAAGGTTTTAAAGAAATTGATATTCCATGCATATCAATTTACAACATGCATCTTTACGCAAGTAAGTTCATAGCATACATGCCAATGAGACAAATGATTGAATAGGTCAAATGCTGAGCTGCTCTGATTCTGAGCTGAGCCCCAGAAGAAATGGATCATTGACCATGTATCTGTTGAAGAGGGCATCAGTTTCCAACTGGAATTGACACAAAGAGCAGACTTTAAAACCAGTTTGCCAACAAGCAATAGGCAGAATAGCGTTTCCAGGTTAGAGAAAAAGAATGGCATTAACAAAATCATTGCTGGTATAAAAACAGACTGTCTGCAGATATTTTTATAGAGAGATTTAGGGAAAAGCAATATCAAACAAACCTAATTATGGGGGCTTTTATTATTTGCCTAGAGAGGAAGGATAGGAAACAAGTATCAGAACCTCTTACAAGTATAATTTTCCTTAAAATGGGGGCCAAACACACTTTGCAGCAGAATCATTAGCTGTGTGTGTCTGTGTATGTGTGTGTGTGAGAGAGAGTGAGATTAAGAGAGAGAGAAAATATGTAGATTCTCAGGATCTCCTATAGATACACTGAGTCACAAATTTAGGGTGTGGAGTCCAAGAGTAAATAATCCTTAAAAACACTGAGAGTGAAAATACCGTGTATTAGCCTTAAATAGCACAGCCATAATTATATAAAATTCTTCTCTAGAATAGGTTCAGTCTTACTCAATGAATCCTTTTGTCAAAATTAGAATGTTTAAAGAAGAGAGATTAATAAAGTAGACAGGCTACCTAAGTGGTGGACCTTAAATAATATCTTATTTCAGAATCCTAGAGAACCTAAACCTATGAATTACTCTTAGGATTCTGCGTCTGGATCCTTAAAAGTAAGTAAGTAAATAAAAGACACTCACAAACAAAAACTTGTCATAAAATTATTTGAAGAATTCCAAAAATCTTTAAAACACATTCCACATCGGGGCACCTGGGTGGTTCAGTGGGTTAAAGCCTCTGCCTTCAGCTCAGGTCAAGATCCCAGGGTCCTGGGATCAAGCCCCACATCGGGCTCTCTGCTCAGCGGGGAGCCTGCTTCCCTCTTTCTCTCTCTGCCTGCCTCCCTGCCTACCTGTGATCTCTGTCTGTCAAACAAATAAACAAATCTTTAAAAAAACACACACACACATTCCACATCAACTTCACTACCAGGAACTGGAATTACAACACTAATTTGAATAATACAGAAACCATTAAAATCATTCATTAATTATTTCAAAAAACACAAGTGTGAGGCACTGTTGTGACCCCAAAGGAAAGATTCCAGAAAAACAGTCGAGAGAAGAAATAGTTACAGTCATCGTGCTCTGTGTTATGTGAGAGACGCATGTGTGAAGTGAAGAGCAGAGAAAGCTTTTCTCAAGGAAGCAGCAGTTTAAGCTGATCTGCAGCCTGAGCTATCTCGGATGAGGATATAAGAAATCGGGCTTCAGGGGAAGAATAGCGTGTGCAATATTTCCTGGGGAGTCAGAGTGTTGTGGCTCTAGAGTAAGAATTTCTTGGTTTAGATCCCTATTCCCTCACTCACTAGATTTGTGACCTTGGTCAAATCACTTCACATCTTTAAACGTCAGTTTCTTCATCCTAAAAATGGGAATAATAATAATATTATGTCATGAAGATATTGTTATGATCAAAGGAGAAAATGCAAATAAAGGTCTTCATGTGACCATGCACACAATAAATGCCAAGACATGTCTGCCATCACCGTGTCTACCATGTCACCAGAGCAGGTAGAAGGGAGACAGAGAAGCAACAGAAGACTCTGGAGCGCCTTTGTAGAAACCAGGTGAACCTTTAGCAGATTTCTAAAGCCACTGAACTCAACAAGAACTTTGATGGCTTCTGAAAATATTAAATATTGCAGCCCATCCACTTAAGCCTTATTAAATAAACCAGAGATGAATTATGGACCGACTAATCAGGGTTTCATCTTTGAGCTTTGTTTTCAAAACACAAATAGGCATAGGAATAAGCACAGAATTTGAACCTCACTTAAGCCAAGTTTCAATGTAAATGGGAAACTTCAGTTGGCAAAATTAGAAGCTTTTCATTGGTAGCTGTAATATAAGTAATTGGTCATAGAAACATCAGCTTGAGGCCAATATAGAGATATCCATGATATGTAATTAAACAAAACGTTTGTCTCTAAGATATCTTTCCTCTGAAACCTTAATAATTGACCAAAATTAATGTCAATCCACACAAAAAAATTATGTATTTAACAAAATAAATTTTTTTTCCAATTATATCTTGATTCAAATAAAAAGTATTACCCTTTTTCTTTTTTCTCTGGGGTTTTTTGTTGTGCTTGTTTCATTTTGTTTTCTAATGAGCTTTCATTCTGATTATTTTATTTATTTTTATGTATTTATTTTTATTTACAAGGTATTTTCCATTTTGCTTTTAGTTTTATATTTTTATTCTTTGTGCTATTGCTCTGGATATTTTTATCAAAATTAGAGAAACTTCCATGCTAATATCAAACTAAGTGTTCTAAGATATCACTGAAGATAGCATCACCATTGGAAAATAGTATTTTTGCTTTACTCCTCAAGCTTGAAGCAGTTACTTTTGTTACCTGTATAATTAGTGGTTATATATATATGCTTTTTCTTTTGAATGTTTTCTTTCCTTGTATCTTACCTCACCATCGAGTTTGTCTGTATAATATTTGTAAAGTTTAAAACCTGTTTGTCTCAGAGTTTCTCCCACGGACTGACACTATTTAGAATATTAGTGAGAAGTTTCTTAAGTGCTATTATGTAACATTTATTAATGCCTTATTACATGTTAGGCATTACACTACTTGTTTTACAGATATTAACTCATTTACTCTTCACAACCGTCTATGTCATAGATGCTATTATTTAGTATCTGGGAGGTCTAAGTAACTTACTCACATCACAGAGCTAGCAAAGACATTATGGAAACTGGAAACTCTGGCTCCACAATCTAGAAACTTAACCAAAATATTAATCTACGACTCTGTGCAATGGAATCACACACACACACACACACACACACACACACACACACACATACACTTTCTACTCTGTGCATTTCATTTTGGAAGATAATAAATCTATACTAGTAATATCATGTAGAGAAATGGGAAAAGAACTGAAAATGTGGTTTACTGGTTTTGTTGTTTTCTTTTTTTTTTGTTATTTTCCTTTTTTTTTTAAAAAGAAAATTTGTGTATACCAAATGAAATTCACTATATTAAGATTTTAATATGCAAAAAGAATGCTCACAAATGGGGTATTCAGAGAATATGGATCTCTGTTATTGGGTGAGCTGATACAGAAAGTATAATGAGTGTACGGCAGTTATAAGCAGCACATCTGATGCCCAAAAGCAACATGGGTAGATCTACAAAATATTTAGATTATAGTGAAAAGAAGATTGTGGTAGACAGAATGAGATGTTTAACATAGCCATTAAATTGAATTAAAAACATGTATATGCAATATTAAGTAAACATTTGATAGGAATACTTATGAACAACAACAAGGAAAACCCATACTACATAAAGAATCTGCTCTTTTGTGTAATCCATGAAAATAGATGTGGGATAAAAGTGGAAAGTACTATACATAAGAAAGTATAAAAACCAGGTAAAAGCTTTGCATAGTTCAAAGATGGTAAAGTGCCAAGAGGTGAGGTATCTTATTAACTCAACCCTCAACACCCTAAAAACAAATATATGTAATGAAAGAAAGAACAAAGAAGGGAGGATGGAAAGAATGAAGGAAGAAAGGAAAGAAAGGGAAAAGAGAAAGTGTTTAAACCAGCCAGAGTAGATTTTGTTTGCAACAAAGAAAACAGACATTAAAAACAAAAATTGTTCCCCCAAGAGAAATGTTTCAGGCAACAATCTTTAAGGGAATGGGAGTATAGGCCCTAGGACTTGAGTTAGTTGTATTTCAGTGTAGCAAGGACCTGTTTTGCATTCAGGGGTGGTGATCTAACAATGTCTGGCATATAACAGCATGTTTCATCACCTGAGGTCCCCGCAAAAAAAGGGCTTCTGGAACATAATATTTTGGGTGACCAAATTCCACCTACTTTTATACTATAAAATTGTGAGAAATAGAATATATATGGGAAAAACTGGCTGTATCCAAGTACACTGGAGAATTTAAAGAATAAAGTAAGAAGCTTAAAATTTAAATTTTCAGCTCAAGTCATATGAGATCATCAGAGAATCTCCCTGCCAAAAGTCCTCTTACTCAAGTGAAAAGGATAACAGAGCTGCACATAAAAGTCCAAGTCTGATTTCATACAATTCCGGAATTGTAAAAATGATTGAACTTATTGCAGTGATTTATGAGAAAATGAGGCCACTGATTGGAAGAAAAAGTGAAATTCTGAGCATTGGAATGCAGATATGGGGAAAGAAGTCAGATAACTCAGAATATTCTCAACTTCTAAAACTTACTGAGTCTCTCTTGCTACCAGATTCAGCTGTTCCACACCTGACTAAGAAAGTGATTTCTTCACATCTTCATTACCAAGCCTACACCTTATCTATGACTGTTAACTGATAGATGGAAGAAATTCTCTTCCTGCCCAAAACTATCACTCCATCTCAACTCAGAATACGAATATTTTCTTGAAAGCTAATATTCTAGTCAATATTGGGGGCAAGACATTTCCTAGATATAAGGATCACAAGATTCTATGACTTAAATTGGCCAAAGCATAATAAATGTACGTAAAAATGAATTTTATGAGTTTTTCACATGCATAAGAGCTGGAAACAATTTAATTCAAGCTAGTATAAATTCATGATTAGAGATTCTGGATTCAATGTACTTTTCCAGGTCATTGGCACAAGTGCTAAATGTTTCTTTAACTTTTTGACCAAAATCTGGATTGAAAGGTGTCCAAAGTTAAAATAAATTCAAAAACTGTGAATTCCTGTTCTAATGTAGAAGAGAGAATTAAACAACATGCCGAAAAAGAAGTGTTAGAGTGGACTGATATTTCAAGAACTGTGAAACTACCCACATCTTCAGGAAGGGCCCAGAGACATTTTCTTTATCATAATGACAAGAAATGAATCCATGGCAGTGCCACAATCATAAACAAAATCTCTATAATTTCTGTTCTTTATACTTAACACAAAAGTTGGAGCTTCAGTGAAAAAATTAATTGATTTCTATAGGGCTCAGGGGTGGCAGAGGCCAAGCAGTAGCACTTGCCATCGGAAGGAGGTGGGCATGAACTTCATAATAGGCAGCAGGATTTGGATGGCAAAAAGTCTAGTGCTCTGGCATTCAAAGATCAAAATTATGGGCCATTTGATTTGTGCCACTAATGACGTGAAAGTCTGAGAAATGCAAATCAAAATTTAGCGGGCTGGTAAGTCAGGTAGTTCACCAATTCCCAGACCTGAGTTAGCTTACACATGGTCCCTGACTTAAGATGGTCCAACTTACTTTTTTTTTTTTTTTTTACTTTATAGTGTTGCAAATGTGATACACATTCAAATAGAAACCTTACTTAGAATTTAGAATTTTGATCCTTCCCTGGGCTAGTGATACTCTTTCAGGAAGCTGGGCAGCAAGCCACAGCCCTGTCAGCCACGAAGTCAGGAGGGTAAACAACAAACAACACTTAAAAGCATTCTGGAGAAGAATAAATGAAACAAGATGGGATTGGGAGGGAAGCAAACTATAAGTGACTCTTAATCTCACAAAACAAACTGAGGGTTGCCAGGGGGAAGGGTGGTTGGGAGAGGGGGTGGGGTTATGGACATTGGGGAAGGTATGTGCTATGGTGAGTGCTGTGAAGTGTGTAAACCTGGTGATTCACAGACCTGTACCCCTGGGGATAAAAATATATTATATGTTTATAAAAAATAAAATGTTAAAAAAAAAAGCATTCTGTACCCAGGCATCCCCCTGATTTTTTTTTTCTGCTTTTAGTACAGTAGTTGATAAATGACATGAGTTATTAAACACTTCATTATAAAATAGTCTTTGTGTCAGATGATTTTGCCCTACTGTAGGCTAATTTTGATGTTCTGAGCACATTTAAGATAAGCTAAGATAAACTCTGATGTTTGGCAGGCTGGGTGTATTAAATGCATTTTTGACTTAGATATTTCCAACTTAAAATGGTTTTATTGTGATAGAAGATGATCATAAATCCAGGAAGATCTGTACGTACCCCACAGTCCCTTAAATGAAGAGAAAGGTGATTGTCTTTAAAGAAGGATTGTGCAATAGCAACATATGTTAACACTCAACATCTGCCTTTTAGCTTCTCTGAAGGGTATTTCTGACCATTTCTAAATGAATGGGCAGGGGGAGAGGTAAATGCCCAGATCTTTCATAGTTACTGAATACTGTGTCTGAGCTAACATTAATCTCTGTGAATTCCAAATACCACTAAGAAACATGGATCTGAGTGGACATTATGGGGGTAAGTGATGAATGAGATGTTGTTCTGAGGCCATGGTACCATTGGTGCATTGATGCCTTCTCCATCCCATCTTTGATTCTTTCTTCAGGTCACACACTGGTATATAGTTGGAAGATTTACCTTGCACTTGAAAGAAACCTCTGTCTCTGAGGCCCATGAAGTAAAATCTGTAAAACTATAGTAATGGTCAAATTAAAATATCTCCATCCTACCAAAAGAGGAAGCACAAATCTTTATTGTATCTGTGGGGAAATGCAGAAATTAGTGCCACCATAAAAAATATGGAAGAATAAAGAGTGGGGATTTTGAGTTTTAATGACTTGTTTAGTTTGAGTAGAAGACAAACTAATCTTGCCAAAATATGTATTTAATCAGGTGGTGATTACAAATAGACCTAATATAGTCTCTCCACTGTTGAAAATCAACAAATATCTTTACCATTGTTTAGTAATGGTCTAATAGGTGACAATAAACTTTTTAAACATCTCAATACACAGAAACCACCAGAAAACATTCGTTGCCACCTTGGCAAGGGCAACAACCTACTTTTACCATCTCATTTCAGCATTCTCTTAAATTTCCAGCTCTACAGCATAATATCCTAAGATACATCATGCTGGTCAACTACATGAATGGCATCAAACTGAAAGTATTTGATTAAATGAGATTATCAATTACCCCAGACACCTTTGCAAGAACCAAGGAATACAAACCATCAAAACACAGGGGCACCTTTCTTAGTGATATTTTGGTACTTGATCTTAGCCAAAAGGCCAAGAAACAATCTTAGTGATATCTCTGATAGTCTGGGACAGGTTGGGACATCCCCACAAAAATGTGTGCTGCATTTGCAGCTCATGTCATGTCAACCGAACCCTCTGAAGACAGAAACCAAGAGCCTAAGATTGATTCAAAACAAAGTTTGGTCTATTTTACCTCAGAATTAGAATTCTGTTCCTTTGCGTATTAAAATGTTAGTAATTGAGGGTTTTGTTTGTTTGTTTTTGGTTAGAATAAGCTTATTCTTTCTTGGGATAAAATATACATTTGTATATATTTTAAAAGTTTTAAATTTTAGCACTTGATGTCATATGCCTAGAGCAAAATTATTTTAAAATAGAAACTTGAACAATATGTTCATAAGAGAATATGGTAATGCACATTGTTTTGTGAGTGAATAATGAAACTTAAAAATACTTGCTTTTAACAGAATTTAATTTTCATACTATGTTTTGATGTATCACTCACTTTCTAACTATCTACATATCTATCTATTCATTCATCCATCCATCCACCTAACTAGGAGATAGATATTTTAGATAAACAAATAAAACAGAAGAACAACAGAAGTGTTGTTACATAAATAATCTAAATACTTGTTTTTAGAAGGAATGAGTAATGGGTAATTCAACTTTTTGAAAGAATGTATTGCATAAAACAGACATAAAATCACTAGGAAGCTGGAGGAACTCACTGGACATCCCTTTTCTACATTTAAGAATTTAAAAAAATTCATGGTTTACATTTTCATCGTTTTATCCACTTTGCAACCTATTTGTTAAAAGAGTTCTTTACATAATTGACATATTTCCATTGTATTTTCCTATGTTTTCCCCCTCCTCCGCAGACAGCATTTCTTTATCTTCATGTAAATTACTTTTTTTCTTTTTTTTATCCCTTTCAGATGTGTTTATTTTTCTTGACCATGAAAACCTTCACAATTTTACAATGCTTTCCTGTCAACCTCAGTACTATTTGCTGCATTTTACAAGGACCGTAAAGTCCAACTAATTTTAGTATTCAGCTTTTCTTAAAATTTTATATTTGGGGAGTTTTTTGTTTTGCCTTGCTTTTTAAGTACTCTCTACCCCCAACATGGGTCTCAAACTCACAACCCTGATATCAAGAATCACATACTCCATTAACTGAGCCAACCAGGTGCCCCAAAACTTCATAATTTGATTTTATTATTAAATTAACTTGTAAAAAAGTACCATTTAAATTTAGACAACATCTTGCAAGAGTAAGGTGGGCGTCATAATGATATAATGACTGGGAAAGTGTTTTAAATACTGTATAAACATCCATAAATTTGTCATTTAATCACTATCTTCAACACAAAAACCATTATTTATTTTTATAGACCAATCAATTGCAGTTCCTAGCTTAATGAAGGATTCTCATCTTGAAAAAAAATTGCTAGTTTTTCTTCTGGTACTTTACAAATATAATGTTGAATATGGACATTTCAGACTGTGCACTAAAATTGCAAAAGATGACTGATGCCAACCTTCTTTGACCGTCTCAAATGACCTCAAGGAGAAACCAAAAATAAGAACTGGGAAACCAGTTAAGCAGTTGCAGGCCAGTAATAATCCTGAATAATCTGATATGATAGAAACAGAATGTATTACAACAACATAAGGGTCACTCATGTGCCTAAGTGGAAATCCGTAAACCTTAATTTCTACAACGAAAAGAATTATACCTTGGGACGCACAACTATATAATGGAGAACTGTCTGCAAAGATGGGTATCCTTTCCCTTTTTTGTATATAATCCTCTGTGAACTGACGTGCTTTGGAACAGATCTTCGAGCAGTTTAAAATACTGTCTCCTGGTCTATAATCCTCAGTAAGACACCGAATAAAACATGTATTAATCTATTTTAGGTTGGCTTTTTTTTCTTTTAGTCAACAACACACTTTGTTGTTGTCACAAAAATAAATCAGAAAATGCCAAAATAAATTACAAATCTGAAATGAATCTATTACAAAAGAAACGCATTTCTCAAAAAACCTCCTTAAAAAAGTCTGAAACTAAAGTTAAAATCTGCTGAAAGAAATTTTATATAAAAAACACATATGGCACAAATAATCTGCTTCAATTTAATGCTTAAAAATATTCAAATAATTAAAAGTAACTATTATAGCCCATTTTCCATAATGTCGGCACTTGATAAATATACAGCAGTAGTGATATTAAATATAAGACATCTTAAGAGCTACTTGAATTTAACATTTTTTGTGCAAATTGAGGCTTGGTTTGTCTAGAATGGTTAGACGCTAAGAAAAATCTCTTCTTGTTTTGATTTTTTTTAAAGGTTTGAAGGCTTTTATTGTAAGTGTATCCTGACAACTTAGAAAAAAGCAGCAACCAAAATGTCTGCTCTGAATACAAATGTTTATTTTATATGATAGCCGTGCTTTGAACAGCCGGATGAAAATTATTCCTTCATGGTATTTAAGGTATTTATACATCAAAAAAGCACACTTTGTAGTCTGAACAGACTAGCAAGTCAAAGACAACTAGAGCAAATATTTATTAAGTACATCATCTTGAAAGTATACAGTCATTTCTTATACCTAGTTCATCAGAGAAATATCTTTCAAGTAAGTTGAGGTTATGCAAGCCAGAAATCATTCTCCCTGAGGAATACAACTCTTAGTGATTGTTCAAAACGTTTTCAATATATTAATGGAAGACTCATACACAGAAGCAAGTAAAGTTGAAAGATGTTGCATGAGAAGCCTGAAATCACATGTTATAAAGCCAACATTTTTCTGACGTGGGAAGGCAGTACACATTTACTGAACACTTGTGACTAGATTCTGTGACGGAATATTGACACAAACCAGTATTGCCAGCAACTGAGTCTAGAGTGAAGGAAAACTTAATTTTCACTATTCCTATCCGGCTCTTTTATTACTTTTATTACTTCCATTTTAGGTTAGGGAGCAAATGGAGAAAAATATAAAGGATTCCCTTAGGGAGGTGGCATATATGTGTGCAAACTTTTCTCTCACTGAATTAAAAAAAAATGCTGTGGACATCTATGCAGCACGGATAAGAATATCTAGAATATTTAGAATGATTCTTGGTGAATTACTCAACTACTTTCGTAACATACAAGCTGCTCTTGAATATTTCCCTCAGTTTAGTCAATCAGAAGGAACGATGAATTTAACTGCATTTTCTTATTCTCAAGAGGTAATGACTTGATTTACCTGACACATTCAATAATTCAAATTATTTTGGCTAACACATGGTTACCAACAGCATTCTCTTGTCAACCCAGTCATTCTACGACCTACAAACTTATACTAATGTATATGAATTAAGTCCAATTTGATTCAGTTGAACACATCTTGTTTCACTATAAGAACACTGGCAAGGATGTCCTCACTGAAAAAAGTCCAACTGGGGTACTAATAAGGTGACAAGTTTATGCCCATGGACTAAGAACTGTGGCCAGGGAATAGAGGGAAGTTCTATTTAATGCCTCATCCAACCCACATACCTGTTGTTGACAAAAACAAGTCATAAATTACCCATAGGCTTTGAATGATTTCTGCCACATGATAGGTTGAATTATTAATTTAACTATAGTTTATCTTTGGTTTTCATTTTACCAGAAAAGAAGTCCTTAAAATTGAATATCTGAGGGGAAACGGGGGGGAAACTAGCTCAAGCAGAACTGTGTTCCCTACTCCTTAATAATTACTCCCTAGTAATTCCAAGATCCTCATATGGAACATAAATGTGTTTTCATGTATAGTTCAGCTATTCTAATTTTGATAAGTGGATTATCAAATAAAACTTCATTCTTTACATTTTTATAATAATAATATTAGAGATAATAAGAAAATCTTATTTCAACGTGCAAAGAAAATTCAGCGGAGATGCCAAATGAACAAATAAACAAGCAAATAGACCTGCCTGGTTATCTGCTAAATTAATGAAATAAATAAAAAACTCAATGTAAACAAAACAACAAAATAACTAGATTTGAGCTATCATAATTGCAAGTGTGAAATTTGAGGTAAAAATTTTTACTACAAATTAACTTGAGCCAGCAACGTCTTTTTAATAAAAAAATTCAATTGAAGCATATCTTTTCCCCCCAACCCCGTCCATGGATGAGTCTACTAAGAAAGCCTTAGCCATTACTTGTTTAAAACTAAATAAAGCATTTTGAGATATAGTCGACTTTAAGTCCTAACCCTGTAATTTACGGGAAGCTCTCTTGCAGATCTCACACGGTTCAGCCCTCACTTAGCTATGAAGATAATTGACAGAGCTTGGCCTAAGGTACATGATTTGGCTGGACATCACACTTACCTGCTTGATTTGTGGTTACATTTACAGACACATACTGCCGGGCTCCTGGGCTCAAGTCGGACACTCCATTCACTGCCTCAATCTCAAAGGTATAGTTTGTGTGAGCGAGCAGATCCACCATCATGACAGAGGTGTTTTTCAGGCCGATTTGCCGGGGGAGGTACCTGACATGACCTCCACACTCGTCACACACACCTGCATGGGAGTTGCACTTCTTGCATGCAATATAATATGATACATCTTTCCTTCCACCAGTGTCAGCAGGAGGAATCCATTCCAGAAAGACACTAGTTTCATTAACATTTGAGATGGCATTCCGAGGAGGTGAGGGGGGTCCTGGTTTGCAAAGTAAAGTAAGAAAAACATATTTTAAGATGATAAAATTACGCATTGTTTACTACACATATCCCTGGTCTGAAGGAAAAAAAAATTGATTTGCAACCAGTCTTTTAAATAGGGGGAATGCAAGAATCATCAATTTGTAACAATCTTTGAAAAATCTTGTTATGGTTTCGTTGGGACAATAGTGGGACTTACACCCTATAGAAATAACTTATCCTGACATTGTTAAAACCACTTGTTTAGGTAAAACAAATGTTTTGCTTAGTGTACATATAAAGAATGATGGAGTAAAACTATGCAAAAGTAATGTTAGATAAAAAATTTTATATTCAAACAGTGGTAAGTCCTTTGACAAGTCCAAGGAAAAATTCTCCTTGGGGATTGAACTGATTACTTCCTTATTGAGATCTGTCCCAGAAACCTAGGAAATACACATGAAGGATTGACTAAGCAATGAGCACAAGTGAAAATAGGATTTCTCAGTGTGGCTATTGACTACAAATTCTGCAGCAAGTAAAATAGCCTGAGCTTACCTCAAAATAAAATGCATATCCACAGATAAATCACTAACACCATTTGAAATATTCCTCACAAGTCAAGAAGAAACTAGAATTTAAGTAGCTGGACACTGCAATGTGTAATGAAACTTCACTTACTTTGATATTGTTTTAATACTGTGGCTTGGCAAATTGTGAATTTTAATTAATTGGAAATCAGAAATTTATTTTAAAAATAACTCTCAAAAACACTATAAGAGAACGAATGAAAGTGTTCAGATCTTGACGGATCAGCAGAAGAAATTTATATATAAATAAAAAATATCCATTTGTATACTACTTTATTTCTGAAATGAATAATTAGCTTATTAAGGAGAACTGAAATTAATTTCATATCAGTTGTGACAATTTTATACCACTCTGTGAGGGATTGATAAGGACGGAGGCTTTGTGTATCTGGGCATGGGGTATACGGAAGTCTCTGTGTCTTTCTCTAAAGTTTGTTGTGAACCTAAAACTGTTCTAAAAAATAAAGTCTTTTAAAAAAGGAATTGTATAATATCTGTCTCTACAGTTGATTTTCAGATATTTCAATCTATTATAACATCAATCAGTTGTTAATGTTATGTGGTCACATGTTCCCAAGGAAAAAATACATTTATATTTTTTTCAGACTTAATATGTAAAACTTCTCGACAAAGAATAGAATGGACTATGGTGTCATTGAATGGTTCATAAGCGTAAATTAAGCCACTTGGAAGGGCATAAGTTAGTTCTCTTGATATCTGTTCTTTTAAATATAGAGATTAATATTAATTTCTAACTAACATTTATTAAGCCATGACTGTTGAAGACTAAATTTATAAGTGATAAAAAAAAAAAAAGCTACATGGTATTTATAAAATGCCATTTAAATTGACCCCACAAATCTACGAGTTGCCATTTTTGGCAAAATAATCCCTACCTCAGCTATATCTCTGATCGAACCCTGTGAGTTTTCCATACATACAACCTCACACACTTCAATATAAAGCAGTTACTTAAGATGGAAATCCACACTTTTTTTTTTTTTTTACTGTAAACTTAAGCTTATTTAATAGTGGAAAGTTACAGAGAAAATGTCATTTGAAATCAAAAGGTTACAGGTATACTTCTGAAAAAAAGTTAAAATATATTGAAATGTGTCTAGCTCAGGAAGACATCAAAGTTTTTTCTCCCTGACATCTGAAATATAACTAAATTAACACCTTTTCCCTAAATCTGTTAAAACATTAAAAAAAAAATCAGATTCTGACTCTTCCCTTTTCTTCTGACTCTCTACCAACAGCCCCTTAAAACTTGGGAGGGATGAACATGCCTTTTAATGTCAAAATAGAACTCAAATTCAAGTGAAGCCCTAAAGCAGAAGTAAAAAGTAGAGGCTCAGATTGGCATGTACCTAAAAAGTAACCTAATGAAATTTCACTGCCTTGCTAAGAGATGTGATATATGAACCAAAACAGAGCTATGAGAAGCGTCCCTTCATTTAAACAGATTAACCAAAATCTTTTTCTTTTCCTCTAAGTTTATAACATTCTATTTTCAAGATTTATGTATTTATAATAAATATTATATATTTATATTATATATATACATATATATATATATATATATATCAAAAATTATTAGAAGTTAAACCATAAATTTCATTCAAAGCGCCCAGGGAAAGCAAAATTCCAGACTTTCATATGAACATGTGAACATAAGTCAAGCCATCCATGCAAGGGGGTCATATGCAGTATTGTGGTGTTACAAATGCAACTAAAATGGAACAAACATACCCATGGATTATATGTTAGAAAGATGATCTACACAAGTCCCAACAGTGTTTTCAAGAAATGCATACAAATTAGTGTTCTTTGAAACACAGTACTAGAAATTCACACACTTGGAAACAGAAAATTTGAAGCCTCAAGTCCTATAATAGGAGTAAGCAGTCCCCGACACCAGAGCACAGGCTTATCCATCACCCCAAACCTAGCAAACTTACAGAAAGGGAGACTCAATTTTATGCTGAGAAACAGAAAGATCATGGCTGGGCCACTTAAAATAACTATAGGAAATTAATGAAATTTAAAAGATAATTCAAGATATGGTTTTCTCTCCCTAATTCTATTCCTAATTTCTAATTCTCCCTATTTCTTTCCCTAATTCATTCTATTGTCTGTCCACATTTCCCCTTTACTCTCTGGGCATTCTTTTGCTCTGATAATTAAAATAATCTCTGCTGTAACCAAAACACATCACATTCAATCATAGTTTACATCTCCTCTATTCAAATGCATCTTTCTAAAAGTGTATATAATACTGTCATTTACTTACTTGAAAAGGAATTATTTGCAATTAGTAATCATCAAACCCATAAAATGATCAGTCTTGTGATAAAAGAATGATCTTTCATAATGCATAGCTAATATCAATATGAGAAATTATGAAAATATGTCTTGCTGACACTATAAAATTCAGATGCTAAAATTCAGATAAAATTTCAGTTTGTGGTCATTTGATTAAAACAACTCTATGTCTGTTATACTTCATACTAGAATGAATGAACTAGAATAAATACTAGATTTCAACACTTTTTGTCATCATCTTTGAGAGCAAATGCATTTTGCTGGCATCAAAAAATAATAAAATAAGGCAAGGTCATGGATACCGACTCTTAGCGGAGAGGGGATACTCTTTCTTCCCTCCATTCTGAGTTTTGGTTTGATTTGCCATAGTGTCTTTGTATGCAGACAACTTACGAAAGTATTTTTATCAACCAAACAAATACATAAGTGCGTTTCCTTCTCAGAAATATGTGGAATACCAGAAAAACTAAAACACCAAAACATCGCTGGATGTGGATGCTTCCACTGCAAATGTTGAAATTAAATGTTTACTATTCATTATTCTAATTATATGATTATGGAATCATATAATAAATAATAGTTAAGGACCCTCACTTATAAGAAACATGGTAATTGCTTAAAAGTCCTATCTAAAGATTTTTTCTATTTGACTCCTAAATCTGACTTGCCAACCCCCAGTATTGCATGTTCTGGAAGTGTTTCCTGTCTTCTTTCATAAATGACCTTCTCATTGGCTTTTGTCATTTAGTGGGGGAAATTAGGTTAAAAAAAATACCATTTATTACATGTTTATGTGATCAGAAGCCAGGCTCGGGAGAGAACAAAGAATGAAAAAAACGGTTTACGGTGAAAAGGAAAATGGGTTTATCAAAGTCAGGTTTACTTGTCATGAAAATGAAAAGAAATTACAAAATAAAAGAAAAAAATTATCTGTCCCCAATGTTGAATTTGAAATTAGGGAAAATGAATGCTTCTAACAGTGAGTAATAAAAAAGATTCCAACTTTTCAGTGCTTACTTAAGAAAATCAAAATTTGGTTAAAAAAATCTGTTTTGGAAGATTAAACATTATGCCTGTTTTAAGGAAAATAGTAACAGGATGTAACAGGCTCTATCATGCTCTCTCTTCAAAGTGGTGAACATCACCAGGTATCAGTGGGTTTCCTTACTTGTGCATGCCATTGTGGGTGGATCAGACTCCCTCCTGAAATAATCCTTTTCACAGACACAAGAGGTTGAAGCTTCCTCATGGGTATAACTGTGAGGTGGACATTTGCTGCAGCTCTGGCTGTGAGGTGAGGCTTTGAAGAACCCAGGTCTGCACACTGTCAAAAGAAATAAGAGACTAAGCTTTTCCCTGGAACAGATGCAGTGTTTGTTTTGTGAATAATGTCATTATTTTGACGAGTATACACAGATCACATATAACACAATATTGCCATTAATTTCAGAAATGTTTCATAAGATTCTGAATCATAAATACCAGGCTATTCTTTCAGATAATCAAATATTTAAGGATTTAAATTAAACATGTCTGGACTGTGTGTATTTTTAGTGATCTTTATGTTGCAGGAGTTATAAGAAATGATATTACAAAAGATAAACACTTAGATGTATTTAAAACTGAAGCAGGGCTTTGAGTATAAATTTCATTTATGGTATTATTAACAGAATTTTGTGGAAAAATAATAATTTTACCCTATGCTTATAGAATGGTATGGTATATTTAGGTCCTCAAAAATTAGTTATTGAATAAATAAATTAATTAATTGGTGGATGTTAAGAGCTTCACGAATTTTGTTGGTTTTGGGAGACTGCAGGGATGAGCTGGTGTATCATTCACATTATATTGACTTCAGGGGAGATGATAGGCATTTAGTTCACATTTTACTCCATTTTAGGACTTTTATTTGACTCGACATGCATCTATTCTAATATCAGTCATACTTATACTGTACAAATTGTAATAGTCTATAAAGGGTAGAAACTGTGTCTTATTTAATTTTGCATTCATAATAATTCTCACAGTGTTTGACCACAGTAGGTGATTATAAATTATCACATAATGCATAAATGAATGAATGACATGGCATGAAGATTGTAACTGAACTATTCAGAATCACATAAAGAAAATGTGCTCTGGATATTTTTATTAACATTTCTGTTAGTCTTCAAGTAAGTGCTTATAAAGTAAATCTTTTTATGATGCTCATTCCCTAATCTTTTGAATCTTTCTTTCTTCTCAATGGCTAATAAAGTCAAACTTTCATTCCAGTTGCCCAATATGGGCTAAAGACACCAAAGTGTTGGTTCGATTACTTTTTAGGGTTTAGATTACGTAAAATTAATCAACTATATAGTTTTTTCTATTTTCAAAACTCAGCACATACACTTAAGAGCATTTATTCAAGCATCAATGGAAATTTGCTAAAGCTCAAAGGTGAACTGATATTTCAACAGAAGTTTTTGATAGACATAATGAATTTGGGCTAATTTTCATGTGGTATAAATGATTTGGGGTTTTAGTAATCCATGCTAAGGCTTTCTGCCATCACCATGAATAATCAGGAATTGACAAAAATGAGAAGGTATTTTTTCAGTAGATCTAATTATAGCGATAGCAAAGCCTTAATGCTCTTATAAATTCAGAGAGAATGTGAAGGTATTTGAAAGATAAGAAGAGCTTTTTGATAGTATTAGGGACATTCTTGTAGTTAAATGATTAGGAAAAGATTTAAAATATTATTTTTCTTATAATAGGATTGCTGTAGCAGTCAATACCATTCTTAGCTAAGTTATCCATTTTTTCTCCTTTTATCCTCTTCAGTAAAACCATTTTCACTTTAAACGCTATTTACTTTCAAAGACATGAAGTGTCAATCCACAATTCTGCATATTTGGAATTTGATAATCATTTGTGAAACAAAAGCCAGTTCTTTTATTTTGTTGAATGCCTTTTAACCTAAAAACTTATTTTGATACATATATAACACTTAGTAACCCTCTATGGAAACTTTGGAAGCTAATTAATATAAATTTAAATAAAAGTAGATAAGTGTATCTTTCTGGTCAGTAGTTTAGCAAAATGCTTTCAGCAGGTGTAATAGGCCAAAAATTTTGCTCTGTACTAGATTACTGAGGTGAACAACATAGAAATGGCTTTGCCTTTGTGAGTCTTAAAAGTACTGCATGACTAATTATAAATATTGTTATGCTAGAAAAAAAGAAAGAGCATGGAAGTGAACACTGACATCTAATTTAGATTGGGATGTCAAAAAAAGACTTCCTTAGGAAGCTGTCTTTGTTGAGATGTTAAACAAATTAAAAAGGAAGCATATCCATTTTACATTAGGGGGACAATTAGAGTGTATTAAACTGCATTAGAAGGGCAAATTCTTTGCAAAGGACCAAAACAGGGAAGAAATAAGGAGATAGAAGAAACTGAAGAATTGATAAGGGTGAGAGTACAATTAAAGTGGTAGAGATAAAGTTAGACAGGGAAAAGGACACCAGACCACACCTTATAGGTTTTATTATTTGAGGTCATTATAAAATTTTAAGCAGAAAAATATTAGGATGGCAATGATGTTTGAGACATCACAGTGTAACACTGTGGATAATGGAATGGAGAGGAGCAGGGATGGAGGCAATTGGTCCTTTTGCCTCTGTTGCACTGTGCAGAAAAAAGACTCTTGTTTAACAAGAGTGGTTTCAATGGTGATAGATGAGAGTAGGTGAATTTAGATGATCAGTCTGAGGTAAAATCAACAAGGTTTCATGGTTTATTTAATGGTCAGATGTGAGAGGGGAAATCCTATGGCTGACTTAGAGGTGTTTGGCTTAAACTGCACAGGAACTACTGGAGCCATTTTCTCAGAGAATGTTCGATATGAAATGTATTTGGAGGAAGATAGTAATTAAGTTTGAAGTGTTCTTTAATTTGAGGTGGCTAAAGAAATCCAAATAGAGATCTAGGGAGGAAAGCAGTGTACTCAATATTATCCAAGAAAAAACTACATATATATGTAATTATTCATTGTCTTCAAATCATGGCCAAAATCCAAATGGTACATACAATGCTGCTAGACAATCTTAGTATTATTTCCTTAGTTAACTTTAGTTTTCGGCATCAACATGATGATTCTGTAGCTTCTTCTCTCTCTTCTCATTCCTTAGAAGCTCTGTTCTTTTGTGATTCCTAGCTGGTTACATTTGTCTCTGTGCTGAGAAAATGGAAGGCATTAGAGGAACTTGCTTATTTTCCTGCCACCAAATCTCCAAACCTAAATGCACTTGTAGCCACCCTCTCTACCTTTCTTCCCATTAAAATGCACAGGTATTTTTGATTCTATCTAAGGAAAATATCTTTATTTTAATTAGGAACTTCATCTCTATCCTCTGTGGGTAATATTTCAAGTGTCTACTATTCCTTCTACATGCTCAGACTCTCTCAGTCTCTGTCTTTCAATTTCTGTCTGCCTGTCTGTGGTCTCTCTCTTTCTCTCACGTAGACATTCACATGAGCCCAGTACAATATTCCAGAATTTTTCAATGGAAACAAAGTGAAGCAAAAGAAAACAAATAATAACCATAAACTATCAATCTCATTTGATCTCAATTTACCCTGTAGCTACTAGTTTCACTTCCCTGCAGAACACAATTTCTTGAATTACTTTTCCATACACGCATCTCTAGTTCCTATTTTAAATCGCATGTTGGCACAATCCACTCCCCTGAACCTGTTTTTGTTAAGATTGCAGTCATCTTGCTCCCATCCTTCTCAACAGCATTTGATCATGTCCTTTTTGGGAAACTCCAATTAATTTTACTACAAAATGCTAGCAAAGTCTACAAGTTTCCACACAATATCTAAGAATTCCTTCAGATGTAGTCTCTTCCCACACTCACAATCTCCAACCATACTAACCTATTTATAATTTCTTGCATTTGAGAAACTGTTATCTGTTTCTAAATTTTTCAGGAAAAGCATCCCAGCCAAAAGACAAGAAGTGTAAGTTACTGGGGAAAAAAAGTTTGCAGTCCCTGATAAGGAATTTGGATTTAATCTGAATGCATTTGGAAAACACAGGGTACTTATTTTTTCATGGCACTCCTTTTCTCACACACTGTGGCAAGGAATATTTGTATTGTGGTCAGAATATAAAAATTGTGCTTGACACCCTAAAGCTACACATATTTAGGGAGACAATAAATAAAAACTAATAATCAAAAGAAGCAAAATTGACCTTTTTTGCATCTTAATCATGACAACACTGAACAAATAATTATTTAGATGAGTGGTAATATTTCTTTAAACTCCAACTCTATATGTTTCATTTAAAATAAAGGAATATTTGGAGTGAAATTATTTCAAAATGACAATTGTACGTTACCTAAAAATTATTTAGAAAATATTATGCAAGTCCATTTAAGATGAACAAGGAGTCAGAGACAAAAACTGCATCCTACGTTTCATGAGACTGACTTGGAGGAAAGGAAACTATTTTTTTTTTTTTTTGAAGGAAAATGTTTTTAATAATTCCTATTCTGTCCATGCTTCAAGGCTCTTTTTAAGTGCTACCTTTTACATGATGTTTGTGATCATCTCCATTGCCACATACTCTTTCCTTACACATCTTATAGGGTTATAGACTATTTATTGAACATCTGTCTTTGGCATATAGCACAAATTTTGCCATAATTTTATGTGTATGAATTCTTACCTGCTTTATATAGAGTTGGAAAACTCTGTATAAACATTCTAAAGAATGGAAACAGTTCATTTGATTTTCATTATATGTAGCATAATTTGTTGTACTGAGTACATATTCATCAGTGTTTATTGTGTAAATAGTACATTTTTGTCCTCAGAGTGTACAAGATATAGCAGAACTTAATAAAAGCTGATGAAGCTAAATTATTTAAATATTAAGTCTTGGCAAGTAAATAGTATGTCCTATATTGACATTGGCTACTTTAGAAGTTTTGCAAAACCTGCCAACATTCCAGCTCTCATATTTATCACTTAGAAAACAAGGCTGTTAATTATATCTATTAAAATAGTTTTAAAAATCTAAACAGAAAAAGCATGTCATCAATATATGAATTTCAATTGTCAAATTTGTGAAAAGGTGTTGCCTTATCTAATTAGAAGATCTAAAAAAGTTCTCAAAATTACCAAAAATGGTTAACCTGATAATTTAGGGTTTTTCCTATACTTTTTTAAAAAATATTTTATTTATTTATTTGACAGAGAGAGAGACAGCCAGAGAGGAACACAGAACAGGGGGAGTGGGAGAAGGAAAAGCAGACTCCCCACTGAGCAGGGAGCCCGAGGCAGGACTTGATCCCAGGGCCCCAGAATCATGACCTGAGCTGAAGGCAGCTGCTTAATGACTGAGCCACCTAGATGCCCATAGGGTTTTTCTTATACTTATTACCAATTACCAATTAGATTACTTTTAATGTGTCCAATATATATATATAGATAGATAGATATAGATATAGATATAGATTTTTTTTTTTTTTTGTCTTAAAGGTCCATCACCCTTGGGATACCTAAGTGAATTCATTTTACAATTCAAAATCCAGAAACAGAAGCACAGTCACCAAGAAAAAAATAATAATGTAGAAAATACTGTTTTAGTAATTTAGAATACTATTATTCTCCCCACTACAATTAAAATATACAGATCATCTTAAATGGAATATGCACTGCCTGTTTTTGTCTATATCATTTGATACAATTAATCTTCAAAAATGTTATTAGTTTTATCTGATTATGTTTTATAAGAATGAAAGACAATCACTTTGACAATATTTTTACTACAGTTCTATTATAGATGAATTACCAGAGGATATAAGCAAAGTAAAATTTACTTTTTAAGCAGATCTTTCAAAATGAAGTGGCCGTAGGATAGTTAACCCAAATTTAAAAGATGTGTTTATTAAGAAAAACAGCATAACACAACATGTTATCATGAAATTGCAAAACAATGTAATACTTACACCAAAATTTAAAAATGAAAGCAGATCTTTATATTTAAAATGTATGGCTCAGTGTAAATAAAATAGGTAATGAGTTAAAACAATGGTACATTAGAATAGATCTTAAAGTAGGAACTCTAAAATTTAGCAACATCTCTTGAATGCTTACACATAGAAATAGGACAAAGAGCCTAGTCAAGAATCTAAAATTCCTGGCTAGTTTGAATATAACTTTAAATGGTAGAAAGCAATAAGGCTGATTTTAATATTAGAAAATAACTTCTGAGAAGAAAATAATACTATTTTTAATTAAAATAAAAGTTTTATAGTTTTTTTATAATAATAGTTAACATACAGTTTTATATTGGTCTCAGGTGTACAATATAATGATTCAACAATTCTATACATTATTCAGTGCTCATCATCATAAGTGTACTCTTAAACCGTATTACCTATTTCACCCATTCCCCATCTACCTCCCTTCTGATATGATTTATTTTAAATGATTACCCTCAGTTATTATTTTTTCTTCCAACCAGACCATTTTTATTTGAAGCATACTTCAGAATACACGGTTTTAAAAGATATATCTAAAACATTCCATCCAAGAAAAATAGAATACACATTTTCTTTGACTACACACTGAAGAATTCCTTGGTTAAATTACATAAAAATAGACATAACAAATATTACAAATTCAAGAAAACTGAAATCATACCAGCTATATTTTCTAACCACAGTGATACAAAACCAAATATCAACACTAAAACAAAGCTGGAAATCTACATTGTAAATATTAAATATTAATATGTAAATATTAAATAACACACTACTGTACAAGCAATGAGCCAAATAAGAAATAAAATAGCAAATCAAAATATGTCTCAAAATAAAAGAAAAAAAAATACAGTATTCCAAAGACTATGGCAAAAACAAACTTCAGAGTGAAATTTATGCTATAAACTCATATTAAGAAAAAAAAGTTTCAAATAAACAATTTCACATTAAACTACAAGGAACTAGAAAAAGAAGAGATTTACCTGAAATTTATTAGATGAAGGAAATAAAAAAGAAAAATCAGAAATAAATAGAGACAAGAATAAACAACAACATAATATTAAAAAAATAATGATTAGTCTTTTAAAAAAATAAATTTGGCAATGCTTTAATGACATTAGGGGGAAAAAAACAAACAAAATGAGAAATGGAAGAGAAAGTAATACAACAGATAACCACAAAAATGCATAGTATGATAACAGATTACTATAAACAATGATATACTAACAAAGCAGATAACTTAGGAAAAAATCTGATAATTACCAAAAACAAACAAACAAACAAACAAAAAACTCACACACAA
This sequence comes from Lontra canadensis, assembly GCF_010015895.1. Lineage (NCBI taxonomy): Eukaryota > Metazoa > Chordata > Mammalia > Carnivora > Mustelidae > Lontra > Lontra canadensis. The sequence continues at coordinate 14,916,842 of NW_022630995.1, read as the reverse complement.
GTTACCACAATTGAATCATGAATCTTGAACCAAAGAAATAGAAAATCTTCTTAGACTAATAACAAGCATAAAAGTTGAATTAGGAATCAAAAATCTCTCAGCACAGAAAAGCCCAGGACTACATGGTTTCATTGGTGGATTCTACCAAACATTTGAAAAAAATGGTTGATGACAATCTCTATCAAAATCTTAAATAATGGAATAGAGGGAACCTATTCAAAATCATTCCATGAAGTCAGTACTACAATGATACCAAAGCAGGATAAAAACAATACAAGAACAAAAAATGTCAAGTTTGTCTGATATAAGTATTGCTGCTCTGACTTTTCTTTTGATACCCATTTGCTTAATAAAAGCTTCTCCACTGCCTCGCTTTCAATTTATAGGTGTTTTTAGATCTAAAATGAGTCTTGCAGTGCTTGGGTGGCTTAGTTGGTTAAGTGTCCAACTCTTGATTTTAGCTTAGGTCATGATCTTAAGGTCATCAAATTGAGCCCCAAGTCAGGCTCCAAACTGAACATGGAGCCTACTTTAGATTCTCTTTCTCCCTCTCCCTCTGCCCTTCCCGGGCTCATGAGTTCACATGCATGCACTTCCACTATCTCAAAAAAACTAAAATTTAAATTAAAATTAAAAAAATAAAATGAGTATTTTGTAGGCAGCATATAGATGGTTCTTTTTTTTTTTTTTTTTGTCATTTCTAATACCCTATGTCTTTTGATTGGAACATTTAGTCCCTTTACATTTAAAGTAATTATGGATTGGTATGTATTTATTGCCATTTTATTACTTGTTTTGTCATTGTTTCTGGAGATTTTCTCAGATCCTTTCTTGTTGTTACTTTTCATCTCTCCATTGTATCTCTTCTTTTAGTCTGAATGATAGCCGAGCTGGATAGAATATTCTTGGCTGCAGATTTTTCCTATTTAGCACGTTGAATATGTCATGCCACTCCATTTTGGCTTACAAAGTTTCTGTTGAGAAATCTCCAGCTACCCTTTTATGTTTTCTCTTATAAATTAAGAACTTCTTTTGTCTTGATGCTTTTAAGATTTTTTTCTTTATCACTACATTTTACAAATTTAATTATAATATGTCTTGGTGTTGGCCTGCTTTTGTTGATTTTGATGGCAGTTCTCTGTGCCTCCTGGATCTGGATGTTGTTTCCTTCCCCAGATTAGGGAAGGTGCCTGCTATTATTTCTTGAAATAAAATTTCTGCTCCCCTTTCCCTCTCTTCTTTTGGGACTCCTATAATACAAATGTTATTACATTTGATGGAGTCAGTGAGTTCCCTAAGTCTATCCTTGTGTTGCATAATTCTTCATTTTCTCTTCTGTTCAACTTCATAATTTTTCCATTATTTTGTCTTGTAAGTCACTAATTCATTCCTCTGCTTCCTACAGCTTGCTGCTCATTACATCAAGCCTGTTTCTAATCTCACTTATTGATTCTTCATCTCTAATTGAGTCTTTTTTAGTTCTTTTATCTCTGTGGTAAGGGTCTCACTAAAGTCTTTTATTTTTTCCTCAAACCAAATGAGTATCCTTATGATCGCTGCTTTAAATTCTCTACCAGGCATGTTCCTTATATCTATTTTGCTTAGATCTCTGGATGTGGCCTTATCTCGTTCTTTCATTTGGGATTAATTCCTCTTTCTTGGCATTTTGTTTAAGTCTCTGCCTTCTCCTTTGTGTCAGAAAAACCAGTTATGTCTCCTGCTCCTGAAAGCAATGGCTTTATGAAGAGGTCATGTGTTGCCCAGGGCCGGGCACTTCAGGGAGTGTCTCTGGTATGTGCTGTGTGCACTCTGCTATTGTGTTTTGACTCCTCTGTTCTTCACCCCATTCATCTGCAGAGGCTCTCCTTGCCCACTGTAGGCACTGTTTAGTCCCTGGCCGAAATGTGGCAAGTTTTAACCAGATGTGCTCTAGTCTGCTTGTAGAATGAGATCTGACACCTACTCCACCAGAATGGAGGACCGGCCAAACTCTGGTTGGGAGACTTGGAGTGGGCAGGGTTTGTGTTGGCCTTCTTGGGGAGGAGCCTGCTGCAGTGAAACTGAGATAAGCATAACTGAGAAGGGCAGTCTCATCAGAGCAGGGAGGTGGGGTTGGTGTAAGCAAGGTGGCAACCAACCTCAGCACTGTGCTGCCTCCCACCAGTCATGGTGGCTCTGTGTTTGTGCTGAAGGGCAGGACAAGGAAATGGTGCTGACCAGCTTCCTTGTTCCTGAAGAAGTATCTCTGTGAACACTGCCTCTCAGGGATGCTCTCCTCTCCAAAAGAATAAATAATCTCCCCACTGTGTGCCCCAGGCATTCTTCAGATGGCTGCTTCCATGCTGTCTGCCTCTGGATTGTTTGCCAGCCTTCTCTTCAGGAGTAGGACAGTACCCCATCTGGCTGTATCCCAGTTAAGTCCATCAACCTTTAAAATTCCAGGTTTTAAGTCCCGCTGTGAGAACTCATGAAATTCAGCTCCTCTTGTTTTCCAAACCAATGATTGTGGGAAAATGTTCTATTTGTTCATTCCCCTTGTGTTGCTCTCTGCCTAGCCCTTCACCATGACTACAGCTCTTTCCCTTTGCAGAAGCTGTGATCTATTTCTCCTCTAAACCACATTTCCACACTTCCTACCTTCTTCAATGACAAATGACCCCTTCTCTCCCTTTAGTTATGAAATTTGTTCCGTCAGTCTTCTGGCAGATTTCTGGAGTATTTAAGATGATTTGGTAATTATCTAGTTGTGTTTGTGGGCTAAGAGGAGCCTATGGTCCTCCTACTCTGCTGCCATCTTGAGGACTTCGTCCAGAACAAGACTACTATTGATAAATACATTAAATCTCTATCTCTATTTATACTTACATTTATAATTTAGTCTTGCCAAATATTGATAGAAGCCCCAATAAATTATATGATATCTATAAATGAAGAGTAAAATTAATTGCTATATATCCTTTAGATATTCATTTGTTCAATATATGTAATGAGCCAGGCTTATGTGTCATGAACCGTACTGGACACTGGACATGCATACATAATTAAAACTCATTCATTGCTACTATGCCATTAAATAACTCAGTCAGGTGTAGCAAATTACTTATACATTGCCGGGCACATATTTAAGGTTTCATTAATTGATGTTGTTTAGTATTAATATATATATATATATTTTTTAAAAAGCACTCAAAACAACAATTTAAAAATAACATTGTGGGGCGCCTGGGTGGCTCAGTGGGTTAAAGCCTCTGCCTTTGGCTCAGATCATGATCCCACCGTCCTGGGATTGAGCCCCACATCAGCATCTCTGCTCAGCAGGAAGCCTGCTTACTCCTCTCTCTCTCTCTCTACCTGCCTCTCTGCCTACTTGTGATCTCTGTCTGTCAAAAATAAATAAATAAATAAATTTTAAAAAATAAATAAAAATAGCATTGTGTGTGTGAATGTGTGTGTCTTATCTGTGTAGAGACAGAAAAATCAAGGTCCCTCAGTAAAAGACTAAACATATATAATACAATTTTATCCAGCTAAAAATAAAATACAGATGTGTAATTTTAGAAACTGTTGAGGATTGTATTACTTTAACATTTTAATGTTTCTACATCTGTAGCTTTTACACATCTTTTATACAAAATATAGTCTCTATTTTATAGAAATGCTGTATCATATAGTGTCAAAGATCAGTTATAATACTGACCTCCCTCCCATAGCTCAGATAAGAAACTATCACCTTCCCTGAACTTCCTAAAATTTAGTAAAAATGTATTCTGTACCAATATCTCTTCCTGGTTTACTTCTAAGATTAGAACTTATATACTTTATAACTAATAGCTAGCTAAGTTAGAAAATACTCAAATTTTACTGAAGAAAATATGTATCAATATAACCAATTTATGAGATAAGCTAGGATGGAATGTTTGTCTTGCTCAAGTAAAGCATGTTGATTCAATAATCTTTAATTCACAATTATTAATTGATAAATTATATGTTTCATAAGGTAAAATAGTTAAACCAAACTAATTCTAGCTTCACAAGTTTAAATACCAAGAGTTTTGAAGAGTATTCTTAGAAAACATTCTACAATGGTATGATGATATATTTCTTCAACTTGGCAACATGGACATGCTTAAGATATAGTATCTAAAATATGAGGCTCCTTGTGGTTTGGAATGGACTGACACATGACCCTCTCAACTGTGGACAGTTGTAAATCATAATATTATCACTTTGTATGTCTAGCTGAATATCCATTAAAAGGAAGACACAATTTCAGCAATTCTTGAAAGACTTCTTCCACCTATCTATATAAGGATGAATATTTACTGGAGATAATAGAATTCATGATATCTCTCAAAGCAGAGGTTATTTTTTCTCCTTAGTTTCTAATGCATTGAACTCCTCTACCATAATAAATGTAATACACAAATTTAGAATTTTATTTTAATTATCAGTTTTACTAGGTATTTTTCATATCTCTAAAATTTCAATAGCTACTTAAGGTGTTAGGCAATTCTGCTCTCCCAAACAAATGGATATGAATCGATTCAGATCAGCACATTTCAATAATAGTGTGTGTAGGATATATATGACAGAGTATGTGTATGGGCAAAACATGTTTGATATTTGTTCACATATTTTCCATTTGATTAATTTTTTAATTAGACAAAGATTTAAGAGTTAAGCAAAATTAGTGTTTGTAATTATTTTATAAGTTTAGAGAAAGCTAGATATCTATGCTTCTGAGAATAAATTTACTATGGAAAATTGTATGAAAGGGGAAATCTATAGACACATGCGTTCTTACTAAAAATACAACATAAAGTTTAGCACTTGTTTATTGATAAAAGGACATATATTGATAAAAGGACATATATTGATAAAAGGACATGTATTACCTTCTCTAAATTAAAAGGTATCCAAGTGTCCCACTTAAATTTTCTCTCATTTCAGGCGCAGATAATTTTTCTGTACAAATTGTTGGAATCTGATGACATCTAGGCCTTTATACTTTATTTCATGTTGAATATGATAAAATTAAATATTGATGAAATACCATGAAATAATCTTGTGTCAGCCTTTAGTGTTTTTTTCTTCATTATTGAGTGGTTTGATCCAAGTGCTTTTCTGAACATTATTTGTGATAATATGTTTATTGCCTTGATAGAAGGGATGTAGTATTTAAATATTAAGCTAGATGATTTATCCTGTAATTGAAAGAAAACCTTATGCTCTGAGTATTTGATTTGAAGTAACCATTATTTCTAGAATCAGGTAGTGAAAGCCACTTTTTGTTTACCTCATGTCTGTATGGTCATAAAATCAGTCCAGTTATGAATCATGAAGGGAATATGTTCCTCTTAATGCAATAAAACTTCCACAAAGGGATAAAAGCATCCAACACGGCCTTTGGTATGAAAGTATATTCAACGTCTGGGCTCAGGGTCTTGGCCTTGATAGCTAAGGTAAAAATAGTGTTTTCTGTTATGAACATTTCTCCTTCTACCATTGGACATTACAGCTTAGTTCAGTAACTCAGAAAACAATACTGGCTGTATAACAAAATTATATTTCCTTTGATATGATGAAAAAGTACACATTAAATATGTACTACTTTAGAATGAAGAATAAATCATTATATGTAGTATAAATGCATTAGTGATTACATTTTTCTCTTTAAAAATCAAAGAACTACAACAAAAGGAAAATTTATTCCCCAATATAGTCACAGAATTACTGCTCAGATTAATCATAATTTGAATTTAAGAAAATATTAACAATGTAGATCTTTAAAAAGCATAGATAGATGTAAAGAGATTAACTGTAACAAGTGTTTGAAAACTATAATTTGCCTTAAAACAGAGGAAATTTTTTTAAATTACCCTGATGATTTCTGAGAAAGTGTACTTGGAGTAGAGGATCTAACTAATTTTTAGCTATTAATATAAATACAATTACGTATAAAGAACACATGGGTCATGCAGTTGCTTTAAACCAGTTTTCTGCAAACTGCACACTGAGAATTAAAATGAATCAAACCATTTTGTAAGTGTTCAATTCATATCCATGAGATACTGTTGGTTTTTTTTGTTTGTTTTTAAACTGAAGTTCTGTGAATTAGCAAAAGCAACTGGTTACTACAGCTCATTTTGCAAAAGCAGTCATCTAGTTGTCCCAAATTTTCAGTGTGTAAATGTCCTACTGTGTCTCAAATTAAACAATTTCAAATGTCAACATTAGGGTCAAAATTCTTTATTCACAGAATAGGAAATTTAGGCCCAAAATTATCTGGTAAAGAGTGGCCTTTAAAAATTTACCTTATTTTGGGGCGCTTGGGTGGCTCAGTGTGTTAAAGCCACTGTCTTCAGCTCAGGTCAGATCCCAGGGTCCTGGGATTGAGCCCCGCATCAGGCTCTCTGCTCAGCGGGGAGCCTCCCTCCCCTTCTCTCTCTCTCTGCCTGCCTCTCTGCCTACTTGTGATCTCTGTCTGTTGAATAAATAAATAAAATCTTTAAAAAAATAAAAAAAATTAAAAAATTATAAAACAAAAATTTACCTTATTTCTAAAACTTTCACCCAGGCAAACTCTCAAATATATTTCATACCATCATATATTACATTATTTTTATTTTTCTATGTGTAGCTCCCATATTTTTTCTTCTTAGTTTATTAAGATCAGTGCTACAGAATTACTCAATCATCCTAGCATTTATTTTTATGTCCTAGCTATCTGGCAATCTTAGTTTCAAAACCAGAATGGGGCTTGGCTTTTTTTTTTTTTTTTTTCAGAAGCCAGAGCAGGAAGAAAAAGGAAGCCAGAAAAACAATAACTCTAAATGATTGATTTCAGGGATGATTAGAAAGCTGTTTCTTTATTTTGTAATATGAAAACTTAGACTTTCAGGTTATAATCATAGCCCATATTAGATTATATTTTAAAGCATGTTCCTTTCCATTGTCATTTTACGATTATCACTATCCTGACACTGTATCACCAAACATGCTCTCTTATAACCACATCACATAGAGATAATAACAGTAGTCATGCTAATAAAACAAACTGACATATTCATCATGTCCACTAGTGCCAGTCAGGGAGTGGAATGCTACACAGATCCATATCATTTAATTAGCACAATCATGATATGAAGTCAGTGCATTAACATTTCCATTTTATAAATACAAGGCAAAGCAATATGCTTAAAATCTTACAACCAGCCAGTATTAAGTACAGAATCTGGGAATTGAGTCCGGTAACACCTAAGCTTTCTCACTCTTGCTCTGGTGAGAGCAGACTTGAGGCACTGTCTTTCTTGCTCTTGAGTAATATTTTCTACCTAACTGACCATTCTCAAGGATTGAGGACACCTTAAGTGTATTGTATGCAATCTCAGGTAATCCGAACTAATATTAGCCAGATTTTAATTCACTACTTTTTTTTCCCCCCCTCATTACTGTACTTTCCATGGTGCTGGTTCTTAACTCTTTCAGTCCATGCAGACACACATTCTCTTCTCTTTGGTTAGAAGAGCATAGACTTCAAGGTCACACAGACTCGAGTTTAAATATTAGCAATGTTACATTGTATGTATATGACCCTTAGCAAGATATTTTATAACCTTGAGTCTAAATTGAATTATCTGTAAAATATGGATCTTTGTAAGGATTTAATTGCAATATATGTGTATATTACAATTAAATCACATCACATATAAATATATATATAATATACATGTGATATGTAGCACACATGCACCACTATATGTGTAGCACAGAGCTTGATACTCTTTAAAAAATCATTATGATAAATACTAAGATTAATATGCCAACATTCATTGAATTTCAGTTGTCTGTGTATCTATCTGCTTCAGTTCAAAACAATATATCTCTCACAGTGCCAGGACTGTAGAACTGGCCATGACTTTGGAAGTGACTGCCATGCATCAGACGTAACTCATGCACGTGCTAGGCTTGTACTTAACACTTGGCAGTAATTCCTTTCACCTCCCTTTCTTTTTCCACTGAAGGAACCACACTAAAACTTGAGTAACAGTGAAAGACAAGCCTGCATAAGGATAACCTAAAATGTAAAGGAAGAAAAGCATTTCAGGATTTTAAACCATTTAACCAAGACACAAAACGATTGAATAGCCTGTCTAAAATCATATGGAAACTAAGGGCTAAAATTTTGGTCCCTGATTCCAATGTTACACTTTCTCAAGTGTATTATTAAACTGTTCTCAGAAGGATCATAAAGAACATTTAAGACACAAAAAAATCTTACAGAGCCACATACTATGGAAATTGTTGTTGTTGGTGGTGGTGGTGTGAGCCTTTACCCCTTCCACTGTTTCTCTTATCTCAAACATCTCACAATTATCTTTACTAATGTCATCCCCTCCAGATTTAGGTGGACATCACAGTATCAGCAAGCCTGAGAATAATATGGATAGACAAATTCAAAATGTTCACTTCATTTGAATTTAAAACTTTAAGAGACTGCCAGCATTTTATTACAATCAGGCCTACATTTCTATAAGGCTAAAATTTGACCCATTTTTCCTTCCTCAAACATAAAAAAAATTTCAAAGTTTGATAAGCTTTTTCTTTGTGGGCTTCTAGAAATGTACGATATATTAATTTTCTAATAATTTTATAGCATATTATCATAATTTTAGGGAAACACTTTTTCTAAGAAACTATAATTTTAATAAAATGGTTAACTAATCTAAAAATTACAGGTGACAGAGGCTGATGAAAGTGTACATATGTTATAGAACCTCAAGTTCTATGCTTTTTCTTTTTCTTCCTCTTTTTTTTTTTTTGCATTTTTACATCATGAACCTACAACACTGATTTATACTTTCACAGCACGAAATCTAAACTGAATATTGAAAGGACAGTATTTGTTATGGACTAAATATTTACGTCCTCTAAAAATTCTTATGTTGAAGTCCTAATTTCTAGCTATTAGAAGGTATTGACTTTGGGAGGTAATTAGGGACAGATGAATCTGAGGATGGGGCCCTCAGGATGGAATCAGTGGCCTTGTCGGAAGAGGAGACAGACATCTTCCTGTTTCTCTCTGTGTACATGCACTGAGGAAAAAACAAAAGCCATTAGGATACTGTGAGAAAATGGCTATTTGCAAGCCAAGAAGAGAGCCCTTATGAGGAAATGAGTCAGCCAGAACCTTGATTTTGCACTTCTCAGCCTCCATAACTATTGGAAATAAACTCCCACTGTCTAAATTACCTATCCAGGATATTTGGTTATGGAAATCTGAGCTAACATACTATTACTCAAAGAAATGTGAGTGGGGAGAGGTAGAGAGGTGGTTGTTTGTTTATTTGGAATAATATTGGCTAAAGTATATGTTTTAAAAATGTGAGATCTTTGAAATCTCAATACCGTGCCTCAAGAATACCTCTCAAGCATATATGAGTTAATACACTATCCATGTGTTTTGTTTTTTAAGGGTGTTTTATGTGATTATCATTTGTAATGATCAGTTTTTATATCTTCAAGATATCTGTATGGTAATGGTAAGATTTTTGTCAAAGAGACTACATCAAATAATGTTGGCAAAACATTTACTCTGAAAATTTCAATTTATCATGCTGTAAAATGCTGTGTACATATGTGTATGTACATGTGTATATGTCTCAATAAGACACTCAGAATCATTCAATATTTTTCTACACTAAATCTCTAAGTCTGTCAAATCCACAGTCTTAAAAGGCAATGGATGAGGTAACCTAATTTCAAATGTCATAGAAACATTTTATAAATCTTAGCTGACACTCTGGGTCATTTACACAAAAATTTTTAGACAACCAGTTATTCTATTCGTATAGAACACCACTCCTTAGTATATCAGACTAATACTTTGGTTTACAAATAGCGCATGTTATATAAAAATTATTTTATATAATGTTATTTATGTCCAAAGTTCTAGACCAAAATAATCTAAATTTTCTGTCACCCATTCTCTTTTCTCTGCTACCTCATTTCCAGTACACCTCTCGTCTTCTGTTTATTTCACTCTAGCACAAATGGTGGGGTTCCATGTGCACTTAGATTAATTCATTATAACAGTTTATTGAGTGTGATATGCCAGGCATATACTATTCAGAGGTATGTATGATGGTGAAAAAAACAGGTTTGATAGGTTTTAGAGTAGGGTTTTATGGCACAAAAAAATAGGAAAAGCACATAGTGGTGGGGAATATAAAGGAGTCATGGGAGGCTGCATAAGTGAAGCGATGCCTATGTTTAAATATAAATTACAAGGTCACTTAATGGATGAATTATGGATAGGCTGGGTATCATTGAGGTTGAATGAGCAAAAATTGAGTAAAGGAGGCAACAAATTATCCAAGAATGAGCTTAGAGAGAGCATGGGTCTAATGAGGCAGCATACCTGCTATTTCATGGAACAGAAGGAGGCCAGAATGGCTGGATTAGAGTTGGTGAGAGAAAGTGTATTAAGGGATGTGGTCAAATCAGTTAACAGGCAACAGATCATGAGTGGCTTTGTAGGTTTTTGTAAAAACTCTTACTTATACTCAGGAAAGTGACATAATATGACTTTAAAGGATTTTTAAAGGCCTCTGCCTTGAGAACTGACTTTAACAAATACAGGGGGAAATCAAGGGGAAACGCTGAAGCTGCTACAATAATTCACCAGAAAGATGATGCTGCTTTGGTTCAGGGTGGTAGCAGCGGAAGTGGTTTGAAACCGTTGGATGCTATGTATAATTGAAAATAGAGACAACAGTATTTGCTAGCTGATTGGATGCAGGGAGTAGGGTAAGGAGAGGAATAAAGTGTGATTTAAGAAACTAAAAGGGAGAAATTGTCAGGTGATATGGAGACGTTTGCCAATGGTACAGGTTTTCATGGGAAGATAGGGAATTCAGTTTTAGATATATTACATATAAGAAGTATGAGGCTTTCTGGTGGAGGTACCAATTACGCAGCTGGATAAATGAGTCTGGGCTGGAGTGATCCCAAAGTGAATGAAGACTTAAGGAATGGGACTGAATAAAACTTCCACGGGGAAGGTGGGGAATGAAGGAGAGTGCATGGCCCTTCACATTCAACATCCACCACACAAAGTTCTAGACACTGTCGGTTGTCTTTAGTGGGGCGCTTAGGATACAAAGATACTACAAAGAGACTCAAAGCATGGCTTTTAGCTTTTTTCTTACTAATTACTGTGTCTTCAGTTTTCTGAGGGATTACTAAGATGCACTTTAACTTCATTTCCTCAGTTAAAACTCACAAAAAACCCATGAGGTAAATAATATCGTTTATTTTACACTTAAATCAACTACACTCCTGAAACATACCCAAGAGCAGAGCTGAGATTGAGACTGAGTTCTGTTTAGTGAGAAATCTGCCCCTTCAACCTGATATTATCCTGTGTATTCTCTTTTTCCTAGAAAGAATTCTGACTCTATCTGCCTTCTTTCCCAGCAAGAAACTTAGTCCCATTATCTCTCTCCAACTTATCTTTTGTTTTCTGAAGGAAAATCCCTACTTAGTTGGACTAAGTGTCAGCTGGCTTTGTACTTTCACAATTTTTATTCAGAGATGGCCAGAACTAAATAATATCTTAAATTTCCAGGGGAACATTTTTATTTTTTTCTCTTTACAATGCTCTTCAGCTCATCATGGCATTTTAATAAAAAATGATGGTGAAGATGGACAGGGACAAAATTAAAAATCATCTTTTGAATATAGCCGTTATGTCACAATATATAAAGATTCTTATTAAAATTCAATAAATCTATCATTAACATAGGTAACTATTAAGAATATTTAAGATATCAGTAAGCATGGTATTGCCAGTGATGGATGAACATAAAGAGAAAATAAGTCTAAGAAATAAGTATGTCATTATCTATATTAATTTTAATAAACATGTAAATAGACATTTAAAATATAAAAGCTGTAGTGATACACATAGAATTTAAAATGAATCATTTAAACATCATCCAATATATCACAAGCATGAAGCAGAAATCAATACACCTTACAAAATCTGTCCTGTATGCAAACATTAAAAATCTAATGGCAAAATTTGAGGGGAAAAATTTCTCTGGGTTTTCAAAAGCCAGATGTGTGATGGTTTACTAGAACGGAGAGTCTTTCGTCCTATGATCAAGCATGCCATGCAGATTTGGCTCTGAGCCTGCAGAGAAGGAAGGATTCTCAAATTATGATGTGGTTTGGACAATTGGAGTAATTTGTGGTTAGGAAATAGGACATTTGGGAGAACTTATTTTGATGATTTATGTCATATGTGTTTGCTCAACCCACATTTTAAGACTCTAGTCTAAAGAAATAAAAAGTTACAAATGATCTCAAGAAACAGCTAAATATTCTTGGTAGATTTTCATTTATGTAAGCACACAAATAGTAGGAAGTTTTTATTTTTTATAAACTATTTTCAGACATATTTGATTCATAAAGTTGAAAAGAAAATCATTCCTGATTCTGATAAGTCATATTTTATAGTGGAGTATTTCACATGAAGATTTCTAAGCACTTCCAAATATTTACATGTTGTGTGCTTGTTTTCTTTAAGGTAACAAAAAGGAAACTTAAAACCAGGCATAAACAGAATCAACTGTCCACCCCTTAAAGTTTTTGAAAAGGTATCTCAATAATTAATCTGTCTAGCCTTTAAAATCATTTTAACATGCATTGTGATTTTGTCATAATAGTCAAAATTCAGTGGGAAATGACCTTTTATATTTATCCACATAGTAAAAATCAATACTCAACATTTGCTAAGTGCCAAAATGCCAGGTCCTTCATAAATGCTTTACACATATCATCACACTTGAATCCTTATTTCGTCTCTCACCATATGAATCATCTTCTCAATATAACACTGTATATTCCCCCTTTTACTGACCCCATATCCTTTACTTCCATAACTTCTGAAAATGAACTATTGTGATTCCTAGTCTACTTCAAATTAAAAGCAATCCCCCCTCCCACATATCCTCAATCTCTTTCTATATTCCCTTCACCTTTAAGCTCTAAAAAACATGATTCTTTGATGATGACACTAATTGTTCAGTGGTAACAGTGAACTCTTTCACATGCCCTCCTACCAATGGGTCTTAATGTGTGCATCCCCCTTGTTCTTCACTGTACTTTCTAGACCATTTTTCAGTGGCAGATTTCATTTTTCACAGTGACTACTCCAAGACTGCCCATGGAGATCTACCTATTTATTTATTTATTTACCCATTCATCCAATCATCCATTCGTTTTTTGAGACCATTTAATTTCTACTCTTAGCAAATTTCAATTCTATGATACAGTGTTATCTATTCAACACACCCTGCAATCTACTTTTTTTCAGTGTTCTAAGATCATTGTTTATGTACACACCCAGTGCTCCATACAATACGTACCTTCCTTAATACCCACCACCAGGCTCAAACATCTCCATCCCCTCCATAACCTTCAGTTTGTTTCTCAGAGTCCACAGTCTCTCATACTTCATCTCTCCCTCCAGTTTCCCCCAATTCAGTTTTCCTTTCCTTCTCCTAATGTTCTCTATGTTATTCCTTATTTTCCACAAGTAAGTGAAAACATATGATAATTGACTTTCTCTGCTTGACTTATTTCACTCAGCATAATCTCCTCCAGTCCCGTCCATGTTGATATAAAAGTAGGGTATTCATCCTTTCTGATGGCTGCGTAATATTCCATTGGCCCTATGGACCATATCTTCTTTATCCATTCGTCTGTTGAAGGGCATCTTGGCTCTTTCCACAGTTTGGCAATTGTGGCCATTGTTGCTAAGAACATTGGGGTACAGGTGGCCCTTCTTTTCAAAACATCTGTATCTTTGGGGTAGATACCCAGTAGTGCAATTGCAAGGTCATAGGGTAGCTCTGTTTTTAATTTCTTAAGGAATCTCCACACTGTTTTCCAAAGTGGCTGCACCAACTTGCATTCCCACCAACAGTGTAAGAAGGTTCTCCTTTCTCCATATCCTCTCCAACACTTGTTGTTTCCTGTCCTGTTAATTTTGGCCATTCTAACTGGTGTAAAGTGCTATGTCAATGTGGTTTTGATTTGAACTTCCCTGATGGCTATTGATGATGAACATTTTTTTCATGTGTCTGTTAGCCATTTATATGTCTTCTTTGAAGAAGTGTCTGTTCATGTCTTCTACCCATTTTTTGACATGATTATATGGTTTTAGGGTGTTGAGTTTGAGGAGTTCTTTATAGATCTTGGATAGTAGCCCTTTGTTTGTGGTGTCATTTGCAAATATCTCCTCCCATTCCGTGGGTTGCCTCTTTGGTTTGCTGACTGCTTCCTTTGCTGTGCAGAAGTTTTTTATCTTGATGAAGTCCCAAAAGTTCATTTTAGCTTTTCTTTCCTTTGCCTTTGGAGACGTGTCTTGAAGTAAGTTGTTGTGGCTGATGTCAAAGAGGTTACTGCTTATGTTTTCCTCTAGGATTTTGATGGATTCCTGTCTCACATTGAGGTCTTTCATCCATTTTGAGTTTATCTTTGTGTATGGTGTAAAAGAATGGTCGAATTTCATTCTTCTGTATATAGCTGTCCAATTTTCCGAGCACCATTTATTGAAGAGACTGTCTTTTTTCCACTGGATATTTTTTCCTGCTTTATCTAAGACTATTTGACCACAGAGTTGAGGGTCCATATCTGGACTCTCTACTCTGTTCCATTGGTCTATATGTATGTTTTTGTGCCAATACACACCCTGTTATCTTTGAGAGTAAAAGCAAATGATGAGAGACCTGCAATGTGCAAGTATTTGTTTCATAACCTAGAGCCGACTATATTTTCTTTTAACATTTACATTACATTTTTTAAATCTAAGTTTCTACCCAAATAAGGAAAGCTGAGCTTATGAAGTAAGCTTTATATAGAAATGCCAAACCCAAACTCTTCTGGTCCTAATCAGTTGAGAGTCATTGATGCTTGTGTTTGCCCACCAGGGAAGCAAAAGTAAATATTTTCCTTCCTCTTCTTTATTTAACCCAGCTACCATTTTCACCCTGATGAATCCATTTCCCAGTGCCTGCCATGAACATGTTATAAAGGACTGGCCTGTGGCAAGTGGGTCAGCCCACTGAGCATCTCAGACTTAGAACTGCTAGACCTTGATTTGTGAAGCTCTGATTCTGAAAATCGTAATGTAACTTAACTTTCCCCTCTGTTTGAAACTTCATAGTCCATCTAAAAATTCTTTTAAGTTAACAAATAACTTTAACACTCAAAACACACATCTTTGGAAGTTAAAACAATATAGAAGGGTCTAAGATCAGACTAACGGACTTAAATTTGCTAGAGGTGCTGGTGTGGCCTGGCACTGCCTCTAACATGTTCTGTATCTTCCAAGGAAGCTCTGGTTCTTTTGTCCCAATTCCTCAAGAATATTACAGGATGGAGATTTTCTGCTTCCTCTTGTCGGCTGGGTTCTTCTAAGTAATTAATAACTGTAAATGAACTATATAAATACACATATTATCAAGAATTAGACTTGATTTACTCAAAGTTAACACTCTCTCATACTTTCCTTATCATTTTCATCTAGCTTTCATACTGGTATGCAAAAAACTTCTCTGTATTTAAATATAATTAAAAGAGCAATTCTGACCCTTCTCCAAATCTTCTCTGTCATTAAAATTAGCTATCCAGAGTACTGAGACTTGCAAGTAGATTTTTAAATAACACACGAGCTCCGTGATTAATAGAGAACAGGTTTTTAAAGTGTCATCCAATACCTCAGTAGTAACATTACAGAAGCCTCTTTGTTTCCTTAATGCAAATATGTGAACGACATAGATTTTAAATCCGTATAACAGAACCAACATGGCCACTGGTTTAGTTCAGGATTGACTGAAGGCTGTTGATGGCACACAACATCATCTACCTGCGAGGCTTTCTTCACACAGACTGTGTGATCTGTTCTCCAGTAACTCTTCACTTCTATTTCCTTTCCATCCAATCCACTGCAGTCAAAATGATTCAATGTAACTTATACAACAGTCTGAATAAGGAGGTCTCACATTACACATATTATTTTATTTTATTTTATTTAAAAATTTTATTTATTTATTTGACAGAGAGAGAGAGATCACAAGTAGGCAGAGAAGCAGGCAGAGAGAGAGGGGGAAGCAGGCTCCCCACTGAGCAGAGAGCCCGATGTGGGGCTCTATCCCAGGACCCTGAGACCATGACCTGAGCCGAAGGCAGAGGCTTAAGGCACTGAGCCACCCAGGCGCCCCTACACATTTTATTTTAAATCATTTACTGAATATAAGTTATTTCCTGAGGCTTGAGAGTACATCAAGAGAATTTAAAAAGCATGATCAGCAAAAAGAGGCAAAGGGTGTAAGGGACAAGCATCAGGTAGCTTCTAATTTAGGACTAGTCAGAGGATTTCATTTTATAAAATACTCTATCTTTCCAATCTTAATATTTAATCACAGACTAATAGACTAATAGTATATACATATTATTATTAATAATAGTATAGTAATATGGTATTACTAATACTATATAATTGAATTGTAGATTTAATATGATATATGATAATAGCATATAATATAACATATTATAATATGATATATGATAATAGTATATAATATAACATATTATAGTATGATATAGCATAACATATTATATTATTCTCAGGAGCCCATAAATACTGTGTTAAAAAACATTAACTATTTTTCCTTTGTCCCATAGTTCTTGGTGTAAAATAATTCCTAATTATACACTGTTGCACTGACATGGTGCTTGAGCTTTGAACCGGCAAAGCAAGAAAAAAAAGATTGGTGGTCCTCTTTCACTTGGCCTGATATTTCATCTGTTTTTGCTATTGTAATGAGGGGATCTGGTTAATGTTTCTATAGTTCTTTGGCTGCCAGCCTTTGTAAACAATAATTGACAAGATGTCCAGCTAACTGGGGTAAAAGGCACATATAAGAGAGACAGAATTTTTTGCATGTGATGAAAAACAAATTTATAACCAAAAGTGCAAATAGGAAAACAGTTTTAAATTGAGTTTACAAATCTAATGCTGTATGATATTTTCCTTTATGAAATTATTTGGATATAGGAACCCAGGAACTATCAATGTGGAACTGAGACTTTACATAGATAATAAAAAGTACATTCCAAATAGCTTTGGTGAATTTTCAGATTCTTTTTGCTTTTTTAGTTGCTTCTAGCTCCTCCTAAGAAAAAGAAAACTACTGACTAAGAGATTTCAATACATAGGATGCCTACAGGCAAGGTTCCAGGTTCAAATAAGATTTTTTTCCTAATCTAGAGCAAAGAAGGGGAGAAAGGGTGGGTGTGCCACTTTCATATCACGGGAGTGAAGATTATTAAACCATCACCACAAACACTTTTGAAAGCTTAGATGTAGATGTCAGACTACAAAAAACCTAGAAATAACTTAGTGTCCCCTCCCAAGCAAATTTGTAAACATATATAAAAATCTTATTGTCCACACTTTGTTTTCCCTATAGTTTTTCTTTCACTATATTTTTGATTGGGCACAGTGAGATTGAAATACATATGGATGAAATTTTAAAGATAAAATATTTTGAAGTAGCTCAGTCAAAGGAGAAAGGAGTCTACAAAGTCTAGAGAACAAAAGAGATACCGTGCTTTGTTTACTTAGCCAGAGATGTCTAGGTAGACAAAGATGTAATTCTTTTAAATTGTTGACACATGATATCTTTGATTATTGCCTTACACTTTTATATTCCAACAAATATGTATTCCTCTGCTATTTATAGTCTATATATTTATATATCACTTATCACTTGCTCAGTTTTATAATTAATTATCTGTGTCTGTATTTTCTCTGAAAATTCAAAGTTCTGAAGATCAAAGCCATGTTTCATTTATTTCAGCATTCCTATTTGGAGCCAGCCAGATTTTGTGTGATTTAGCCAAATGGAATATTATAAAATAACCTCAAGATAAAAGAAATTTAGTATTTACAGATGTATATATCATACACTTTATGACTTCTAAGCTGTGCAATTTCAATATGCTTAACTTTGAATAAAATCCTGGTAATTTGCCATATCAATGAATAAGGTTTTTCTGAGTCCTCATACTAATATTTTCCCGGGGGGGGACAATTGTATAATAGCTGAAACCTAGTATATCAGGAAATATGATAGATCTACTAACTGTTCCTACAAACCAGAGGAGAGGCTCTTGGATATGTATCTTTTTGTAAGGAAGTGTCTATTTTTTTTCTTTTCTTAAAGATATCCACCGAGACACCTGGGTGGCTCCATCTGTTAAGTGGCTGCCTTTGGCTCAAGTCATGATCCCATCATCCTGGGGTCAGTCCCACATCGGGTTTCTTGCTTCTCCCTCTCCCTCTGCCTGCCACTCCCGCTGCTTCTGCACGTGTGCTCTCTCTCTCTGACAAATGAATAAATAAAATGTTAAAAAAAAAAAAAAAAAGATATCCACCATACCATTGTCATCTCCTATGTTCCATGGAGAGTCCTTGGTATGCATCCTGTGTTTTAAGGAGAACCTACATTTGAAGGTAGTAGATGACTTTCTTAAAGCTTATAATGATATAATTTTCCATGTACTAAAGGGCTTATTAATGAGATATCTTTTGGAACTACCACATGAATGGAAGGGCATTTGGCATGCAGTGCTAAGGAATATTTTAAGTCACCTTTATGACTGTGGCTTAAAACATAAACAATTTATTATGATTTTATTTACTCATTCATTCATTCACTCTCAAGTTCTTGATTTTTTTGTCCCAGGGTTATGAAATAAGAATACAATTTAAAATGACAGATTTAAATCTTATCATGAGTCCAATATATAGCTTTTCATATTTAGGCTGGAACATTTTCATATAACATATTTTTTCTTCTGTCTACAACAGGTATCAATCTGTTGGCTACAAGTCTCTTCCTGCTCTTAAACTACAGAGATCCACATCTGTGGCCCATTTCAGTAACCTACTACACCCATTGGAACCATTGAGAAGCTATTTACTATACTCAAAAGAGCAGTGATTTCTGCCTTAAAGTGTTCACATTTAAAAATACAGACTTTCTCAAATGAAAAACATAAAGAAATAAAAACACAATGACCTTACTAAAACACACAGACTCATCATTTTTTCAAAGGGAAGCCCCCTGGCATGAATAAACCATAAATACACCAATACAGGAATAGGATAAGAATAATCAGAGCCATAGCATATCACATTTCTTCGTTTCCTTGCTTCAAACAAGTACCATGAGATTTTTCAGAATCTGTTCTTCTGTATCCTTCTCTCAGGCACCAAACAAAGATGTTTTGGATATCTCTTTCTGGTAGCTGACTATATCATGTTAGGCTTTGAGGTTACAGAAATAACTAAGATTTTGTTTAACTCGATTCTGCTAGATATTGGGCAAATTACCCTCTCTGAATTCCAATTGCCTTATAAAATACAGTATAATACTGCTATCTGCCTCATTGCCTTGTTGTAATGAGTCTCATCAGTATTTAACCTAATAGTTGTCACATAGTAAGTATTCGATTGATGATAGGTATTATTATTTTTCATTTATCAAAAGCTATTGGGATCTGATAAAATTTCAGAGTTGAAATAATTTTGAGAGTGAAAAATAGTACACAAAAAAGGATAGAAATGTAGCCATCTCAGACATACCAGGACACACACTCACACTATAGGACATTCTAAGAGCCAGGAACATGAAAACAGAATATCTACTCTCAAGTACTTAGTGTTTAACAAACAAAACAAGGTAGAAACAGGCTCATAAATACAGAGGACAAACTGGTGGTTGTCAAAGGTAAGGAGTGGGGGAAGGGGAAAACACATTAATGGGATTAAGAGGTAAAATCTTCCAGTTATGAAATAAATAAGCCATGGGGATGTAAAACACGGTATAAAGGAATAAAATCAAAGATGTTGTATTAACATTTGTATGGTGAGAGATGGTAAGCACATTTACTATTGTAAGCACTTTATAATGCATATAAATATCAAGTCACTATGTCCTACACCCAAAACTAATATATAATACTGTGTGTCAACTATACTTCCATGAAAAAGAAAGTAGTTTGGGCTTAGGGAGTCTTGAAGAAGGCTATAATTAAATGGCAATAGGGGCAAAACATTACAGCAAACTGTTTATTGCAATTCTAATTTGATGTCAAGGAATTTTAATGCTCTAAAAATGATTTTATTTCTTGTATTTTATTAGAAATTTATACCTTATAAAAACATATAAAGTCTAAAAGAAGACACTTTAGCTGCAATTGTTTATTAGAATAAATACCTACAAATAGATCAGTATCAGTCTGGAAAATAAAATTCCTGTCAATTGTTATATCCGTTTGAGGTCATAAAAATGCCAGGAAAGCCACGCTGATTATTTGTAGGCCATATTGCCCATATACCAACTGCATCAAATGACTGAACATTCTGCAGTCTCACTTCTACTTTCTTAAAAAAAAAACACAGAATCTTGAGAGACAGGGAAGGGGGTTGTAGGGGAAAGGAGGGGAAAATGAAGCAAGATGGGACTGGGAAGAGAGACAAACCATAAAAGACTCTTAATCTCAGGAAACAAACTAAGGGCTGCTGGGGGTGGGGTGAGGGATAGGGTGGCTGGGTGATGGACATTGGGGAGGGTATGTGCTATGGTGAGTGCTGTGAAATGTGTAAGCCTGATGATTCACAGACCTGTACCCCTGAAACAAATAATACATTATACGTTAATTAAAAAAAAAAAAAAGAAAAAAGAAAAACATATCATCCCCCTCATTTACTTTCTTTTTATCTTATTCTTTACCTTTAGTAAGAAAAAGACAATTAATTCAGTTGATAAATTTCCAAAATATATTAGGAGGAATTTCAGAAAGGAAAAACAAAAAACAAAAAACAAAAAACAAAAACCCCTCTATTGTGACTAAACATGAAAAAGATGTACATTGTCACCTGTAGTTGGGAAAGTGTGATTTTCAACTACCAATTTATAGACATCAAGCTGCAAACCATTTAAAATATTATTATTACCCAACAGTTGGTAAGAGGTAAAAACAGAATTTGTGTATGTGTATAGCGCTAAGAATAAGCACACTTTGGAAAGAAATTTGGCAACATTTCCTTAAATTCCACCCTCCCCCTGTATATCTAGTAGAAAAACATTTATATATGCGCCTACAGCCATTCATTAAATTGTTTATTATACTATTGCTCACAATAGTGACAAAATGAGAGACTATTTATAGTGAAATATTACACTACAGTGAAATTAAATATATTGGGTCTTTATTCATCAAAGGGATAAATTATGAAAAAAATTTGTTGATAGGAAAAAAGAGTTATAGGAATTTTACATAAAATATTTTCTAATTACCTGAATATTGTGAAACTAGCAAAATTTTCTATACTGAATTGGAGATACCCCTGCTCCCCGCCACACACACAGACAGACACACACTGTACACAGGATTTACAAAAAGGATAATGTTACCTTTGGAGTTAATTAGGACTCAGGATGAAAAGTACAATCTCAAGTTTTTTCTTAAGGAAAATACAATGAAACCAAACCAAACAAAACCTGAGCCATTTCTTTTTAAAATCAGACTTATATTTTTAACCAATAACTTCACATGGTTTAGTATAAAAATCTGAGAGTGGGAGCACCTGGATGGCTCATTGGTTACATGTCTGCCTTCAGCTCAGTTCATGATCCCAGGGTCCTAGGATCGAGTCCCGTATTGGGCACTTGGCCCAGCAGAGACTTTGCTTCTCCCTCTCCTTCTGCTGCTCCCCCTGCTTGTGTGTGTGCTCTCAGAGAGCTAACTCTGCTAGAACTAGGATATTCTGGGAGGAAATGTTCTGGGCATCCTTTTTTAAAATAAAACAAAACAAAATAAAGCAAAAACATTTAGTTAATTAAATAAATATTCAAGGATTTAGTATTATTTGCTCACTTATTTTATTATGTTGATGGAAGCTTAAGCTATGGTCAGCTTGAAAGGAAACTATTTGACCAGTAAGTGGAGAACACAAACTCTTTCCTCTGCCATTTCTTACATAATGAGATAATCTTGCTGTGGATGTCTGCAAATGTAACTGTAAAAGAGGAACACAGCTAAGCATTGCACATTGATAAAATATTAGGTGATATGAGCCAAAACATCCCAGAAGGAATGAACAGCTTCCAAATTTAGCCTAATTAATCAAAAATTGGACAAGAAAATATAGCGTTCTTTAATTTTAGCAAAATTTAAAAAAATAATTTTAGTTTAAAATGTGTAATTAATTTACTCAAGTACATTTTATGCACAAGAAACACGCATAAAAGTCACTTCCTCCTTGTCTTCCTTTTATCTTTAAGACTGAAAAAACAATAATTGGTTTCCCTTGTTGCTTAGAAAGGAACAACAAACTGTAGAAATTCAATCTCTACAGCCATTCATTCATTAAAATCCATCTTTTAATGTTTAATTTAAGAATTTTCAAGAGAGAAATAAGTAGGTCAGGATACCCAGGGAAACACATACTACATACTTGTCAACAAATATGCAGAGCAGGGATTACTTTCATTTTCTTTTGTTTCATGTTATTTTTCCCATCTTTGGTTGCATCTGAATTTTAATTCTGTTCACATTCTGCTATTCGTAGGAAAGTGGCCTGAAGCGGACAGCAAGAAGAGAGCAGTAAATGGAGCACGTAAATCACTCCTTCCCCAGTTCCATAGCCGATTTAAAGAACATCCTGGCACTAATGCTTGAAAATAATATACTGTCGAGCCCGACACAGCAGAGGGACTCTACTTCAAATTACAGGATAGTCCAGGTGACCGTGCAATTACAATTAACCTCCTGCCCACAATGTTAGTGATAAACAGTCATGCGAGAGATGGGTCTAGGAAAGTACTCAGGTAATGTAAAAGCAATTCCTGAGGTTTTTGTGTTTAAAAATCTATTTTCAATTAGAACATCTCACAACTTTAAAAACTGGTTTCCTGATGGATGCAATATTTTTTTTCCTATTAAAACATATGACATGATAAAAGCGACTGGAAGAATGTCTGACATAGAAGATGTGCACAAGAAATATTTATGAAAAGACTGTAAGCACATTTGCAGAAATCCTCAATCTTTCTAATCCCCAAGCACGTGTTCAATATTTGAAATAGTTTGCTAAGAATAATTTTTGCCCAATCAGGTTTATATGAAAAAATAATTATACTAATATCCTAACATCGATGTCAATGAATTTAATGCTTCCTTTGAGATTAATAAACATACATATGGGTGTATGTGCATGGATATACATATAATTCATCCACACACAGATACAGTGTATCAGGTCATTTATACTCTTCAAATAAAGAATAAGTGAGAGAAAGAAAACTTGTGTATGTATATTTGGTCTTTCCACTATAGATATTCATAATTTTCATCATACATATGGTAGGTAATGAATTTGCATAACTGATTATTAGTAAATGTCATGATTTAACAAATCTCTGTTGAGACAAGAATCTTCCAGTCTTGATTCACAAAAGTATGTTTGCATACTTAAAACCGGAACTATCATGTGGATATACATAATCCTTATCTACTAATACATATCTACTTGGAAGTCAATAAATTAAGTTGATATAGCATTGGCAATTATAATAAGAATTCTCCAGGGAACTCAATGATCCATTCTTACAAAGCTCTGGTAAGTGTCACTAATGAACTAAGATCTACCATTAGGAAGCAATATTTTCTAACTCAGAATGACATTATAATCATACAAGTTTAGAAAACTTAATATTCAAGGTTTACACTAGTATGGGTAAATGTGATAAGAAAGCAACTAAAAGTTAACAATTTAAAATATAATACTATGTATTCTTGATTTTGACAGGTGCCAGGTGAATACAAAGTGGTATAATAAAATAACTCTGGTTTCAGATGTCTCCCATTCTAGCTGGAGAAACAAATTTATCATAGAGATTTTAAAAAGGAAATTAATACAATTAGTATAAACTTGCAAAAATAGAATTCAAGAAAAGCTTACACAGTTAGAGAAAATTTATGGAGCAGTTTTAGAGCTATGCCAAGTAATAAAAAAAACAACAACTCATAATCTCGAAGCAGGTAAAAGAAACAGAATAACAGATCATAGAGTTAACGATTGTTACTGCAAGGAATTGATTCCAAATATGATGAAAGGCTTTGAAAATAAGACCAAAATATTAAATTTCAATTTGTGGAAAATAAAGAGCCACTGTTCATGTGTGTGTGTATAAACATGTGTATTTTTATGTGTCTGTGTCTGTGTGTATTTGCATAGGACATAAAGGAATAACATGATTGACATAGAACTAAGGATTTCTTTAATGGATGACCAGTTAGCAATCCAGCATAAAGGGTAGAAATTGTTTAATATATTGTAGAAATCTAGCAGTAATTGAGAGTCTGTATTAGGATAATAGCTTATCATGATGGAGAGATAAAATGGGTGTAAGGCAATTTCTAAGACAGATATCTGATAATTTTAGGTATTTGACTTCATACGAATATCTTAACCTCTCTAAACCTGAGCCTCGAAATGTGTATTACTAACTTCGATGTATAATAACACCATGGTGAAGACAACTAGCTCTCTATTCCCTAAATATTCTCTCCTTTTGTCTGAGGAACAGGATCTCTATGGGGAGTGCCGGTGTGCCTAGTTATAAAGGCTTATTTATCGGTTCTCCTCACAGAATCGAGCTGAGCAGAATGCAGTGAGATAAAGGTAGGTTTTGTGTGTTACTTCCAGAAAAGTGCTTTAAATAATGTTGACTTAACTGGAAGGCATGTCTTCTCTTCTTTTTGCCCTTTCCTCATTCTTCCTGCCTAGAGTATGAATTTGGTGGTTGGTAATCCAGAGGTCATCTAAGGCTAAGCCAGGAAGTTCTTTAAGAATGAATGCAAAGTGACAAGGATCTGGGTACCTGATAATAAAGTGGTACCACGTCAGTCCTGGACTGAGTATCCTCAGGTTTCTTGTATAGGAGGGAAAAATACTTTTTTACTTATTTAGGCAATGAAACTTATTTTAGGCCATTGGACTTTCACTTAAGCCTGTCCCACAGGATTATTGCTTTAAAGGAGGTCAAGTCTATATAGGGCAAATAAATCTGCTTCATATTTGAAGTCTGACCTTAAATATTTCTTCAAAGAGACCTTTCTAGGTGGTTCAAAGTGAAATAATTCCTCCCATGTTTCTTCTTCCTTATAGCACTTATCACAATTAACAAATATCTATGTGTTGGTTTACTTTTCTAGTTTTTCTATTTATTGTACTCTGTGAAACAAGAGGAAAGTAAATAAACTTTACACATGGACACAGAGTGATGATTAACAAACATATATTGGTTAAGCAAATGAATAGCACATCAAAATGAAACTATTGCTTTTCTCTTAAAAATCCTACATAAGCTAAATAATATTTTCCACAATGACTACATTTTAAATAGTAGAAAATATTTCACTATTTCCAGTTGATTGAAATTTAATGTGATTTTTTAATCTTCCAAGAAGGGATGAGAACTCCTCAGACACTTCAACTATCATTGTGTTTGAAAGAACTTAATTCAAATATTTTCTTAAGTGATGAAATCTTAGTGATGTTTTCATCTCCAATTCAGTTAGATAGAAGTCAATTACCAGGTTTCCCTAAGTATGAAATTTTCAATATAATAATAGAGTGCTAAGTAACTTTATACTATTTTTAAGTTTTATACTTTCCATTAACTCCATTATTTTGAAATCCTTTATGTTTCC
This sequence comes from Lontra canadensis, assembly GCF_010015895.1. Lineage (NCBI taxonomy): Eukaryota > Metazoa > Chordata > Mammalia > Carnivora > Mustelidae > Lontra > Lontra canadensis. Next base: position 14,890,982 of record NW_022630995.1, on the reverse strand, counting down.
TGTCTCCTAGATTTTGTCTTACTCTTTCAAGATCACCAGTGAATTCTTCTACTCTCTCTCTCTCTCTTTTTAAGATTTTATTTATTTATTTGACACAGAGAGCACAAGTAGGCTGAGTGGCAGGCAGAAAGTAGGGAGAAACAGGCCGAGCAAAGGGCTCAATGTGGAGCTGGGATCATGACCTGAGCTGAAGCCTGACACTTGCTTTACTACCTGAACCACCCAGACGCCCCATCTACTATCTCTTTTTTCTTTTATACCTCCTAATTTTCCTTGAATCTGTCAGTGGCCTTATTCCTTTCTCTCTCTTAAACTCCCTACCTAATAATTGCACATAGTTCATAAAACAAACAGTTCATAAAAGAAGTGCATCCTCTACGTACATGACTTTCAAAACCATACTCTTCAGTTCTGAGCACTTTCCAGCTATAAGCATGTTTTTGTAATGAACTCTTTAGGAGTCACATTTTATTGCTTTCATTACCGTCATGTAAATAGCTGTTAGTCAGACACAGTTTGTTTTTATAATTCTCAATCATCTTTCTCTTCTGTCAATATGGTCAAAAGGACAACCATGCTACCAACATAAAAGAATGAATGAATGTCTACTTTAACTCCTCTTTACTTTGCTGTATTCCAATCAAATTTTCCATTAATATTTCTTGTCTGGGGGCACCTGGGTGGCTCAGTGGTTTAAAGCCTCAGCCTTCAGCTCAGGTCATGGTCTCAGGGTCCTGGGACCGAGCCCCACATCGGGCTCTCTGCTCAGCGGGGAGCCTGCTTCCTCCTCTCTCCCTGCCTGCCTCTCTGACTACTTCTGTCTATCAAATAAATCAATAAAATCTTTAAAAAATATATTTCTTGTCCAAGTAACATCACGCCCTTACCACTTCCATTATTCTAATTCAGGTCCTCATTCAAAATACTAAATCGTATTGAGACAAATGATTCTGTAAAAGTGACTAAAATCAGAAGTCTCTATGCTTTCTATCCTTTGTAAATTTTCTGCTTGAAGTTTTAACAAATTTAAAAGTCAGTTTACGGGACACCTGGGTGGCTCAGTGGGTTAAATCCTCTGCCTTCGGCTCAGGTCATGATTTCAGGGTCCTGGGATCGAGTCCCGCATCGGGCTCTCTGCTCAGCGGGGAGACTGCCTCCTCCCTCTCTCTCTGTCTGCCTCTCTGCCTACTTGTGATCTCTGTCTGTCAAATAAATTAAAAAAAAATCTTTAAAAAATATGAAATAAAATAAAAGTCAGTTTACGTATGATACTGTTTTTCCACTTGGAAGATTATGTGCATTAGTTTTACAGGCACATAGAATTTTAGAATTTATCAAACTGTTTCATTATGTCATGACTAAATAGTCTAGGCAGACTAAATAATATTATTTTTATTTTAATATTTAGAAGCTTAGGTGTCCCATAATTAAATCATTGCTCAAAGTGACACACATGTAAAACTGTTTGAATCAAAATTTGTTCATGTCATTTATACTGTTGTTTGATAACATAGCAGTGTATTATTTAGTATTTCTTTTTATTATTTGACTAGGAGCAACATATTATACCTCAAACTTGAATATCAACTTTGAAATTGAACTATCAGGAGTTTCTCTCAACTGAGCGACAGAGAAGGGTTTAGCTAAGATGAGTGCTTCTCATTCTGCACTCTGCATTACTATGCTGTAAAGGTGTCTCTGGAAAGATCAGTAATGAAATTAAGATAACTAACACAAATGTCTTTGCCCAAATGTATTCAGTTTACTCAATAATTCATAAATGGCTCAAGTTCCCAAATGCGTACCATACTTCCTATTAAATTATTCTGTGAAAGAAAGTTAGGAAACTAATACACACTTTTATGATCTTCTGTGAAAGTAGCTGTATATTTTCAGTGAAATTAAAAGTTGTGCTATATCTACATTCATGAAATTCGAAGTACTTATTTATATTTTTAAAAATCAAAACAAGAGTTTCATAATATCTCTCACATTGTCCACATATCTGAGATTTGTAAAACAATTTGTTTACACAAATTGAGAACACTTGGGAAAATTTGTTTAAAAATTAATTTAGAGAATTTCCTGTTTTCATTCAGTCTGTAATAATACACTGCTAAAACAAAATAAAGGACCTTTTTTCCAGCTCCATTAAGGTATAATTGACAAAATTGTAATATATTTAAAGTGTACAACATTATGATTTGATGTATAACAGTCTCTTTTTTTTTTTTTTAAGTTTTTAACAATCAAGTTAGTAAGTCCATACATCACTTCAGATAGTTACATTTCAGGTTATCTTCTGAGGGGCAGTGAGAACATTTAAGATCTACTCTTCAGCACATTTTGATGATAGGATACAGTATTATGAACTAGTTACCATGTTATACGTTAGATCCTCAAGATCTTATTTATCTTACAAATGAAAGTTCATGTCCTTTTACCAGCCTCTCTGACCCCTTCATCCCCTGGCAACCACCATTCTACTCTGTTCTTGAGTTCAAACCTATTTATTATTATTTTTTATTTTTTTAAAGATGTCATATATAAGTGATATCAGGAAGTATTTGTTTTTTTCTGTCTGGCTTATTTCACTTAGCCTAATGCCCTTCTGGTTCACCAATGTCATTGCAAATAGCTAGATTTCATTCACTTTATTCATTTGTTCAGTGGACACTTACATTGTTTCCATACCTGTCTCTCATGAAAAATGTTTCAATAAACATGGAAATAAGATATCTTTTTGAGATAGTGATTTAATTTTCTTTGGATATGTACCCAGACATATGATTGCTGGATCTCATGGTAATTCTATATTTAATTCTTTGAGGAAGTGCCATACTATTATCCATTATACTGTACCAGTTTACATTCCCAACAACGTTAAGAGTTCTAAAGGGGCCTTATTTTACCTTTGTGAAATACATTTCAACTTTAAAAAGAAAACAAAATGAATACTCACATCTATAAAGTCTCTTCACTTCTGATACTTTCAGATTGCCCATATTTCCTACAGTAATTAAGCAGATGAAGATGTCCTTAAAAGTAGATCTATCGATGCTATTCCCTGTCGACACATATTATTTACTTTATGGGCAATTTTTGCCAAGGATCTGGAGCATGATCTCAAATAAATCACACAGGTTGACAGAGACTTTGAGAGACATGTTTCTACTATAGATGCAATATTCATATCTTGAAATTAAGATTATTTTAGATGAGAAATATACCACATCAATTACAATAAAACATGCTGAAGTAGATATATGATGCTCTTGGAAAAGTGACCATTATGGATGACAACCAATTAATGTGGATTCTAACGTTTGTAATGGGAAGTTTTTCATTAGTTCTAGTTTTTCTTGCAATGGAAATGGCCACTCAAGCAAAATTTTTTATCATATTTTTTGGTGATGTATTTTGAAAATTTTCAAAATTCTGAATCTGCTCACGATTAAATTCCTTTGTTCAGTACTAGGAAATAGCTTGCCCTTATTGATGGACAGAGCTTGCGTGTCACAGATAGCTCTGTGGAAAATCACACTATTAAACATGAAATTATATGTGGGAGCAAAAATCAAATAATGTTTTTTTTTATTTTATCTTTTTTCCTTATTATTTGCCATGGGCTTTCCCTCCAATCTACTAATAATATTTAATTGCTAATGAGACTGTTGTAATATTAGATAACTTGTTCTGCTCCCCTTGACATGATTAAAGATCTTCAACGTCTATCTGTGAGAAATAGTGTCTGAAAAAATACAGAATCACAGGACATAGATGGATGCTGTAGTGAGGTAAAAGCCACGTATAGAAGAGAAGGGTGGCTGCTTTTCCACAACTGGAAAATTTTGAAGACATGTATGGCCTAGAATAAGGATTTCTGGTTAAATTCAATTTCTGGATCCTGAGGAACAGATAATTCATGTATTGACCTTATCTGTTTAGAATAGAACTATTCATCCAATTTCTAAGCCCATCTAAGCTAGTTTTGTAAATTTCTTAGACCTGACAATTAATTACTCTTAATTATTGTGCTCAAACTATTAAAATTCTCTATTTCAAAGTTGTAGAAAAATTCAGTATATGTAAAATGTCAAGAGAGTATTTCAAGGATTCCATTCTTTAATATTGAGTTGAAGGTGTTAAAAATAATAAGACCATAGTTCTAAAATGTATGTTGTATACTAGAATGCAGAAATTATAGGTCTAGTGGAAGGGAAAAGGTATGATTGATTTATGAAAAATGTCAATAACACTGGGTATGTAGATAGGTAAAGAGTCAGATAATAGCAGGTAGTATTTTGATTAGAAAAGTCAATCTAACTGAAATAATTGGTGACTTTCGCCTTTAAGTATATACATAATAAATCAGGTACTACAGAAAATTATTGAAAATATGAAAGTAACCACAAAAGGAGTAGTAGAAACCAAATATAATAAAGATTGTGCTGGCCACAGGCAAATTATCAGTGTTTTTAGTAATTGATCAAAAACAATTAAACATAACTTTAAAATCTGTAATATACAGCAAACTATCCTAATATTATAGGTATAGTTTTAAATAGATAAATCTACAATCTCATTCTTCTTCTCATTTATATTTGAGATATATGTTGTTGTATCATGGTAACTGGCTCTCTTGCATACCTCTTAGAGAAGGAAAATGTTCAAAATTTCTTATTTTCAAGAATCTTTATAAGACAAAACTAAGAATTCTAAATTCACTGCCTCCATTATCAATTAGCTATTAAAAAAAGTGTTTTTTAAAAATCAGAAGGGCAATTTTGGAATACAGTTTTTAAAATGTGCTTAATCAACCAACTAACCTCACCTAACTTTTGTAGGTGCTCTCACGAGCACACAGTTTATTTAATAATAATTATAATTAATATTATCATTTTTCTGGTGGTTAAAGTTACCCAATTAGGTATTATAATTTTACAATAAAATGTTTTTAAAGGAAACATTCTATCGTCTTTATAAATTAAAAAAAAGAAAGTGTACTGAAGTTTCATGGAGAAACAGGCTTTATAAGAACTTTAAAAAATAATAAGTAGTAGTATCTGTAATAGCAATAAAATGTCAAACCATTTCATGCTTTTAACACATTTTATACTTGATCAAAACATTAATATATGAATTATTATTTGAATTTGAGCCTCTTCTGAGCATCATAGTATATATTTCCTATTAGAAAGGGTGGATCTATATCTCTCCCACAGTGCTTTGGGCAGACAACTGCCCTTTCCTAATCTCTTTTGAAGCAAACAGATAACAGTTTATCACTGTGATCTGACTTCTTTCAGTTCATTTAACTTCCTTGAAGTATGACAGGCATCAAAATCTTTTGTAATTGACTCCTTACTGACTGGCAAGGAAACTACTGCATCTGACAAGATCTTATAGGAAAACAAATTCCCGTTTCCATAATAATGAGGTTCCATTTCTGCTGAGCTACTATCTTAGTAATATCATATACATTTTCTTAATTATCTGAGATGAAACACCATTTTCTCATACCTACTAGAAAGATTAATCCATTAACTTTTGAGCAGTAAATTTTACTGTACTCTTTGAGATAGAAATTTTTCTTAAAACTTTGCAAGGTCACTGAATTCTAGATAGATATCTTGAAGATATTGTTGAAATAAAGTTAGTTTTGAATCAAATTATGAAGAAAAATCCCCAAATGTGTGAATTTATAATAATTTAACACTTTCATCCACATACAATTAAGCATTTGTACTTTTTTAATTTGAGAGAAAGAAAATCTAATATGCAGAGGATTTAAATTCTTTCTTCACATAGAAGTTTTGGAAGGAAAATTTCATGAAAATCTTTACATTTAGATATCAGATAAATAGCTAGGCATGACATCCGAAGGAAACTGAAAACTGAAATTAATGAAGTTTGGTTTCAAGTATCCTATACTTGATTTATCACAATACATAAAATTGGTGCATATCTTGGAATGGTGTTACTGTGATAACAACCCAATTTTACATCTTTTAAATTGTAAGTGAATTAATCATTTTCATATTCTAATTGGGTCAGACTATGACTTCAAGGGACAAAATTTCCATAATGCCCTTGGGATTCAAAAATTAGAACATATTTCTCACATGAGAGAGATGGTGAATATCTGTATTTTCCCTGTGGTAGGACTAAAGGAAGGTACTGAACCAAATTCATTTCCAGTTGTAACAAATTAGGATATGGACCACTTATTTCCAATTGATTTTTCATAATTCAACTGAGTATGGTCTTATATCTAAATTGGGACATTATCGTTTTAAAGTTATGGAATAAAATCAATGTGCATCATTAAGTCTTATAGTTACTATATAACTATGTGATAAGTAGGAGATATTCTGGGAAATATGACATAGTAAAATCTTAGTTTTCCAGATAGCAAAATTAAGTTGCTCCTTGCCTTTGTGGCACTAACCCCCTGAGACTGTAGCAGAGCCTGCAAAAGAATATGTATCTATCCAGTAAGATATATTCCAAATAAAATGCCCAGAAATAAATGTCTAATAATAAGGTTCAGTTTCACAGTCTTTATGAGGGTTTCTTTCAATTTAGACTGCTTCTCACTTGTATCCTACTAAACATGGACTTTTCTACGTATTTGATATACTTAAGAACCCAAAAGTGATGTCAGGCTCAAATCACCAGGAGATGATTCTGAATCTTACATAAAAGTGATAGAAATGTAGAAATGTCTATATTAGAAGTTCTGAGTCTAGTTAATAGATTTCTTCCTTAACAGGTTTTTTTGTTTGTTTGTTTGTTTTTTGTTTTAGTAAACAGTTACATATTTGAGCTCTTACAGAGTTTGGATCTTAAGAAAGAGATAAAACAAATTATCTAGGAAAAACTGAAAACAGGTATGCTAGCACAACTGCTGCTTCAAAATATGAATGCTGGAAATGGAAGACTCAGAGATTTCCACGTATCCTTCTGTCACCCTTTTATACCCATAATACTACACATTTGGACTCTGAAAATGATGATCATAAAAGAACCCTATAAACAAGAGAATCACACACAAAAAAGTCGTATCTACAAACATGCATTCACACACATAGGGATGTCTTATTAGAAAAATGCTATCATCTTGGGGTGTCTGGGTGCCTCAGTCAGTTAAGCATCCAACTCTTGATTTCAGCATGGGTCATGATCTCAGGGTTGTGAGATTTAGCCCCACGCTGGGCTCCAGGCTTAGCTGGGGTCTGCTTGAGATTCTCTCTCTCCCCGTCTCTGCCCCTGACCCTGCATGTTCTCACTCTAAATTAAATAAATAAATAAATATTTTAATAATATTGCTCTCATCTTATACCTTTCTTTTTTATTTTAACAAAATAAAATAACATCCCCAAAAGAAGAAAAGTTCTATCTGTCAGGACAATCTGACTTGAATTACTGTTGCTCAACTGGCCTTTTAGTTTCCTTATTTCTGAGCAAACAAAAATCTGCAAGGCAACAACTGGAACAAAGATGTAAATCACAGGGGAGGTCGAGGATAGATATATATATCTCCTAGGTGCCAGGTAACTTCATCTTATATTTCAAAAGTTTAAAAACTTCAGTGCAACCTTCTAATGTTAAAAAAAAAATTTGGAAAACTGAAATATAAACCAGTAAAAGTGGCTCTGTTAGCACAAACTTCATTGAACAAGTTCAGGGTTCTAACTAAAATTACCACCGTGGTCTGAGTCACTTCCACTTCAACAAGTAAAGAGTTTCTCATTAACAAACAATTGATTATGTTAACAGTCAAATTTGATTACAGATCCATATTTAATAAGCAATCTCCTCACCTTCTATCCCCTTCTTAATCTAATCCATATTCCTGGATATGAAAATATTAAAGATGACTGATTCCAACAGACTTCTGCCTTGTCCCCTAGCCTACTACCATAGCATCTAGGAGAAGTTACTTGGTATGAGAAGCTAATCCAATGGTTAATCTGTAGATATGCTATCTAGAATCTGTATGGGAATAAGAAAAAGCAAAGCAAAGAAAAGAAAACAGATTGACAGTTGGAGTCAAAAGCAGAGACAAACCTGATCCATGAATGGTTACTATTATCTCTTTATTTATCTCTATTCTTGATTATAAGAATTCCTGGGTATACAGGTAACCAGCTAGTGACAACATTTCTCACCATGACTTTCAGATAGATGCGATCATCTGTCCACATTCAGGCAGATTGGACATGAGAGAAATGACTTATAACTTCCTAGATATCTCCGTAAAGCTGAAGGCACTGCTCTGGGCTTCTCTCGTCTCCTTGTTTCTAACTGAAAAAAATGGTGAGGAAGAGCATTCCAGGTTGAGGACTGTAGAGACATTTTGCCAGCCAGCATCCCTTTGTGATCTCATGAAGCGTGGTCTGCCTACCCACATGTAACTGCTAACGAAGAGAAAAGCAATTTTCTCTCTTGTTTGACATGTTTTATGTTTCTTTGTTTTGAGAGGAGCCTGCACCCTATCTAATACAGAAGCTAAATGGCAGTAATTTAATGTAAGTATTAAAAAGTAAACCAACTGGAGGTAGAAGGGCATAATAATGTAGTTGGGGGAGAGAGAGGTTCTGAGTCTAAACAAATGGACTGGATTAGAACCCAGTTGTCCTAGTTACCAGCTTTGGAAACTTGGAAAAAAATTAATACCTCCTTGTTTCAAATTCTGTAGTTCTAAATGAGGACAAGAAGAGCTTACTCCCAGAAGTCGTTAACATTTACAAAGTAATGCAAAGTAGAATAGAGTGTGTAGCCTGTCAACTAGTAGGTGCTCAAAACATGTGAGTAATTACTGTGACTGGCAGAGAGAAAAGTGAAGTTTCCTAAGCACCTGTGGGGTGAGGTTCCTTGTCTCCCACTCTCCCTAAGACTAGGTTCCTCCATTTTTGTTTGAATTCTAGTGCTTGAAATCCACATCTCAAATCCCTTTTCCCTCCATCAGGCTAAAGACATTCTGTTCCTTTCAACCACGAAACAGAAAAACTGAGAGGCAAATCATGCTTCTGGATAACTTACTTTTAAACAAACGTGGACTTTGTAAGAGATATTTATCCCAAAAGGTGACATAGGTTAAATAGACAGTAATTTCAAAAGGTTTAATTATGTGCATTAATGACAAACAGTTTTATTCAGGACAACCATGAGGTTATAGAAGCATGTAGCAAGAATAATCAAGAATAATCTAGCTTGCACTATTGAACAAATGGCATAAAGTGTACAAATGGCCTCACCATGGAGCATTTCTTATCACTCCTACTAGATGATCAGAGCTTAATTAAAGATCCATGGATCTAGGGAAAGATGAGAATGTATTCTCCTTTCTTATAGCCGTAAAGGTATTAATTATGATATTAAATAGTTCCTTCTATTTCATCATTATTCTATCCAAGAATGAGTCAAAGATGTCATGCTAGAAGATTCTTAAAATTGTTAAAATACAAACAGGAAAAAAAAAGAAAAGAAGGAGGAGTGGATGAGGTTGGGGAAGAGGAGGAGGAGGAAAAGAAGACAAAACATCAAGAAAAACCCTTGTTCAAATATGATTAAGGGAGTGAAGATAGCCTTTTATGTGTCAGCATAAGGAAGATACAAATGAGGTCTGAATATAACAAAAACGATTCTTCTTTAATTGTTTTTAAGCAGATGTGAAGTAGAAATACAGTCATAATTCCATTTGCTTCCATAATCATGTTCAGTAGTTTGTTAACATTATACTGCAAACAGATGAAGGGAAAAGGATGTTATGATAACTGTTCTAAGATGTTGAAAACAGCTGTGATGTGATCAGTAGAGAAGTAACAATATCACTGACTTGATATCGGAAAGAAAGAGTATTTGAGGAAATAATGAGGTTTTAAATTAGCCTTTTCAACTTTTTAAAGGAAGTTTCTTGAAATCATATTGTCTTCAAAACCTGAATAATTCTGCTAAAGCTTCACTCTTTGTCATTTTTATTGTTGTTATTGTGAATCATATTAATGATGATACCACTTTTTTCTTTTATAATCATACAATAAGTTACATAATAAGCTAAAATCATCAAACCTTATTTTATAATAAAATTGGCACACACCTACTAATAGTTTCCCAACAAATGCTTTTGAAAGGCTATGCTGTTCTGAGATCATACTTTCCATTTAAAATGTACAAAAATGGCCTTATGTAATGTGATCTTTCTACAAGGATATTCCACTGATAGGAAGAAGATACTAATGAAAAAAACATCCTGAAAAAAATTAATAACACTGTAACAAATGTTAGGAATTCACAGACACTTATCATGATTGTCATAAACAGGTGAGTACCAATAAGAAAGGTTGCCCATACTGTATTTCACTGTCCTCCCTTATCCATGGTTCCACATTCCATGCTTTCAGCTACTGTGGTCAGTCATAGTCTGGAAGCAGAGATCTTTCCTCTGACATATGCTCAGAAGGTCAACAGCAGTCTGACACTAAGTCACAACGCCTACATCATTCACCTCATTTCATCTCATCATGTAGGCATTTTGTCACATCATAACAAAGAAGCGGTGTGACTACACTACAACAAGATATTTTGAAAGAAAAAAAGAACCTACATCCACACAACTTTTATTACAGTTTGTTGTTACAATTGTTCTATTTTATTACTTGTTATGGCTGTTATTCTCTTACTGTACTTCATGTGTAAATTAAACTTTATCATAAATATGTATGTATAGGAAAAACATGGTATATATATATACACATATATATATACCATGTTTTTCCTATACATACATATTTATGATACACATATATATATATATATGGCTCAGCACTATCCATGGTTTCAGGCATCTTTTGGGGGTGGGGGCACAACTATAGAAAACAAAGAATATATCCTTAAATCCAAAAGAGTATTCTGAAAGCATATTTTTCCAAATCAAAGAAATATGAGCATGAAAAGTTTTTTTTTTTTTTCAAAAGAATCAAGTTGTCTCATGTATTGCACACTTTATGTGAACAATGGGACTGATCTGACATCAGTCTAACTTTGTCGCTGGCAATTCTATTATTCAATAAGCAATCATTTTTGCCCTTTCTGAACTGTTTATTTTTCCCTGAGTTTGGTGCCCAGAGAATGTTTTTTTCAGTGAGTGTTTAAAAAACAATTTATATGTTGACAGTCTGAAAAACTATAGTAAAAGTTAAAAAGCAGAGCAACAGGTACATTTTTTAAAATGTACTACAAAAAGAAACATTTCAAAAGATTCCTGGAAACATGAATTTAGAATAACAGGTTCCTCTTATACCACTAATCACACAATAATTCAAAAACTTCAGATTTATTTAACTTCTACGTGGTTTCACCTAAGCTCTTCTGTTGCCACATTGCAAGACAGAAAACCAAGTGCTCCTAATGCAGTTTTCCTTCTTGGATGCCTTTTTTTTTTTTCCTTTTCCTTTCTGTAATAGTATACAGTTTGGAATCTTCCCACGCCCACCCCCATGCTAGAATCACATAGTAGTCACTTTTTTTTATGAAAAATCCTTTTCAAGTGTTACTCACTGGACACATTAAAGTGGTAGTCAGATCTGATTCCTGACTTCTGTTTAATGGGAGGAAACAAACACTTTTCCACAAAGAAAAGGCCTTGAGGATGACTTGAGATGGAGATAAGATGGTACCATTTTAAGCCTCCCTCCCTCACTCTCTCTCTCTGACCCCCATCCATCCCCACCCTCCCTGTCCTCCTCCCTCCCTCTGTGCCCTCCTCCCTCCCTCCTTCTGGCTCCTTCTCCCTCCCTCCATTCCCTCCCCCCCTTTTCTCCTCTCCCTTCTCCCCTTCTCTCTCTCCTTCCTTCTTCTCTTCTTCTCTTTAGAATTTTCTACTTTTAAGAAAAAAAATGGTGTTTAGGATTTTGTTTTATTCTAAATTTCCAATGTATATTCTTTCTCTAAACTGTGTTTAAACAGACAGGATATAAGATTCAATCATGATGGAAAAACTATTTTGTGGCCACAAAAATAGGCAGATGCTACTGTTATGAATATACTTGTCATCAAAGCAGCAAAAATTTACCCAAGCTTATTTTTTTTATGCCCTAGAAATGTTAGTACTGCTCATTGAAAGTAATAGGATGTCAAAGAATCAGGCATCTGTGACCCTCTTGTTGTGTCCTTGCTATCTGCTCTCTGTTAACTTGGTCACATTTTTCTTCTCCCTGCTTATATGGTCTGATAAGATGTCACATGGGATCACTTATTAAAGGCAGTTCCCCTGGATCTGGTAATCCCACAAAGGATGGGATCTCCATTTTCCAAAGTAAGTTTCCCATCATTCCCCATCAGATAACTACAAAGATTCTTGGTCTTGACCAACGCATCTCAAAGGAGAAAGATGAAATCATAACGTGATGCTAAGTGTTGAGCAGTATTTACAAAAAAACAGAGAAAATTCTTATCAGTTATTTCTTAGACCTAGAGGTCCAGAAGAGAGAAAAAATTTATAGACTCTACCTACTAGTAGAAAAATCTAACATAATAGGATATGAATAACATAGAAACCAGAAAACAAGGAATACCAGAGCTCAGACTCAATGAGTATCAATAGAAAGCAAGGTGCAAATAGAAAGATAAAAATGTTTTTGAACAATGGATGATTTTTCTATATGATAGAAGAGAAGTGCAACACATATAAGCCACCACTCTTTAGATTCAACAGAAGCTTGCATATGGGGCCAATGATTTTGTCTAATAAGATCAGTGCACATGGTCTGAAATAAAACCTGTTGACAATAACGGATCAGTGGTCCAATGACAGTAGACCATTAGTGACAACTTGCAGATATCTTTGCAACTGTCCACTGATCCTCAAAAGCGATGTATGATGCCGGGTTTTTTACGTTTGTTCACTTAGCAACTGAAATTCTCACTGAATGACATTAAAGACACCTGAAAATCATAGACTTTCTTAATCTTATAAGCATACTATGCACAAGTTACAACATGCCTGAACTTCAAGATCCCTGAAGTCAAATGCTACCAAAAAAAAAAAAAAAAAGAGTTAGCATGATTATTATAAATAACCACTGAGTTTCCATCTATCATTAATGGGAATGTTATTTTTAGGAGGTAATGCTTTCTAAAATATTTTACTAATTTAAAATAATTTTACCCAACCTCCAAAACACCCTGTATGCATAATATATGTACTGAAAATTTCAACTTCTTCCCCAACAGAATAATTATTCATAAGTTCCCATATGACTGGAAGCAACAGGTCTGTAATGGAAATGTCACTGCAACTTTAAATATAGCATTCACCGCCATGAAAACTGTAATAACAGATGCTCCCAATGCCTAGTGTGATGAATCAAGGCAGAGAAGGGAGAGGAAGAGGTCTGTGGAGGTGTCTGTGTGGAATGGGGGAGAAGAGTGTCTTATAAACACGGGAGTAAGCAGATGGCAATGACGGAGGCATGTTGGCGTAAATTTGACTTTTTCCACCCTGGGACTTCTCTCCTACCTGCAGTTACCTATACATCAATTGGACAAAATAATGAAGATTCAAAGGCAAGTGGGGGAAAAAAAAGAAAGAACAAGAGTGACTTTATGGCTATTACTTTGGTGATGAGAACAAAAGAAAGTAGGCAATAAAAAAGAGCAGATGAGACAGGGAAGCTGTTTTTAAAAAGGTCAGCCAATATACACTGACTAGGCTCTCTTGACATATTCCATGGTCTAAAGTAGTTCATAATCCATTAATTTTTATTTTTTTCCTACTGTTATATTAAACGATGCTCTAGGTAGGAGAAAAACATTTAAAAAATTCTCTTGGGATTCTTTTTTTTTTATTATTATTATGATAAAATAGGTAATTCAAGCTATTTCCCCCCTCAGGGGGAAAAAAAGGGGGGAGGGCAGGACAAAATCCCTTGAAAAATATCTTTTTGCTGTTCAGGGACACTTTTGCTAACATTATTTTTGACTCCCAAACTGAGGTTAAGTGGCTCTTTTGAAAGCCACAGAGGTTTAGGGAAAGAAATTTGAATTTAGGGCCACCCAAAGGCAGGTGCTGTGGGATCCCAAGGAAATACTATTGCAGTGGAAAGTGACCCCAAAAGGCTGCACACCAGGTAAGCCACAGGCAATTTCATATGGAACTTTTCTCAGCTTCAAAATAAAATAAGATTAAATCAGAGAGGGAGACAAACCATAAGAGACTCTTAAACTATAGGAAACAAACTGAGGGCTGCTGGAAGGGAGGGAGGTGGGCAATCGGATAACTGGGTGATGGACATTAAGCAGGTCACAAGGTATGATGAGCACTGGGTGTTATATGCAGTTGATGAATTACCAAACTCTACATCTGAAACTAATGATGCAATATGTGTTAATTAATTAAATTTAAATAAAATAAGTTAAAAAAAGAATTCTCCTCAGCTTCAGATTTTCTGAATTCTTGAAAACAGATGGAGATGATCTCAGATGACCACAAATAATGTCAAAAGAGAACATTCTCTATAGAGGAAAGTATTATCACCTTTCAAGTTAAATAATCACACGGGTTTTCCAATAAAATATACAATACATAATTAAAAATAACCAGGACTGCAGAGCAGGGCAGCGTGAATAAAAGCCACCCAGTCCATAACAACAAGAAATATCAACTGACTTGTGGGGACTACAGCATTGATACTAGCAGCCATGGATACTGAATAACTATAAACACAACTATTCTAAATAGCTATATAAAACAAGATATGTCCAATGAGAAAAATTTAAGAATAACATGTTTTGAAATTAAGAAAATTTATTGAAAAATAGGAATGTATAACAAAATTAGGAATTCAGTGATTGGACATATTAAATTAGACAAAGTATAAGACAAAAAATAGGAATGTATAACAAAATTAGGAATTCAGTGATTAGATAGAGCAAATTAGACAAAGTATAAGACATATTAGCAAATTAGACAAAGTATAAGAAAAGTCAGTGGACTAAAACATAAGTAAGAGGAAAACAATTCCAGATTGATATATAAAAAGAGAAGAATGAAAAATATAGAAGAAAAAGTATGAGATAAAGGTAATACTAAGAAATATTGACCTACTTCTAGTTGGAGTCAGAAAAAAAGGAGGAAAGATAAAATGAGACAAAAGTAATGTTTAATAAAGTAATGACTAAGAAATTTCCAAACGAAATAAAAGATGTGAAACCACAAATTCAAGAACTCTATTTGTTCCAAGCAAGAAAATTTAAAGTAATACATTAAGGGAAATTGTCTATGTTTCATGTTTCTGCAGGTCTTACAAGCAGAAGCACTAATTGGCTTTGTTCTAGACTTTTACACGATGCTTATATAGCAAACCGATTAGATAATAAAGTTAGTGCCTCAATCTGAGCAAAGAGAGGTTTCTGCATGCTCCAGTAAACAAAGGTAAAGCTATGAACTCTCATGTTCCCTCAACTTGAGGTCTCTTGCTTGAAATGCAACCCATTGAGTGCAGGTGTCACGTGGCCACTGGCATCTCTATCTGGGATGAGGCTCAGGAAAATGGCATAATAGTTTCACTAGTGGTAATGTTGTGAGTAACAGAGTCCTTTGTCTCTACCCTAGGAGCATCCTGTCTTCTGTCAAAGTGCATGAAACTGTGGCAAGATAACTGTTTAGCTTCAAAGTCAAGTAAAAAAGAGCAGATCTTTCAAAGTTATTGATATATAGATAGATAGATAGATACAGATATAGATACAGATTTTCTAAGAGATATCTTGCTATATATATGTGTGTGTGTATAGATAGATAGATATCTCTGGTAAAGTCAACATAGATATTGATATATATTTTGCTAAGAGATATCTATATCTATATATATCTATATCTATATATCTATATATATATATCTCCAGTAAAATCAGGACAAAAATATTGATATATTTATATATATAGTGTATATATATATATATATATATGTATGTATCCAGTAAAGTCAAGACAAAAATAAATCTGAATATCAGAGAAAAATGTCAGATTACAATCAAATGAGAAAAAGTACACTAACAGTTGTCTTTTCAATAGAAATCATGGAAATGAGAAGGTAATGGAATGATATCATCAAGTCTTGGAAGATAATTCCAGCAATCTAGAATTCTATAATCAGCAAAAACATTCTCAATATTCAAGGTGGTTTTCAGATAAACAAATTGATAATAGTTATTACCAGTAGACCCACACTTAAGGAATTCTAAAAGGTACTATTCTGGCAACAAGAATATGATTATAGATGGAAGACCTCAGATACAGGAATGATGATAACATAGCAAAAATGTAAATGTATGGCAAAATTTAAGTTAATAATTATTCAACAATAATGTGCTTTAGAAATATAAAACCAATCAAAATAAAAGACAGCAATGGCATTCAGTTTAGAAAAGAGTTGGTGGTACAAAATTTTCTAAGTTTTTTTTTTTGAAAGAAAGACTCATTTTTACTCATATTGGTTATACTATTAGTAATGTTTATATACTTATAACAAGTAATGTTGATTCTTTAATTTCAGAGTCCTAAAAACTTAGCTATTCCCATGCACATAGTACAATTATTCTGACCATCAGAAGGTAGTGGTTAATTAATTATATGTTAAAAATTTTGTAAACTATCAAGTCTGTACATGGCACCTACTTTTTGGCAATTTTCTTCTCCTCCTGCAAACTGGTGGAATGATACTCACCTTAAATAGGCTGAGCCATGCTTCAGGTCTCAGCACATTTCTACCTGTCTCCTCAGTGAGACTATTTTCACAGAGCAGGGAGAGAAAACGACACCAACCTCACTAATGAAGCTGTTGGGCCCTGTGGCCTGATGTCAGAACAGCAGATGCTGACTTCATCAGTATTTAAGTTATAGGAGCAGAGAATGTTTTCTAGTTGAGCATTGTTCCAGTTCTTTGAACCGACTGCCATGGATTCCTGGAGCTTGACCACATTACAATTTTCACACTTAGCAACTGTAAAATTGTTAAAGCGATATCTTTCCACACGGTTTATCCTTTATTACTGCGAAGTTTGGCATACCACCTTAGTTACGGGCTTTAAATGCCACTTTCATCACTTCCCGGGGTAACCTTGGCCATGAAATCGGAAAATCAGATCATTTTCTGGTCCGTTTTCTTCTTTTTCTTTGGATGAGATTAGATTTTGCTACGCTTGACTGACAAATCTCATTTAGGATTCAAGGAGAGGCCCAGGCCCCGACCTCTTTAAGAAGTGGGAGGTGAGATGTCTTAGGCAGTGATAAGGAAGAAAGGACCAATTTCAACTCATCACACAAAGGCAATTAGTGATTAATTCACACTGTGAGACAAAAATACTTGTAAAAGTGTCTCTTAGTGTCAGGTCACAACATTATTTAAATGTACCAATCATGTTCAAGGGTTTTCCTCTGCGTGTTTTGTTTTCCTTTCAAATTATATCTCTAGGTCTGTTAAAAGGTAAAACATGAACCAAAATTATTTCTACCTGATTAAATATCCTCCACAAATAATGGGAAAGAATCATATTTTAAGAAAGAACCAACATGAATCCAAGATAGATATATTTTCTATGAAATGTTAACTTAAGGTCAATTGCTTTATTATTTAAGAATAAAATGATTAGCTGCTGGGTTGTACCCATTTCAGTTATTACCTGCTTTGGGGACATCTATCCATTGCAGATGGGTGAAAAAGTGTGGCTGGAGAAGGGTGAAAATAATAATTGACAAATGCCTTAGAATTAATATTATGTATTCTAGATTTTGTTCTATGAGTACAGTAGGTTTAAAAACCTCAATGATGAGTTTAGGGATGAGTTGGCATTTTGAAATCTATGTCCTACACAAATTTACATTAAGCTGATCGAAAGAAGAAAGTCAACTAGGTATATTATCATGAGAATTTGAGTAAGCAAATGGATCAATGGGACAGCCAAGCCATTTTCTTTCCTTTAGAGAATTGTTCAACATTGGAAGGCCATTTGACTTAAATACACAAACTTGGAATAAGAACAGTATAATTAAAGGACAACTGGCTTAAAATGATTGTTAGTTTATGTTGATTTCCACACTACTGCCTTGTTGTTTTTCTAAACTTCTTTATCTCGATAGTTGCATTTCCAGAAACTATGATTTCATATTTTATATCATTGAGGTTTTAGTTACATCAAAGAGAACTTTTAGCTGTCTTCGATTTCTTTTTAGATGTATTTAGTTTCTGATGTGTTTCCAATCAGTTTGGGAGTCTAGCCAAATACCTAGTAAAATAATAAGCTGAAATCCATTCCTAAAATGTTATGTGAGGAAGAAATGTGGATCATAGTAACTTGCATAAAGTGCTAAATAAATATTTGTGAAATTGGGCCATCTCCCTTAATCTCTCCAGCTATATAAATACTGCAGTGCACATATCAGGTATTCAAATGTGGGAGTCAAATGTTTTGAAATCAATTATATATGAAGAGATTCTCGGCTGCCTCAAAATTTAAATAACTTATTTTTCTCCAAAATGGAAAATCTTTTAGTAATATGGCAATATGTACCATCCTAATAGAAAACTCTAGTGAATTTTGATTTTATTTTATATATTAGATATATTTCTGAGAAGCTATGCAAAGCAAGTGAAGAAAAAAATCCTCAGGGAATTTCATTATATTTTCAGTAAGGTATCTCTTAGCAAAAGATTTTGTCTTTGGTACATGAGAAAAGTTATTATGTACCTAGGAATTTCAATGTTCATTTCAAAAACTACTCTTCTTTTATCCCTGTCCTTCTTACATCATATACCCTTTGAAGATGCCAGGCAAGTAAGGAAAGAAAAATCTCTGAGATTTACATTTCTGCAAATCTCAAAGATACACAACCTCACTTAAAATCTCATATATGTATTAAAATTAAAATTAATATTAATATAGCATCTATATGATTTCCATTTTATTAATTTCATTAATTTCATGACACTTCATCATTTAGTTATTATTTAGCTGTAATTTTGACTATACTATTGATGAGATCAGTAACATTCAGTTTTATTTTATCAAATGATTATTTTCAAGTATGTACATATTAATTTGTCTTAAAAGTTAACATGCTATAGGATATAAAAATGAGTTTTTGACCAAATCTGAGAGTTAGGCAAGAAATTAAGTGGTAAAATAAAAATAAATATGTAGATAATTATAATAAAAGTATATTATAGGTGTCATTTCCCCTAAAACTACACTCTAGTTTTTTCAAGTACTTCATCTACATTTTATTAATAAAATATTCCTTTAGGTATGGATTTATTAACCATTAAATATATTTCCATGTTGAATTTTCTTTTACTGTATATAAGAGTTCTCTCATTCTAAAGATAGATATATAAATTGTCTGATTATATTCATATATCCAATATTTAGTGGGAATGCACCCTATGTCAGCAATTGTATTTAGGCTTGGTTATGTAACTGAAAGGTGAGCATATCATCATCAATGATGATGTAAAACTGTTACCACCTACTTTTTTCAGAGCAAATGAGATGGCTTTTTTTTTAATTTCATGTATTTCACTACTTTGACATACAATTCAAAGTTAGGCTACTTCATCAAATTCTTAGGAGATCATTCAAATATTCTGACAACTGACAGTAATTGATTATTTAGTGTGGATTTTTAATTTCCAAACCATGTAGCCTACTAATGCTACAAAGAGATATATGCTGTATTCAGACTGTCAAATAGAAAACACTAGGATAACATCCAGGAGACAATATTTTTGATTTGGCATTTTTCAATCTATATTTGCTTAGAAACTTTTTATTTTATATAAGTTGTTATCAATTATAAGGGGAAAAAAATCTAGGGAGAATATATAAAGCTTTCCATATTTTCAAGATTTTATTTTTCAAACCCAAAACTTTTTAACTCCATTCCAACTAAACTTTTTTAAATAATGCAATTCAATAAAACGCTCTAATGCTGATGAATGTACACAGACTTCACCAAATTTTATTGATTTTTATAACATCAATAAGACCTGTACCCTCAGCAGCCATTCCTCATACGGAAAACACATCTTTCTACTGACATAACAGGTTTGAAAAAGCATAAAGCCAATTTGATGGCAAGTGTGGATATGTGTTATTTCACAACCAGTCCGATTAAATGGAACAGGCTCAAGAGATCTTGCAAGAACTATTATGATGTCAATAAAATGTTCCATGAGTGGCAGGGCTAAGCCAGGGACAATTCACTCTCTCACTAGTGGGAGTCTGGTCACACGCTGAGAGCACTCTGAGGAGTACTCAGCAGGATTAGAAATAACCTCAGCATGACCGATATAATTTCTCCTCTCCACAAAAATAAGCATTTAACAAGTGTGGGCCAGAGAGAAATATTGAATTAGAAGGAATAAGCTATGTTTCTACCACTAACAATATATTTGCGTTTGGTAAAAACACTTTATCCAACGGTATCATGTACATGGTGATCCACGTTTCAACAGGAAAAAATTCATAGAATTCAGAGGATTCTAAGGAATTTAAAGATTAATGTAAAATATTGATACTAGTTTTATCTCTAATGCTATTTTCACAGTATAGATAAAATTTAGTAAATAGACTGTTAGCTTCAGGACTTAGCTTTATTTTAGCTATGGACGAGTGGCCTATAATATGATATAGCCCAGGAAAAGATCAGGATCCATTTTTGCTTTCTTGCATTGGCTAAGACCTGAATTAGTATTTATTAAAAGCCATCACATCTACTAAGGTTAGTAATAGAGTATTCTGTAGTATGGAAACCATTCCGGATTCCGTTCCAATTCCATATGAAGTGAGTTTTCCCTCACTTTCTCTATCAAAAAATCATTAACTGATATAAATTCTGTTTGTGTTCTTTATTTGGGCAACTGTAGGTCTCATTTTCTCATTTCTCAGTTTCTTGTTTGATGAAGTATGTGATAAAACTTGGCAATAGAAAAATAGGACCCATGTATAAATTCACTAAAATTTACATGGATATTCTAGGCTTCACAGTTGGAGGTAAAAATGAAAACAGACTTGAGGAAGGATGTGGTAATAGAGATTGTGGCAGAACATTTCTCATGCATCATGGGGTAACGATGTTTTTTTCTCACTTTGTTGCTACACACCTTAACCTCATAAATTTATTTATGGATTTTGGGGGCAGATATGTTGGGAATCAGTATGAAGCACAAATGATCTACAACTATTATCATTAAAAAATTAAAGTTAGCTAAATGCTTTTATGAACTCTGATCTGTATTTCATAAGTATTAAATTTATAATTATCATTATCACCATTTATTAGGCAAATGTTTTTGGACTGTGTATGTTGTGCCAGCCTTTAATCTAGTCACTGAACCACAACAGTAGAGAACAGAAAAATAATAAAATCCTGAAACCAAATTCATGGACATCATCTCACTAAGTCATTAATCCAGGAGACCAGACAGATACCTGTATGAAACAAGAAGTTTTGGTGAGGAGGTAGAAGGCAGAGCCAGAAAGCATAGATGCAGTGACATTCTAGCAACCATGTGGGGCTTCAGAAATGGGTAAACAGGGAAATAGCTGAAAACTTTGAAGTATTGTGAGAAAAAATAAAAGTAGCAATATTGCCACATCATTGATTGATTATTGAAATGATTCTATAATTTCCAAGTCAACATTCTTCTTAAGCTGTACTCCTCAGAAAATTTATTTTCCATCTTTCTCTACCAGGTGTGTAAGTGTAGTGATATGTACATTTATTGATATAACAAATCACACCCGCATCAAGTTACACTTGATGTATATTTAAGTTTCCCACAATTCATTGATAAAAATGGAACCCAAAATGCACACTGGTATTGCTTAGGAAAAATTAAATATAGCATCAGTAAGATATTTCATTCATATCATGTCTCCCAGTTAACCATTTTATTTCTCTTCATTTTTGATACGTGTGTGTGCAGGCATATATGTGTATAGTATTTATTGAACACCTCATATCCTAAGCACAGTAGGACAAATTTATAACAAACGCATTCAGTCATTTTGGGAATCTATTCTTATGTCCTTTTTGCAAGAAAGGAAAATAATTATAGAATATCTATTACTGGAACTTAACTCGGGTTTTCTGCCTAGAGACCTAACATTTTATTCAAGATGTCAAAGTTTGCCCAAAGCAAATTTCATTAGAGAATTCTTAAAAATAAAAGATAAGGATTGTTTCTAAAACAGGTAATAATTACCTGACACAATTTTTTTTCTCTTTTATTAAAATAAAGGTTTTCTAAGGTAAAGTTTTTCATTGTAAATTTCACCCATTTCTCATTTCTCTTTCTTCAGTCGCCTTCTTTGATTCCTTTATTTACTTATGAACAACGGTTTTTAACTTAGAATCTGGTGCGTTATTACAGAAACTCATAAAGATACTGAAAGCACACAGAAACACAGAGACCATTTTCATAATTTTAGAGATCACTTCAAAGTAAATCTGTAAGGCTTTGAATGAAAGCACTTAAATTGTCAATTCCCACAGCTATCACACCAGCAGTGAGCAGAGCAGTCCCCTGTCCATAGTGTACTTTGTAAAGCAGCCAGATCCTCTTGGGCAGGAAATCATCCGTTCCTGGAAGTGTTCGCACAATCCCTTCTCCCAGCAGAAACCTTGAGGTTTTTCTGTGGTCTCTCCGCAAAACTGTGTTTTCACAGTGATTTCACAGGCTCTTCATTTTTAATAAATATTAGCCAGAGGAGCTCCCTGGGTGGGTTTCCCCAGTGTCATGAGCTTTTGCAAGGGCATGTGGGCTTCTGCGAAAACCCTTATGGGTATGTGGATGTGCTGAGGGTCTTAGAATGCCTTACAGGGGAAAAAAAAAAAAATGTTGCCAGCAATTTCAGTGACTTCTAGACTGAATTTATTCGTACCATATAGCTGCAAAACAATTCTGAACTGACTTTGCAGTTGCCGGCAGTTTTCCTTTACATGGTTGATTTCCGACAGGATGAATGTCTTGATTACTGAAAAGGCACATATTTTACATGAGTATATTAGTTTTAAAATTTTATACATATATTCACCAAAGTAAAAATCACGACAGTTTTAGTGCTGGCACATTAGCATATTATCTAATTCCATAAACATCTGACATGATAATGTTCAAATATAACCTCTTATTCACAAAAATACCATGGGCAGTTCAGTGAGAAAGGTCGATTTCTACGGCTGTGACATGCTAGGGAAGTGTGAAATATTATAATTTATTGAACCCTGGAACTTACGGCCCACACCTTTGAATCAAATTGATTGTTTCTATCAGGTACCCCCAAAGCTCTCAGAGAATGTAGACTGATCATTTGGCTATTGCCATCGTCACATAAATCTTTTCAAATAAGAAATCTCTGAAGGAAAACTGACACATTTAATCCAGATACCTGTTTTGCATTTCTATAGGCTGTTTTTTGTGTGTGGTTTAGCAATGTAATTTCCTGAAAGCTAGGTTTCCTATACAAAAGAATACTTAGCCATTGTTCAGTATCACAACTTCATTTTCACCCCCATAGGAATAAAGATTTTCTTCCTTCCCTGTATTGTTCTGAAGGTATTTTCAAATAATTTTATTTTCAAATTCATAACATCTTCACACCGTTACACGAGTAGGGAAATAGCACACGCAAGTGTTTATCAGTCTTATGATTAACTTCCTTATCTTTATATTCTATTTGTCCAGTCCATTTTGGAAAAGATATGGGAAGGTGATTGTATCTCTCTCCCTCTCTCGTATTTCTTCTTATTTCAGTTCACTGTCAGTTTTCTGTGACCCCTTCCAAATGCAAAGCTCTGTTTTAACTGTGTTTAGTTGGAGTCACTAGAAACCTATTCTGTGAACAGGAGTAGAGAAATGATGAAGGTAATACAATCCCTAGCTTAATCCTAAATATTTGTGCTCATATAAGTCTCCTAGGCTAATACTCCTTGTCTGGTAAGTGACTCTCAGGCATTCTGAGGATAAATGAACTAATACAGAATATAGATAATATGCCTTCAGTGTTTTGAATAAAAAAATGCTTCTAAGTGAAATGCTGTGCTTTGATTATGGCTAAAAGACTCCATGCTGACTGTTCAAATAATCGCTCAGGGATCTTGTGCCCATCCACGTGTAGTCCTTCAAATCATTAATTCATAAGTTCTTGATTAGAATAAAACTCTCATATTCAAAACAACTGTGATTTCAAATCAACTTTACTAGTAGGTACAGGCATTTATTGTTACCAGTTAAGAATGGAATTCAAACTAAAATTTCAACACAGGATGATTTTAGGGCTTGGAATTATGGATGAAGAATTTTTTCAGTACCTACAGTGACACTGTAAAGAGACAAAAAGTACACTATTTTAAAAGATAGCAACTCAATTTCCTTGTTCCATTTAAAAACAAATGGGTTTTTAAATATAAATTTAAATTTATATATAAATTTAATATATAATATAATATAATATAATATAATATAAATTATATTATATATAAATAAAATAATATAATATAAATTTAAATATAAATTTAAATAAGAATTAAATATATTCTTGACCGAAAAGGGGGAAGAGCTCTCAGATGCCTATACCGATGACAGCAGCATTATGGAATGCCAGATACTTTGTTAGGCAATCTGCCAGCAGCAAGAGCAAGTAGTGATGCTCTCCACAGTCATCGGTAAATGGGGTATCCAAGGTAGTGTCTGTTGTCCCTCTGTTCAGATGCATCATTCATAAACAAGGGGAGGCAGGAGTTAGACTGAGTACAGTGCGCTGAGGCATGGTATCACCTAGCCGGCGTGGATGTTTCTGAATTGAGGCTGTTTATGTGATTCAATGATCTCATGGTCAATTCCTAATTTCTCACAAGTATATAAATACATGGAGAGTAAAAGCAGAAAGCGAGAGCAAAAGGAGCATTAGGCCATTGAAATTAAGACACATAGTATTGATTTAAACTTTTTCAATGCCTCAACTCATCACCAAGTCCACGAACCTCCATTATGTTAAAAGCCAAATACATGTATTGTCTGGGGGATATTTCTTGGAAACCGAAAGGTAGAATGAACCACAAAAGGTTGGGGGGAAAAAAAAATTCTAGGAAATAATTTTTAAGCAAAACTGATACACCAGCAAGTTGAAGATACACATAAGTGCTTAAAAATAATTGCTTTGCTGCTCTCAAAACAGTAGTATTCCTAGGGACTCCCAGTGGAGCGTAATACTGTAAGACATTTATGGTGACCATTTACTTTGACAATGTTCAGAGTTAACCTAATCAATATCTGTAATCTAGTTAACTGTGTTTATCAGAAAGTTTGCACCTTCAAATGAACACAGCAGAGCTCTTGAATCTTCTGATTATTTGAGATTTTGAGTCAAATTTAAAAGTCATTGGCCATCATTCCTTGAAAGAACCAGACTTGCTAAGCATTGAAATTATTCTATAGCAACAATTAGATAGCATTCCTCAACAGTAATCCAAGTAAATGTGGAGGTCCATAA
Source organism: Lontra canadensis (assembly GCF_010015895.1). NCBI lineage: Eukaryota > Metazoa > Chordata > Mammalia > Carnivora > Mustelidae > Lontra > Lontra canadensis. The sequence goes on along the minus strand of NW_022630995.1, from coordinate 14,865,425 downwards.
TTTTAATTGGATATTTGTTGTGGTTTTATTTCATTGATATGTTCAGGCAATTAATAGAAGACAGCTATAGATTTCCTACTAGTACTGAAGAGAGCCCCTTCTGCATTTGTGTTTATAATGTCATTGGCACTAAGAGACCCAAGTTTATATTTTACCTTGTAGGGCCATGCTTCGCAATGGTATTTCTTACACAGTTTGAAGACCTTTAGGGTTCTCTAACATAACCTTGAATGTTTATGAATGTTTGTAGACCTTTAGGGACTACTTGAATTGCCTCGAGTTTAAGGGAAAATGCAATTAGGTTTTCTTGAAACTAGATTTTATATTAACATAAGGAAAAAAAACAACTTTAAGGGTTATTTTTAACTTGGGGTTATTTTTATAGGCAATTCATATAAAAGAACCCATAAGGAAATTTTGCAACTGCATGTACATGCATGGGTGAGACATATGGTTCATTATGCAAGGGGGTCATTGAGAATATGCATACCAAAGCATTCCTGACCGACCGAAGGTAGTAAGTTTTCCCCCACTGTATTACAATTGTCAAAGGCAAACTTATTGAATTCTTTCCGACTTTTAAGAAATTATTTTTTAGAGAAATCTCACAAGTCTTCAAGACATTAAAGACACTGATTAAATAAAATACTGCACATACAACTTTTATTTTAGTTAAAATATTATGGTCATAGTAATGTATACTTTCAAGAAGATATAATACAAATTCATTTCCTTTACTCTTTTTTTCCTCCTCTTATCCCCATTTTGAAAAATTATACATGGCTCATAGGGAACACTTGGCTGATCCTTACTTCAGTGGTCCATCTGGCAGAACTGTCCCTTGTCCAAAACTTGCTGAGTTTTATTTCTTGGGTGTTGCTAATGTGTGCATGGCTGATGGAAGCTTAACTGATTACTCTCAACTGAAAATATTTACAAGAATGAGTAAGAGTGGTCTTGAGTTCTTCCATCAAAGAAGTAGAAAAGAGAACGTTCAGAACTATTTAAAGGCGTAAAATAGTTCAGCATTCTTCCATAACAGCACACAAATACCTTCTTAACCTGACAGAGAAGAATATAGTTATTTTTCTAGAAATGCAGTTAATAAGAAATTACGTTGTGATAAGGTTTTAGGAACTAGAACTACAGTAAAAAGCTACTAAATTTAGAGCTTTACCAGCAAATTTCTCAAGATAACATCTTATCTTCTTAGGAGAAGATAAGGAATAATCAGCATAAAATCTCTAATACCTGAGATACCACATGCCTACTTCTTCTTCCTTTTTTTTTAAAGATTTTATTTATTTATTTGACAGAGATAGATCACAAGTAGGCAGAGAGGCAGGCAGAGAGGAGGAGAAAGCAGGCTTCCTGCTGAGCAGAGAACCCGATGTGGGGCTTGATCCCAGGACCCTGGGATCATGACCAGAGCCGAAAGCAGAGGCTTTAACCCACTGAGCCACCCAGGTGCCCCACATGCCCACTTTTTAATCAGTGTGAAGACTAATGACTTGAGGTGAGCATGGTTTTGATAAAGATATTTTAAAATTAGCACATGAAAAATGCTTAGTTTTTCATTAGAGGGAAATAAAGCTATTTCCCTCATTTCTGTCCTATTGAAAAATCTTAAATGGGTAGTGAGAGAATTTTGGATACAAAGTTTTAGGAACTAAATGTGTTCAAAAGCATGTTTTCAGAATTTATCCATCTGTCTAGAAAAATCCAACATTAATAAATCAAAACGAGTACTATAACATATTCCACAATTACTAGAAATTTTCCTCTCAAGCTGTTTTGTCCCAGATCCCTTGTAAACTACCAGGTACTAAGTGTTAAATTAATTTATCATCTGTTATTCTCCATTTACTATCAGCTATGCTTAATAAATCTTTAAACAAAAAAGGAAAACATCTTTCAGTCCAGATTTGACCTCTGCATACATATTTTAACTTGGGGTTTCACCATCCCAAATAACTCAAGAGAAATGTGTTTCTTACATATTAATTGGTGGTGCTCTTAGAAATACAGTATAGATGCCAGAGAGCCACAAAAGCAAATTCTCCAAAGAAGTTCTTCAAGCTAAGAAAGAACCTTTGTCTAAAATGTTAGAACCACTTCAACTAACTTTTCTAAATTATACTTCCTATTCAGTTGTGGATAATTGTTGCTGTCCCTTACCAGAAATTTAAATAGTACATAAGAAATTACCAACATTACTCCTTCCTTTTCTCCCTCATTTCCATGTGATTTTGAACTTTGTTTGAATCTATAAACTGGTTCTCTACATTTTGCTTTCTATAAACTTAGCTGTGTGTTTATTTTTTATCATATCCTTTTAGAAGCACGTGTGAATGATGGCTTAGTTCAGCCCTAATCACCCCAGTCCTATGTCTATAAACTTTATACCCTTTCTAGCTTCATATACAAGTTATTAAAAACTCAGCCAGTAGAGTACCTGGTATTCTTTTGAGTTGTCTTAAACATTTTCAGATGCTACGGACCATATGAAGTAGATTAATATTTCCTTAACTACAAAAAATAAAGTAGAACCAAATTAAGCTCTCTCTCTCTCTCTCTATATATATATATATATATTTAGATTGATATACATTCACACTTACAGAAACAATGAAGAATGCAAGGAATGGCATCACCTATCAACTGTCTATATTTCCTATTATTGTTATTTCCCCATTTTAAAATTTATTCACTGTTAATCTATGATGCTATTTCACACAATTGCTCCTTGAAACAAATCTTGTGGTTTTCTATACTTCCTCCTTATTAATTACACAGAATATATCATCAAATATTATATAACTAAATAAAATATTAGATAGGGTCCTGGCAAGGTATACAAGGTATTTTATAGAAAGTCACGTAATATTCTTCACATCCAGTTGCAATATACTAAGTGACACCTCACAGGGTTCCCTAAAAATTCATTCCAAGGAACTAAGACTTTTCTAAAACAGCCTTACATAATAAACTTTTTCAGGAAATAAGTTCCCAATGTCAGTAGTGACCCATTTGCTAAATGGATCAGAGGTAATAGAATTTTAGCCAGCTAAATCTTTTATCATTAAGCAATCTTGGGAAAAGAGCACTTTAAATTTGCTGCCTAGTATATTCAACCTAATTTTTCTTTAAAGACTCTCTTTTGAAGCCTTCACAAGGTATTTAATTTCTAAACTTGTACTCTTACATAACAAAGAGACTTAGAACTTATAATTATGTGTTCCAGAAAAATTTAATAAGTGATTTCTTTTTTTTTTTTTAAGATTTTTTTTTTATTTATCTGACAGATTACAAGCAGGCAGAGAGGCAGGCAGAGAGAGAGGAGGAAACAGGCTCCCTGCTGAGCAGAGAGCCCTATGCGGGGCTCGATCCCAGGGCCCTGAGATCATGACCTGAGCTGAAGGCAGAGGCTTAACCCACTGAGCCACCCAGGAGCCCCTAATAAGTGATTTCTAATATGGTCTTAATAATTTCACTTTGCTCAGTCTCCAATTTACCTTATTCTACCCCAAATTTTTTGATCAATCTTTATTTCAGAAAATGTAGGAATCTATTAGCTATGTTATTTTCACAACTAATACTTCACATAATATTTTGCTTTCATCAAATGTAGAAAACTTAAACATGCGTAAAGCAAAAGAAACAGAATAGCAGAAAGCAATAACTCTTATTTTTTTAATTTTAAAATTTTAAATACTTTTATTAGATTTTCTATTTTTAATGCCAGTAGAGTTAACACACAGTGTTATATTAGTTTCAGATGTACAACAGAGTGATTCAACAATGCCATGCATTACTCAGTGTTCGCCATGATAAGAGCACTCTTTAATTCTCTATTACACCCATCCCCCTACCCCTCTCCCCTCTGGTAATCATCAGTTTGTTCTCTATAGTTAAGAGTCTGTTTCTTGGTTTGTCTGTCTCTCCCTTTTTCTTTCCCCTTTGTTCATTTGTTTTGTTTCAAATAATTATAATTCTATTATGCTATTTTAATTCCAGTATAGTTAACATTTAGTTCTAAGTTAGTTTCAAGTGTACAATATAGCGATTCACCAATTCCATACAGCACCTGGTGCTCATGATGGCAAATGTACTCCATAATTCCTATCACCTAGTTTACTCAACCCCCCACCCACTCCCATCCTGGTTACCATTAGTTTATTCTCTATGGATAAGAATCTGTTTATAGGGGCACCTGGGTGGCTCAGTCAGTTGGGTTCAAACCCTTATTTCCCCTGAGGTCATGATCTCAGGGTCCTGAGATAAAGCCCTGTGCCTGGCTCCGCACTGAAGGTGGAGTCTGCTTGTCCTCTCCCTCTGTTTCTCCCACCTCACTCTCTCTCTCTCTAAAATAAAATCTTAAAAAAAAAAAAAATCTATTTCTTGGTTTGTCTCAATTTTTTTCACTTTGCTCACTTGTTTTGTTTCTTAAATACAACATATGAGTGAATTCACACAGTATTTTTCTTTCTCTGGCTGACTTATTTCACTTAGCATTACACTCTAGCTCCATATGTGTTAAAGTACAGAATAATCTTTAGTTAAAAGAATTCTAAACTCTAGGTAATACACATATAAGTAAATATATGTTTGACAGTGAAAATAGAACCAAAAATATACTAAAAAGACTGATTTATGTTAGAAATAAAAATTGGACAGAATGTAAGTAAAATATTAATTTAAATTAAAAGTAGTCTGTGATAATTATCATATGATCTCCCTGATATGAGGAAATTTGAGAGGCAGAGTGGGAGGTTTGAGGGGTAGGGAAGGAAAAAATGAAACAAGATGGGATCAGGAGGTAGACAAACCATAAGAGTCTCTTAATCTCAAAAAACAAACTAGGGTTGTGGGGGGGTGGGAGGAGGATTGGGAGAGGGTAGTTGGGTTATGGATATTGGGGAGGGATGTGATATGGTGAGTGCTGTGAAGTGCGTAAACCTGATGATTCACAGACCTGTATCCCTGGGGCAAATAATAAATTATATGTTAATAAAAATAACTTTAAAAAAGTTGTCTGTGAGCTAACAATCTTAAATAATTTACAAAAATTTTATTTCGCATCATACCTTAGAAACATAACTAGAAGACTATTTCTATCTCATTTTTTCACCCTGATATCTTTTTTTTTCAAATTTGATGTGTCAGAAATGCTGCAATATTTAATTTAGCCAATTCTTGGGTTTTAATTTTGAATTCTCCACTTCCCTGAAAATATCCTTTCAAACTTGTCTTTCATAATTTCACTATTCTTTGCATTACAAAGAGACCTCTGTGGGGGCCCTATTTTTACAACATAGAAATATGGTAATTAAGAGCTTTCCGCCCCGATTTTCACCTGACTCTGTAACTGGAAGACAATGGGGTCTCCTCGTTCTGCTTAGCAATTCTACTCATGCAACAAAGATGTTCAATGTACGTGTCACAATATGATAACAGTCTAAATGGATTAAATTGCAGTGTGTATTAAACACACAATTCCCTCTGGCAGATGTATATAGATATTATGCAGGACGTCACTTAACACTTCATATTCAGCTGCAGTGCACAAAGTAACACAGTGTTCTCTAAAAATCCACCCCAATAAACTAAGACTCTTCTGGAACATCTTTCATAACAAACTTTTTCAGGAATTAAGGCTGTAGTGTCAATGTTGAACCCTTTGCTAAATCAATTTCATGCCCTGTCTTCAACGCCATCCATCACCTTCTTTTTTTCTTTTTTCCTGTCATTCTGGTTTTGTTGTTGTTGTTGTTGTTATTGTTTTTGTGTGTTTTTTTTGTGTTCTGTTTTTGTTTTTGTTTTTTGATGGAAATCCAGAGAGGCAGCACGGTGCTACTCTAATTTAACTCACAGTGCTGGTGCTGCGTGGATGGGCCCCAGAGCTCTGAGCTGGCTAGAAACATCTGCGGGTTAGCAACCCTAGTCCTGTTGGTAGCAGGCCTTGTCTGTATTGCACCATTCATATCTTCAACAGGAGTAAAATGTAACTGACAGCACACTAATTCTTATAAATCAGGTTTCCTACCAAAACTGTAACATGCTAGAGTTCACTTAAAATATACAAGGGTTGCCCTGGAAAACAGACTTTCAAACATTTGTTTTTCAGCAATTCCTCTATCTTTTAATAATGTAGGTTTATGTTTTTAAATGGGAATTTCAGGAATGTATATTTATGCACGGTCATGCTCTTCTAGGTCTCACACACTTGGTATGAAAGAATCGCACTGACTATACACACTTACTTCACATTTCTTTTTGTGCATTCATCAAACTGGCAATTATCAGACACCTGAAAAATATTTTTTCCTAATATGCTATGAAAGCAAAAGGAATAAAATGATAATTTTCCTTTTTACAGGTCATTATAATAGAAAATTTTGTTGTTTCTTGAAAGTTTTGGTTCTTAAGTATTTCATTATATGAGACATAAATGGATGAACTCAGTAAAGTATTTATCACCAGAAATGAACTTCTTAGTAACCCTACTTCCATCAGTCAAACGAGTTGTAAGAGAACACTGGTGCTCTTTTCTAATTTTTAATACTTGGTCTTGAAATGGCCATAATATATCAAACCCCCACTCCCTGCCTTAACAAAAACATATTTTCTTATTCTTATTGAAGTATAGTTGACATAGAATATAATATTAGTTTCAGGTGTGCAACACAGTGACTCAACATTGATATACATTAGAAAATGATCACCATGATAAATCTTGCTACCATCTGTCACTATACAAAATTATTACAATATCATTAACTATATTCCACCCCTAAAAAAAAAACAAAAACAAAAACAAAAACTATACCCTGTGCTGTACATTGAATCCCCGTTTATTTACTTTATAACTGTAAGGAAAACATACTTTAAACAGCTGACATATTGCCACATATAAGCTAATATCAATAACACCAGAGTTTAGGCTCTTAGTACATAATAAGGAAAAAAGATAGCCTAAGAGAAGATCTCTGACAAAAAGTAAATGCTCAAGTTCAAACTGGTGAACAACCAACCTCTGTCACTGTTTGACGTTCTAGGATTGAAAAGACTGAATGAAATAAAAATGCATTCTTTAAAATGATTCACATACGGACTCCTGGGTGGCTCCATCATTAAGTGTCTGCCTTCGGCTCAGGTCACGATCCCAGAGTCCTAGGATGCAGTCCAGCATCAGGCTCCTTGCTCCGCAGGGAGCCTGCTTCTCCTCTGCCTCTGCCTGACACTCTGCCTGCCTGTGCTCTTTCTCTGACAAATAAATAAAATCTTTTAAAAAATTAAAAAATAAAAAATAAATTAAATGATTCACATAGGAAGGCAGTAGGTAATATCTGCCTGCATGTATCTAAAAGTGTGTTTGACAAGGAACATCAAATATCGACGATGATTGTGCCTGTTAACCAGAGAGTTTGAGAATGTTGCCTTCACCAACGGTGTTACTCAAAATATGGATCAGTGGACGTTTCTATGTTGGGGTGGACAGGAAACTTTTTCATGATTTCTGTTACTTTCACTGACATTGTCCTATACTTTCAGATTCACATTCATCGTTTCTTCCAACCCTTCTGTTTTACATTCAGTCAACTGATAAAGTAATCCTCCTTTTCCACTGTTTTTTTTTTTTTTTGGTAGGTATAATGAATTATGGGCCAGTTTTCATTTTCAAAGTCTTGGTGTAGGAACAATGAAAATCTACTTACATTCATGAATAATCAATATTGAAATGATGCTGTTATTTTTTGTCAAAAACAAATACTTCGTGTACCTCTTTTGTCATGGGACAAATTTGTGGGCCTGACTCCGTATCTTTTTATCTGCTCTAGAGAAAAATCTATCTGATCATTTCAAGTAGCAAGGGTCCTTTTCAAATAACTTTCTAATTTTTCCAGACGTAGATATCTTTTGGGAGAAATAAAGCATTCTAATAGCAGTTGTTGGGGGAGAAGCATAGAAATAGACTTATTTCACTTGAATAATAAGCATAATAATTAAATATATAGAACTTTTAGGCACTTAGCACAATTATATCTACCAAAATATTGTTGTATTTTATTTAATAATCTTCAATCATGGAAAATATTGTCTTATGATAGCAAGGATTACATTTGCTCTGGATGTGTCATAAAATATTGAATAGTCCTTTATTATATTTGTACCACAAGTTATTTTAAATATCAACTATAACAAACGTACAACAGGAAATTATATATTTTTATTAATGGTTAATTTTTATTTAATATCCAATCTTCATTCTTCATTCTTCAATATTGTGTTTTAATTCACCTTAAGGAAAACACCAACAGAAGTGGTGAAATGACTATCATTCAATTTACAGAGAAGAAATTCTTTCAGGAAAGTACTTGTCTTGAAAAGCATAAATATCATGATAATGGGAATAGTATCCTAAAAAAAAAAGTTGTTCACGCTTTTTTAAAGGAATTAGTTTCTTATAAATAACAAAAGAAAATGCATCTACTTTCAATGAATTTTTCAATTTTGTCAATATTATACTACCTTTAAGATCATAAGAAGTGTTCCTCTAGTGCTCTTCAGTTTAATCTATTTTTATAAAAGATTTTATTTACTTATGTGAGAGACAGAAAGCATGAGCATGGGCATGGGCGGTGTGGGGGGAAGGGGGTTTTGGGAAGGAAGGGCAGAGCGAGAGGAAAAAGCAGACTCCCCAATGAGCAGGGAGCCCAACATGGGGCTTGATCCCAGAACCCAGAGATTATGACCTGAGCCGAAGTCAGACACGTAACTAATTGAGCCACCCGGGCACCCCTACAGTTTAATCAATTTTAATCATGAAAAATCAGCAAATATTCTTACACGAAATGACTATTTTCCTTTATTATGATGTACATTTAGAAAATTTGTTTGATTAATTTTTCTTTTTTTTAAGATTTTATTTGTTTACTTGGCACAGAGAGAGAACACAAACAGGGGGAGTGGCGGAGGGAGAGGGAGAAGCAGGCTCCCTGCTGAGCAGGAAGGTCCAGGTGGGGCTAAATCCCAGGACCTTGGGATCAGAAGCTGAGCCAAAGCAGATGCTTAACTGACTGAGCCACTCAGGTACCTCCCCTCAGGTTGCTCAATTTTTCTAAGCATAATAAAAGGATCAAATGCTAAAACATTTGAAAAGCAATATCCAACTCACTGATTCTATTTCAGAGAATAATTTGCTTATGTATGCAAACATGTAATTGTTACAAAAGTATATCACAAACGTATACTTTGAAAATACATTAATAACCAGTGAAATTATCACAATATTATAACAATATTAAGGGAAATAAACAAAAAGTATTTAGGTTAGGTTCATTATATTGAAGTATTTTAAAATACTTAATATACATAAAATATTTATGAAGATAAATGCAATGAATAATATTTTATAAATGTAAAATTAATTGGTTTTTATAACGAATTTAAATGTCCATTTTCATTTTATATGAATTAATCCAACTATTTTCCAAGGGTTCTTTATTTTTTTAAGATTTTATTTACTTATTTGACAGAGAAAAACACAGCAACAGAGGGAACACAAGCAGAGGGAGAGGGAGACGGAGAAGCAAGCTTTCCACTGGGCAGGGAGCCAGATGCAGGGCTCTATCCCAGGACCCTGAGATCAAGACCTGAGACAAAGGCAGACACTCAACGACTGAGACACTCAACGACTGAGGTACCCAGGCACCCCCAAGGGTTCTTTTTTAAAAAGTGACTTAAAAATAAGAATGAAAAAGGTAACTTGCAAAGTTCAGTGTGCATTTAAGGATTGTAAAAGAGAAAAATCAGTGTGTCAATAGGATAAAACTTGGAGATATTCCTCCTCACTTCCAATTTATTAAAGCAATGTTGTGTCTGAAGTTTCAAATTCAATTTTTTAGAGGATATGAATATTTCTTGAACAACTTTAATTGGGATCAGGTAAATTAAAAGCAAATCAATACAGAATGGTTTTGCTGATTAAAGATATACATTATTCTCTTTTATTCAAAACATGCACAAAAATGGAACATAGTTCAGACATGAAAGAAAAAAATTAAATATGACCATAAATCATTCACTTGTTATAGGAATATACAAATAAATTTGTACTTAGTATTGGGTAAAGATTTTGCTATTCCACCTCAAATTTAAATATCTAGAATTTAATTAAGTATATAGTACCTAATACAATTGATTCCTAATCCTTGTTTTGCACACCTTCTTCTTCCAGTCCTGGAGAAAAAACACCCTGAAAAACCTTAGAGTTTAGTCAGACATTTGGCAAAATTTGAAAATCTTCTTGCTATAGAAGTTGTTCCCTCTAGAAGTTGGCTCAGGTCATGGTCCCGGGGTCCTAGGATCGCCGTGCATCAGGCCCTTTGCTCAGCGGGAAGCCTGCTTCTCCCTCTCCCATTCCCTTTGCTTGTGTTCCCTCTCTTGCTGTCTGTCTCTGTCAAATAAATAAATAAAATCTTAAAAAAGAAAAGAAAGAAAAATATATACAACCCCAAATTTCTAAGTAAGTAACACAATATTTGCTAAATGGATCTGTGTGTGTGTTTGTGGAGGGGTCAGTATGGAGGAAGGTCTATAGATACACAGCGCAGATCAGAAAGCAAGCTACACCACTGGGCAAATGGGTAGTTTAAATGCTTCATGAGTTCAGAGTTCTTCCCCACTCCAAGATATGTTCCATTCGCTAAAAGATAGTGATGACTGAAACTCTACGCATATCTTTAATTTTAAATTACATCAGGGTGAGAGCCTTATGCAAATTCATAAAGTATTAAGACCTAGAAGCTTTAAAATCAGAATATCAGACTATTTTATTCAACCTCCATGTAAGCACTAATGAAATCAAGGAGTCACTGCAAGTCAAGAGGTAGCACCCAGCTTTCTGAATCTAGTCATAGAATCTTAATTTTTACTATTTCTGGTTGGAGGTGCCCAGGGTAATGGCCTTGAGCTATTTGGACCACCTCTTTCCACTCCCCCACCATACACATATCCTTAAGAATGTTCTTCTGATCTGCCTTTCCTGAGCCTTGAAATAGACTAATACTTTAGTCATCTTTCCTTTCCATAATAGTCTTTCTCACCCACCTAAGTTTGACCACTCTAGGATAAAAAAGTCATTGCTTAAGAATGAAGATCAACGAAAGAGTAGACATCCTACTGCCTTTTCAGATGAAAGACATAACTAATTATGAGTATTCTGTAATGTTCTGTATCTAAAAAAAAAAAAAAAACAAACACAGTATTCCGAGGCAGCATTTCATTGTCTATGCATATTTTAAACCATTAATATGATTTTTACATTCAATCTGTAACCATATATAATTTCTTTAGTTAAAGCCAATAAAGAGAAAAGTCTTAATATTCAGTTAATTTATCATATTTTAATAATAAATTTGCATTATGATATATATTTAGAAGGCAATGGAGATGATAGAAGCAAGCAGTGATAGAATGTCATTGTTTCTGGAAAGACTGGGCACGATATAACTTAAGAGAAACAAGACCCTAATATTCACTTTTTTTCCTCCTCCTCCTCTTCCCTTTCAAAATCCACCTTCTTTCTTTCTTCCCTCCCTCACTCTTTCTCTAAACTTAGTAAATAGAACATTCCTTTCTAGAAATATTTCCTCATGAGAAAGTGACAAGGAAAGGACAGAGAAATATAGAAGGATTCACTGAAGTAGTGGAAAGGGGAAAACAGAAGTAAGGAGACTATCTTAAAGGATCTTCAAATTTAATCCTTAATGATTAAAATGAACAGTATGGCCCACTTGCAAACAATATTGCCCACTTAACAGGAAAAATGCAAAATATGGCACACTTACAAGTAAAAAACACATTATAAAAAACTGTATTCCCTAAATGCTCTAAATCAATAGGTTTAAAATAGAGTTAATGGAGTATCATAAAATGTATAAGACTATTATATCATTGTGTTGGATATTACTCATGAAACGGCTTGAAAAGGTAAATGAAGCAGTCAGTGGGTCAATTCTTGAACATTTTCTTGTTAAGCACCAAGGCTTAAACAGGGTTAAAAAAAATAATTTCAAAGAATTAAGGAAAAAGGTTTGTTTCTCAAACAACATTGGTTACCATTTGTATTCAGGTTTCCCAATATTTATTTCCTTGTTTTTAACTCCAGCACTCACAAGAATCTACTTTTTAAAGTAAGTTTATTTTTGAGGTCTTATGTGTATTTTATTTTTTAATACAAATATGTATTTTGGTCATAGGGATTAGTCTTTGAATGGGTGGGTTTTTTTAAACTTTTGTTTTGTTTTGTTTTTCAATGTAGTCAGAGTTCTGGGTCTTATCATCACATAATAATTACACTTCTAAATATTATTTCTGTATTGTAAAATCAACAAATTAGAATAAACCTTCAAAATCATGTTATATAGTCCATGAAAGAAATATAACTCTGCAAAATAATCAATATAAATTATATTTTTTACATCAACTTCCTCCCTCTATTAATTTTTTAATTAATAAAAACACTGCAATTGAAGCACATGTTGATATGAAAGGGTTAGGGTATTCTTATTTCTCTGTTCCTGTTCTGGTCCTAAATCTGAACATAAGTTTAGGAATAATTTGTGATCCTAATGAAGACTTTAGTGAATTCCATATTGTAACACAGGTATAAAAGTATAAATCATTTTCTCATGTGTCAAATATGATCTCTTTATAGAACTCTGATGCAAATACATAAGTTCTTAAGAAGTGGAAAATAATTTAATATGCAATAAGGATAACTGTGAACTTTAGTTCTATACCTTGAATAGTATTTTCTGTTTTTTTTTTTTTTTTTTCATTGACTGGTGATTAATTTCTCATGCTCCTTTTTAAATCTCATCCCTAAGTACTGATGTTGCTTCTAGGTTCAAATCAAAAGTACAAAAGATTGCTTTTATTTATTTATTTTTCAAATGAATACATTTTTTTAAAATGCTTATTTTTTTTAATTTAAATTTTAGTCAACATACAGTGCAATATTGGTTTCTGGGGTAGAATTCAGTGATTCATCACTTACATACAACAGCAAGTGCCCTCTTTAATACCCATCACCCATCTAGCCCACCCCCTACCTACCTCTCTCCATCAATCCTCAGTTTGTTGTCTCTTAGGTTTTCCTCTCTCCTTCCCCCTCCCCCAATTTGTTTTCATCTGTTTTCTTTCTAAATTGCACATATAAGTGAGATCATATGGTATTTGTCTTTCTCTGACCAATTCGTTTCATTTAGAAAAGTATACTTTAGCTCCATCCACGTTGATTCAAACGGCAAGATTTCATTTTTTTTTGATGGCTGGGTAATGTTCCGCTGTGTGTATGTGTGTTCTGTTTCTCTGTGTGTGTATATACCACACCTTCTTTATCTATACATCAGCTTATGAACATTTGGGCTTTCTCCACCATTTGGTGATTGCTGAAATGTTGCTATAAACATCAGGGTGCATGCATCCCTTTGAATCTGTATTTTGCATCCTTTGGATAAATACCTAGTAGTGCAATTGCTGGGTTGTAGAACAGTTCTATCTTTAACTTTTTGAGGCACCTCCATACTATTCTCCAGAGTGGCTGCACCAGTTTACATTTCCACCAACAGTGCAAGAAGTTTCCCCCTTTCTCTGCATCCTCACCAACACCTGTTTTTTTTTTCTTGTGTTGTTAATTTTAGCTATTTTGACAGGTGTGAGGTGGTATCTCGTTGTGGTTTTGATCAAAGGATTGCTTTTAATCTTCAGAATGTTTTCTCCCCAAATCACTCTGCAATAAGTTTTTAAGTATATATTTATTGTTAGAAGAATTTTATTATTTATGATCATGTCACCACACTTATTTTTGTTACTTTGTAACCTTAATATATGATTTAACCTCCAATGCAACCATTCAAGAGATGAAGATATGACCTAGAAACAGAGTCAAATATCTATCTTTAAACTTAAGCCCTTACCACATTTGATAGCAATGAAGAATGAATCATCCCAGTAACATATTAAATAAAGGAAAGGAATTTAAGCATTTAGTACACAAGACATACTTATCAATTTCTGTCCCCTTTAATAATACAATGAGCCATACGCTAGCTGAAAAGTTTGTATGGCAATTGTGGTTATAAATCTAGTTCTGTGACAAAGAGTTTCTCTCAGTTTATGTATATGGAATATGACAAGTATGGGTGTGTAGGGAAGTAGAAACAGAAAATAAAGTAAAATGGAGTGTGTCCTTCACTCTCATTTATTACTTCTATTATAGTAATTATCATAGCAATTCTTTAAGGTAGATTTGAATATATTTCAAAAGCTTTTAAAATACCCAGACACATTCATACTCTTAGGGCTGTACATTAAGAAAATAATTAAACCTTATTTAAGGAAAGCATCAGTATCCTAGTAACTTGACTAGAAAACAAGGGCTTTTGGTAAATGCCTCTAGACTTTCCAACCAGCTCTTACCTACAGGTCCTGAACCTGAGCTCTAGCCTCCAGCTGAGCTCCCAATCTCCAGCCAAGCCATCCCTGCTCTAGGGTGGCTATCTCCACAACCCCCCTCCTTCTATCCTGGCCTTTCCTCCTGCCTAACATGGTTTTGTGCAATTTGGTGTTTGTTTGTTTGTTTGTTTGTTTGCTTATTCATTTATTTATTTGTAAACCAACATTCTTATTTGTATAATCTTAAGTCAAGAGGATGTTTTTGTAAAAAACACAGGACCTCCCTTCAGTCCTGACCAGGTTTTTCCTCCAATCCCAGACTGAAAGTTTTACATATTTTCTTCTCCTTATTTTACTACTCACTAAATGTATGAATATGACAATTCATGCCCTTTACTATTCCATACTCTTAAAGTATTATTTTAGCTTTCCATCTTAGAAATAGTGAACCAAGATCTGTTTAATAAAACATGAAATTGTATAAAAAAGAAAATAATTAGAAATATAGTTAAATATTTATTAAAATGGAAACTTACTAGAATGTTAATCATAAGGAAGACTGTGTAGTCTAAGTGTTTAATAGACATAAATTGCTAATATATGTAAGTGCTAATATATGTAGCCATTGCTGATCATTTTCTCAGAGAATACTGAATATCACAGCAGAATGCACAGGTAATACTACGGAGATACTGAGTTTTTCTGTGCAAGTCCATCATCAATTGCCTTTTCCTATAAATCTCCTGAAACTTCTGACAGATTCTCTGGCATCTCACCTTCAGGTCAAGATCAGAGTTAGAGATATGTTAACGTGAAATCCCTGGTCTGACTGGACAGTGTTTCCATTCTAAAGAGAAAGTAAAGAGGCTGGTATAGGGGTGTAATTTGAATAAACACTATCCCACAGAGCAATAAGGTCTAAATTAGAAAAACACTGTTGCAAGCCCTCAAAAGGGGTAAATCTAGGAAAACAACATAAAGAATTGAGCAATTTTAGGAGGGGATAATCAACATAAAGCACATACAAACTAGAACAATGGAGTAGATCAGAAAGAATCTCAAAATGAATCACGACAAAATTTAGCCAGCCCTATTTTACAGCATCTCTATTGCCCAACACCTTTGAATAGTCAGAAATACAAATCTTCAGACTTCTCCCAGGTTGAATAGAGTATCAGGTACCTTCTCTTCTTGCTGCCCAAACCCCACACCACAGCAATTTCATGACATAGAAATCAACTAGTCTCTTCATCTACTACTTCCATAACTTAAAACGGAGATCTTAGCTTATCTGAAAACTCTACTGCTTAGTGAAACTGTCTATATTAAAATACTTACTCAGGTCCCTGTGAAGGGAAGAGAGCAAGTCTATAATCAGATTTTAGTTTTCAATATTTTTTTCAAACCCCTATTAATAAATCTATTAGCAACTTCACCACCATTATCCAAATGTAATGAGAATTCTATTAGAGATAATTATATAAAATTAATCAAGGACGTGATGTTTTACAATTTTGTTGTTAGCTTTTGGTTATCAAAAATATCTCCAGGGCAGAGGTCTCCACCCATGTGGAGAAAATGGCAAAGTATAAGAAATAATAAGGCAAGCACAAGGTATGTAGCATATGAATGTGTAATTATCATTCACTTAAACAAGCCTCTTTTTATAGTTATCTGTCTCAACTTTGATTCATCCAATAGGTTCAGTACCACCCCTAAATTACACACAAATTTGAGTGTAAAACAAACAAACAAAAAAAAATGAGGGACTAAAACTTCCCGTTACCAGAGACTTTGGCATATTTTCCTTATTTTCGACTGTGGATTGTCACTTATTTTATAACTCTATTCACCTGGGAGATCTCTCACCCTCGACACATATGAAAAGTTCGTGAAGTTAGGACAGGCGAACATTCAGAGTAACACCACTGGGAGTTTTGGACTTGACTTCATACTCAATGCAAATGCTCAGTCCCTTGCTACCTCACTCCATGTCCATCAGTTTGAATGACATTCTCTCTCCACACAGAAAGTGATGAATTTTATACACCACAGAAATAAGAAAAGAAAGTCTATTTTTCTTGAACACATATAAACCATTCCAGCACTCTTGTAATAGAATGTTTGCATGTACCTTTTATTTCCAACCAAAGAAAGAAGCATTTGTTAAAGATCATATCTGAAGGGAAGGTTTATTTTTATAATTATTAGTACTTTATTCTCCAAACACAGATTTAAGTTTAATTTATTATCACCATGATTGTAATTTATTTACTTAAAAGCAAGTTTTATGTTAACTGCACATATATTGTTTTCCATAACTGGTATGAGAACCCCTGTTTTTAAAAGACCATATCTATTGGACTTCAGTATTTGTGAGGTATCTTCTTTGATTAATACTTTCAGCTATGTTCATTCATGTGATAATTAGGCATTTCCTTTCCAAGGCTTTTGCAAATCAGTGGCAATTACATCATTTTTATGAGATATAAAAACATTTGCCATATCCTGTGTGCATGACAGCAGCATATGAAGTAAGTTACTACGCATCTGTTGAGGGTCATAAGCAACTGATGTGGTGTTTAGAGATGAATGCGGGAAAAGCCCTTCCATGCTCAGTTAATTTACATAATTATAATTTGAGCACAATTCATTTATTATTCCTCTGCCTTAAAGTTCAAGCAAATTCTGTACATATACTACTATTCATATTTTAATTTGAAATAGACTAGATTATTTTCAACCAAGGCTTCATTTTAATCAAAAACATCCCATCATATGTGAAGAAATGCAACTAACTACCTAGAATTTAAAATATCAGTAGAAATCCAGCCACAATTTCTGTAAATAAGTTTAAGGAAAAAAGGCCAAATGGGAAGTACGTACTGAGCCAGAAAACCAAAGTGTCTTTACAAAATCCAGTCACATTTCTCTCAGATCAGGATAGATGTCACCAGTCAGGCCTCAAATAGTCTCTAAGAACTCAGAAACCTTTTGTTCTTTGTTCAGTTTGTGTCCCTAGTAGTAGAATATTTAGCACTTAATTGCCCTTAATTAATATTTATGGAATAAGTAAATATAAGGTGTTTATAAAAAATTTTAATGCATGAAATGGGTTATTTCTTGGAATATCTCCATCAATATACTTGTATCTATATCTAATTTTTATCTCTAAGTCTTCTCTCTCTCTAATCTCAACACCCTTCCCAAATGTGTAATTGAAGTCTTGTAGGATAACCTACTAAATTTCTCATATAACACTCTCCCTAATATAACTCGCGCTAACCCCTGCTGTTTTTTGTTAATACATACATCCTGCACATAACATGCAGTCTTCTACTTCCAAACGTCTACATTCAGAAAAATGATGGCTGTAGTTTTCCCTCCTGATTTTGTCTCCTCCCTCTCTTGCATAGAAAGGTCAGAAACAGATACCATGGTTGGAGGAAGAGCAGGCTGGAGAGACACAGGTAAGCCAGGGACTCAGGGCTCAGCCTCTCTCCTGCCGTCATTAGAGGCAGAAGCTGTGGCAACTGAAATTCATCCTCAGGGAACCAGGGTATGGTGGACCTGGGCAGTCCCAGTAAGCAGAGAGACACAGATATACAGGTAAGATTACTGCCCCACCTGCACACGTCTGCGTGATCTGAGCCATTTATATGTCTTCCGGGCAGAAGGCTGACAGTAATTCATGCAGTGCAAACTTCTAGAGACTTCCTCCATGTAAGGAATGTATTTACAGTTTTATATGGGTAAATATTTTACTGTTTGCAATTAAAAGCATGTATGCTATTTGATTTTATTATCTTAAAGAGGGGGGACTGAAAAGACACATTAGGAAACAGGTCTTTGAGTCTTACCAACAATTACATGGGTGGTATTTAGTACCAAGACTTAGAGTGGGGGACCTGGGTAGCTCAGTGGTTAAGCCTTTGGCTCAGGTCATGATCCCAGGGTTTGGAAATGAGCCCCCACATCACTCCTTGGTCAGTGGAGAGCGGGCTTCTCCCTCTCCCTCTGCCTGCCACTCCTCCTGCTTATGCTCTCTCTCTTTCTGTCAAATAAGTAAATCAAATCTTAAAAAATAAAAACAGAGACTTGGGCGATACTTTGGCAACAAACTAAAAAAAGATATGAGAGAAGAACTACACAAAGTTACCCTGAATGTTGCCTTTTACTTATTCTAGCATATTTCCAGAGCCTATAATTATAGCTTTCTTATGTAGAGAATGCCATATTGGTATAAAATGCTAGAATCTTACAATTAAAAATGGTAAGTATATTTTTAGAAATAATCAAATATTATACCAACTGGGTCTTCAATGAAAGGTTTTATTTATTTGATCCAGACAGAAAGAGAGAGAGCACAAACAGGGGAATGGCAGAGGGAGAGAGAGAAGCAGGCTCCAGGCTGAGCAATGCCAGACTCAATCCCAGGATCCTGAGATCATGGCCTCAGCCAGAGTCAGAGGCTTAACTGAGAAAGTGAAAGAGAGAGCACAAGTGTGTGGGACGGGCAGAGGAAGAGGGAGAAGTAGGCACCCTGTTGAGCAGGGAGCCCAACGCAGAGCTCCATCCCAGGAACCTGAGATCATTGACATCAGTTGAAGGCAGAAGCTCAACCCACTGAGCCCCCAGGTGCCACTGGATCTTCAGTTAGATCTTAAACTAAAAAATGCACTTTAATTTGAAAAAGACAATGACTGTTTTGAAATGTCAATCTAAGGTAGAAATTATATGAAGCATACTTTTATAACCAACAGATATGGCACTTTTTTTTAAGATTTTTTTTTTTTAACTTATTTGGAGGAGAGAGCAAGCAGGAGAGGTAGGGAGGGGCAGAGGGAAAGGGAGAGGACTCTCCACCCAGCAGGGAGCCCAATGTGTGCCCGGATCCAGGGACCTGGAGATCATGACCCGAGCTGAAGACGGAGGCGTATAACTGATCTAAGTCACCCAGGCACCCCGTGGTACGTTCTTTAGACTTTGAAAAATTTTTTCAAGATAATTTAAAAATTTTTATGGGTAAACCTTTTCCTATTTCTACCACCACTACAAATTAATTAACTAGCAGTCTGCCGTGATAATGTGGAATTTCTACTGCTTCATCTTAGTATGTTGCCATACACATCCATGACGTGTACATGGACCTGCCATTTCAGGATAAGGCAGTGCAGCTTAAGTTCCAAAGTAAGATATATGAATATTGAAACAAATGGGTCCCATCACATTTATAATGTTTTGCTATGTATAATTGATGCTTTCAAAATATTTCCCAATTATAAAATTAGAAATAGAATTCCTTTTATTACTCATTGTATTTGTTTTCCCCATATTTCATAAAGATTCTTTAGCTCTATTGGGTCATGCATAACTGTACTGAAAAGTTCCATTCCATGCGATCATTTCCATTTTTTCAAGTTCAGGTTCTTCAAACCTGATCATTGCCAGCTTTTTAAGAGTTGATTTCTAACCAACTATATATCAATTAAAACTGAAAGGATAAGATTTTGCTTTTTCTGAGCAGAATAATTTCAAACCAACAATAATAGGAGTTAGCTTGCCTTGAGTTAGCTTACCAGTGCAGACACACACCGAAGTATTAAAAATAATTCTTTAGTGACTCTCATTTAAAGAACAAGTAACTTAGACAAATTCAATATTGATTGTGCAACAAATTATAAGATTGTTTCTTTAATTTAAAAACTTAATTCTCTCTATTAATCTTTTAGAAAACATTCGAAAGAGTATATAGTTAATGATAAATGTGCATAAAGTACTAAGCCTGATTATAACCCAATTTCATTTTCAAAGACAGAATTCTAAAACTTGAATAATGTTTAATTTTTGAAAGAAGAAAATTCTCTCAGTACTTAATTTTTGGAAAAAAATTGTTACCTTTCTTAATATTTGCAAATATTCCTCAACTTACAATGAGGTTACATCCCAATAAACCCATATAAGCTGAAAATGCATTTAACACACTTAACCTACTGAACATCATAGCTTAGCCTAGCCTATGCATGCTCAGAACACTTACACTTGCCTGCAGCTGGGCAAAATTATCTAATACAAAGCTCGTTTTATAATAAAGTATTGAATGTCTCATGTTTTTTATTGCATATTTTACTGAAGATGAAAAACAGGTTGCATGGGTACAGAATGGTTATAAATGTATTGGTTCTTCTCCCTCAAGTTGGTGTGGCTGAGTGGGAGCTATGGTGAACTGTGCCTGCCCAGTATCATGAGACAGTATCATATCACGTATCACTACCTCCAGAAAAGATCAAAATTCAAAATTAGAAGTCTGATTTCTATTAAATGTGAATTGCTTAACACCACTGTAAAGTCAAAGGCATCATAGCTGGTTGAATCACTGTTAAATCAGAGACTGTTTATATAAGCAGAAAGCTAAAAACAAACTTACTAGTTAGCAGTTGCTACAAACTATAAAGCCAAGTAATTTTATCAAGTTAATACAAACAAAACCGCAGAACCAGTAAAATTCAAATCGACAACATTAGTCAATGTGAAACATCATGCTATTTAGCTGAAACTGAAATGCTGGGTTCAAATATGCTGCCTGTCATGACATGGGGAACATTTTAGTTTAACTCAAAGTGATGATTCAATTATTTAGAATTTTTAAAGGCTGTAAAACATTTATTCATACAATGAACACTATTTTCATCTGAATTTTACTTGGTCATGTATCATTCTGATTCCAATTTTTTACCTTTACTCTAAATCATTAATATTTAAGTAAATTGAATCTGAATAAGGAGTCACTTTGAAATAGTGCAAGAGTAGATCTAAAGAAAATGCATATGCTGCCTGTTCTCAGATTTAGAAGACACTTACATTACTTTTTGTTATGGTATGAATGTTTGCACCCTTGCCCTCCAATGTGCATGTTGAAATCTTAACCTCCAAAGATGATGGAATTCGTAAGTAATGTCTTTGAAAGTTCTTAAAATCACGAGGGTTGAGTCATGAACAGGACTGATGCCCTATAAAAGAGACTCTAGAGGGAATCCTTTCCATCACGTGAGAACACAGCAAGAAATCTGCAATCTGCACCCAGAAAAGAGGTTTCATCAGACACTATATCTGCCAGTGTGGTCATCCTGGAACCCCCAGCTTCCAGAACTGCAAGAAATAAATATTTTTTGTTTATAAACCACCCAGTCTGGTATTTTCTTATCGCAGACCGAAAGCAATAAGGCATATGTCTAAGATATTTATGGAAATTAAAATATAAAGCATAAACATGCTAATAAATGATCTTTAAGGCCTAGAGGACTATGTCTAGGAAACCCATTCTGAAAAGCACTCCACCAAACCAACCTGTCTTTCAAGGACTCCATGGTGGCTTTAGCAAGTGACATGACTCGACCACAGAAAATAGCAAGTGACATGATTTGACCAGCAGAGAGAGTTTTTGAAACATCATTAAATATCTATATCAATCTGGGCTCTTTGAAACTTAAACTGGTATCTTTCTTTCCATGGATTGGTATAGATTATGTCGAGTAAAGGGAATGAGTTCTAAAATATGTCAGCCATAGGGATATTTTTAATTCCTGTTTGTCTTAACTGCAGTATGCTAAAATCCAGTATCAGATTTGGAGTTAAGAATTCCTTCAATGCATTTTCCTTCCTTCCATAAAAAATAGGCTAGAAATTATTAATTCATTGACATAATGGCTACTTCATACCAGTTTAATAGATGGTTTCTATATGGGCCTTATATTATATGCTGAGCCATAAGATAAATATTCAACAGTTTTTTTTTTAAGATTTTATTTATTTATTTGACAGAGACCACAAGTAGGCAGAGAGGCAGAGAGAGAGGGGGAAGCAGGCTCCCTGCTGAGCAGAGAGCCTGATGTGGGGCTCGATCCCAGGACCCTGAGATCACGACCTGAGCCGAAGGCAGAGGCTTAACCCACTGAGCCACCCAAGCACCCCAATATTCAACAGTTTTAACAATGTTTTGTTTGTCTTTACATTTAGACATTTAAAATTCTAACAAAATAAAAAAATTCTAACAAAATCATGTAAGTAATAAAATTAAACTGAAAAGTTGAAAAGTACCCATGTTTGAGTATATAGAAGTGTGTACAGATGTGCATGTAAACCTTTTTTTTTTTTTTCTTTCCTAAAAAATAAACGTCCTCCTCAACTACACAGGACCTGGATTGCCCCAAACATTTTTAAATTAATCTAGGAAATTAAATAAATAAATAAAAAGTTTTAGGGTGCCTGGGTGGCTCAGTAGTTAAGTGTCTGCCTTCCACTCAGGTCATGATCCCAGAGTCCTGGAATCAAGTCCCATGTCGGGCTCCCTGCTCAGCAGAGAGCGTGTCTCTCCCTCTCCCACTCACCCTGCTCATGTTCCCTCTCTTGCGTCTCTCTCTCTCTGTCAAATAAGTCAATAAAATCTTTTAAAAAATAAAATAATAAAAATAAAAATATTCAGTGTGTTCTGAAGGAAAGAATAATTTAGTAGATTTAAACCAACATTGTTAACATGGTAACTTAGTGTAGAAATGTCCACAAGGCAAACAATTTAAGGCTCATTTTCCAGATTACAGTTCTATTCTCAGGCTACACCAAGGGAGTAGGTATTTTTAACTATACCTTGTACAACTTTCCATTTTAAATTTTAGACTTAACTAAATTAGGTGGAAAGCTATACATTAGGTAAATAATATTCTCGTCTTTGGAAGTCAAAGACTAAATCACTGTTGTTTAAATATCAGAAGTGACTTGTGATTGCAAAACAAAAGAATCTCAAAACTTTCCCCTAATCATACCTAGGAGAAAAAATAATTTATTTATGGACAAATTATCAAAAAAGCAATAAACTGAAGTGTCTTGCTGCAGTCACAAATTTTTTGATAACTGATCTCTAGATAAGTGAAGGTTACAAAGCTATCTATGAAAGTAACTTGTATAGTCCCTGATGAAAGAGAAAAAGTTAAAACTGCATTTCAACATCTCTTGGAACTGACTTGCATCTGTGCTGTTTGTGGTTTATCTTAATGATCTGACTTCTAAGAAATAGAAGAAAAGGAGAAATTTATCAATTTACCTATATCTACTGAAAATTCAGGCTGCAGTGGTATAGAACTAAGAAAAATGAGAATTGGGATTCATGCTATATGACCATGTTTTGATTCTACAACTTTGGATTACATAATAGATAATCATTTCTGTGTTGTCCTCTGTGGTTATTTCTTCTCTTCCTTTCTTCTATTTTTGTCTCCTTTGTGTCAGAGAAGGGGAGATACAGAAACAAGAATTGAGACAAGGATGTTCATTCCCTGCTCTTAATTTTACAATAGAAGTCATATAACACTGTTGGTCAATAGACATATATTCTTACTTGCAATTGTACACACATGGTTATTAAATTCACTTAAAAATATGTTTAAGGTATAGGTCGATATTTGTTCCACATGCTTTGGTATCATGTAGTTTATATTCTATTGAGAGAGAGAGAGAGAAAATTAATAATTTTATAAATATATAAGGAAATGTATGTTAAAATAAATATCTAATGAGAAACTAGTACCACCATGATATTATTAAAGCTTTCTCTATAGAATACAGAAAAAATGAACTAAAAGTTAAAAAAATCTACTCTAAGGAACAATAATTTACGTTCATTGTCTTGAAAGTTTATGTCCTCTTACAGTAGAAGACATTAGTTTTTAATCTTACTGTCTTATTTTCTAGACAGGAGAGGATGGCATCTTCAGAATATTTATAGTATAAGAACTAATGTATGTATCACCAATATATTTCAGTAAAATTAAATATGACAATAGTTTATCAAGGTTTTGTTATGAGAAGAACAACAATTTGCAGTCGATAAAAACCCAGCAGAATAAAAGCCTGATTGCAGTGATGAATAATGCATATTGCCTATGGTACTAATTAACCTTGTACTCCAGTAAGATATTATAGAACAATAAGGCTAATTTGAATGTGGTCCAGCACTTTTCCCTATGGCTTATGGTTATCACCCTTCAGACTGTAAAATTTTATTTGTTAAATGAGAAAAATATACTTCTTGTTTTTCACATAAAATGATGAAATTATGAAAATAATGAAAAAATGAAATAGAAATATCATGTATTTCCAATGTATATAATATATGCCAAGTATAAATAAAATATGTTCAATATACATAAATATATAGTATTTATAAATGAATTATATAACATATTAACAATACATATTAATTTGGGGAAAATCAATATATGATCACTCCAACTGTACACAGTAAATCCCTATAGTTTATATCCAATCCTTCTACTCATGGAACTAAGAATTTTCCTCTTTCTCTTAAAATAATAAAATGAATTAAATGGACAAGGTCTATCTAGAAGCTGAAGGGACTATTTTCTTCCAGCATAAACACCTATCAATTTATTCAAAATATAATGCGTTTCCCTTTTGTGATGAAATCACTATTGGAGGGACAGTCATAGTGATGCCTAAGAAGAGGTAAATTATCTTCAATTGAAAATGCCAACCTTTAATGTTTTAATTATACTATTTAAGCTATTGTTTGTGTATTTTTAAGTTTAAAAATAATATTTCAAATCCTTATTTCAAAAAAAGTCTCCTGTAAAAGCTTGATGATAAAGATATTTTTAGATTTTTGTATAACATGACATAGCTCCCATGTCTGCTCCAAAAAATGCTCAAATGTGACAAAGCACACCTACTCACATGAGCCTTTTCTCTGTTGCATGTTTAAAAGTAGCAGAGGAAACAGGAGGAGCTGAGTGTGAGCAAAAACAGTATCTAGTAGGAAACGGTTTCTATCTACTACTTTTAATTATACACTTCCGAATGAAAATACTGCTATCTTCGTTTGTAGCCATTTGTGTTTATTTTTACAGAGTTTATATATGTGTAAATATATAAATCTCTAAATTTGAGTTACTCTCTTTATAAGAAAAGAGTATCAAGAGCCTAAGTATTCTAGAGATTTTTTTTTTTTAAAGATTTTATTCATTTATTTGAAACAGAGAGAGAGAGATCACAAGTATGCAGAGAAGCAGGCATAGAGAGAGAGAGAGGAGAAAGCAGGCTCCCTGCTGAGCAGAGAGCCCGATGCGGGCCTCGATCCCAGGACCCTGAGATCATGACCTGAGCCGAAGGCAGAGGCTTTAACCCACTGAGCCACCCAGGCGCCCTAGAGATTTTTAATCAAAAGAACATCCTATGAGAATATTGTTATGAAATCTACTTACATAATTATTTATCACTCATATAATTACACATTCAGTCTTTTTTCTTTTTTCACTGGCTATCTCTTGATGGGAAAATCTTGTAGAGAGGACAAAAGAAATGCTTATAAAAGTGTGTGCTAGTCTCTCCATTGCCAGTAGATACTGTAGGTAAGAAAAGCTTCTCAAATAAATGGCCTAGGCTTCTATGTGACTTCACAACTACTGACTGTGCTCCCTGTTACACAAAGTCTCTGTAAAACTTAAAAACTATACTTGATTCATAGCATTTTGTGTGTGTTTCTGTGAAGGCCAAATTATATAATAAATATGCAGTGCTTAGAAGAGTGTGGCACAGAGAACTCGATACAGAAATATTAGGCATGTTGTTATAATAATTATTATTAATATTAATATCATCATCAATACCTTTGAATCCTTATCTCTAATGATAGAACAAAATGAATTCATTGTACAAATTCTTACACACATTTAACGAATATTTATGAATCAAACTGGGTCTTTATATATCCTAACAGCATCCTTCTATGTCTGTTGGTTCTAAATAAACAGAACCAAGTGTCCCCTTTTGAAAGAAAGAGTCTTAAAAGAAATAACAATCTCAAAAATAGTTTTCTCTTGGGAACTGTTTCTCAAAAAGTAGACATTTAATTGAAGAGAATAACGTATAACAGAGAAATTTATAATAAAGGAAGAAAGAAACAAATTAAGAGAGGATATAAGTAGAAGTAATCAAAACAGTAAAAGACCAAAGTGACTCTAGACAAGAATAATTAAGAACTGGAGAAAAGAAAAGAGAGAAAACAACAACAACAACAACAACCTGGTTTTAAATCTTATCTGGGAGTTGGCCCTTAGAGTTTTTCAAGGTCAAATACCACTTTCATGAGTAAAAACATGTGCCAAGTGTGTTTTAATTAACCGTAAGAGCTAAAATACTCAATACTTCCCTGCGTTTAAATAGGATATATTCCCTTTAGCAGTAAAGACGCTAAAAAGACAGAATACAAATAAAAAGACAAATCTTTTCGTCTCTGAGACCAAAGCAAGTGAGACTTCATTGGAAAAAAAAAAAACAAAACAGAGAAATGTGAGGTTTAGTGGAAAGCAGTTACATTTGGTTTGTGTCTGTCCTTTCCATTCAGAAAATATGGAACATTTTGTTGTATTAGTTGTTATAAATCTAAAAGTTCTAAAAAGCACTTAAAAACTATGTTATGAATTAGAAAGTGATTGGACAAAATAGAGAAAAAGAACGTATATTTTTCTATAGCAACCACGGACACATTTCTCTTCCTTTTTAGACCTTATCATGAAAAAAATATTTGTAATTCTAAAACTAAAAAAAAAAGGAAAGACCTCAAGCATTTTTATTTTACTTGAGATATACTGGCAAATCTGAAAGTTATCATCTTTGGAAGATGAAACTAGTGTTTTCCAAAAACAAAGACAGAAAAGAGGAAAGAAGAGAAAAAGGGAGAGGAGGAGTAAGAGAGAAAGATGGAGGGGTTATAGTCTAAGGGATTTGTTTCCAGTCATATTTCTTCAATTCCTCTATTATTTTCATGATGTAAACAATGAGGGAGTATTATTAACATATTAATATTATTTTATATCATATGAAACTACTTCTTTGTACTTTCAAAGTGGTCAGACATTAGCAGTTTTCTATAACTGTACCTGATTTAATATAATTTTTCCCACCAAAAGTAAATCACATCCAAGTTATGTGATAATTATACAATCTTGATTCTGGTTATGATTCTTTAAATATTACTAAAAGTATATATCTAAGTAGAATTAGTTCTATTTATGTATTTTCCTAATAATTATAGGAATTATTATAGGAATAATTATAGGAATTATTTGAATGTAAACAATTTTAGATCAAATAACAATTGTTATTAAAATAAGTCTCAGTTACTATTTTCCTCCACATCAGGGCTACAATCTTCTCTACATTTGTCCTTTGTTCCCTACATAACTCTAATAATTGGGCTTCATCTCTGTCTTAATTAAAAAATAAAATGTGGCGACTTCTGGTGACTTAGGACGGCCAGTATGTTTTTTTCTCAAAGTTAACATACACTGAAGCCAAACAAAATTGTATTTGAAGCTAACTACTAACTTGGGATTCTTGGAAGTCATATTTAATCTAGATCAGCCTCAATTTCCTCAAATATAAAATAGAAACACTATATATCTGGCAGGGTTACTGTCAGAACTGAATTGTTTTCCATATACTTGGCATGTAGCTGGGTCTAATAATACATGGATATGAACTTTCTTTAAAGATTTTTAAAAATTTATTTGACAGAGAGACAGCAAGAGAGGGAACACAAGCAGGGGGAGAGGAGAGGGAGAAACAGGCTTCCCACAGAGTAAGGAGACTGATGTGGGGCTCGATCCCAGGACCCTGGGATCATGACCTGAGTCAAATCAAAGGCAGACGCTTAATGACTGAGCCACGCAGGTGCACCCCTCCCTTTTTTTCTCCCTGTAACAGTTCTGTTTTATCCATTAGAGCATAAAGATGTTTGCCATTATAATCAGGCTGATTGTTTAATTTAGATCAGTCAAAAGAAAAATGAAGATTATTTTAATTGTACGCTTTTGTTTATGGATGTCTGTTTGCTCATTCTTTTGCTTTAAATTTCTTTTGTTTCGTATCCTGTCCCTTTCCAACTTCTCTGAATCAAGACTGACGTGAAAACACTTCAAAATGGAAGTCTCCTCCAGGCAGAAACATCACACCTGCTTACAGTATGAGATCAGGATGGGTGGGAGATGAAGAATCATTTAGTTTCTTTACTGTGGAGATGAAAATCTGAAGATCCAACCGGGTCCAAGGAGGCACAGACGGTGTTCTCAAGGGGGTTTCCAAGCCTGAATCTTGAGAAATCTCCACACTCACATTACATAGTCCAGCCTTTTTTTCTTCCGTACCACATACCCAAACAAAGCAAAACCAACAAAAACAAAACTTGAGTAAAATGACACTTCAATACAACAATGCTAAAACATGTTTTTAAAAGCCTTCTATACTATTTATAGGAGAAGACAAGCAAGTCAAAGAAATTTATGTACACAAGAATGCACAAAGCAAAAAAGTCAGAAATGGATTGAGAGATCTCTTAACCCATTGATCCACTCTTTCTTTCAAACACAACATGTACATGGGGTTTATTTCAAAAGTTGGTATTTCCCCTCCCACATGAATATCTGCATAGAAAACATGGTAACTTCTAGTTTAGTTCCTGATTGTGTACTTGGGTAGCCTAATTACAGGGCCTCTACTGTTTGGGGTAAGTCCCTCAGAATCCCAACATGGTCTTCACACTCATGCTTTGCTTACTCGGTCTTGCCTTATGTGTCTTCCATTCTCCTGACCCTATGTGATTCTTCCTTTCTATCCACCTCAAAAGGCCTTTCTACTTCTTCAGTTTTGAGGTCTGATTAAGGAACAAGAATTTCTTCCAGATGATGATGGTGGCTCCTAGGTCTCTCTGGGGCGTCACTGTTTCTGTGTGCAATATAGGGCAGCTGACACAGACAACAGACTAAGCACACATGTGATTTGAATCAAGGTGACAAAAGTAAGTGGAACTTAATTATTTGTAATGGATAACACACAATATAGTGGAAAGACACAGATTTTTGAAACAGGCACACCTGCGTCAAAATGTCAGTTTGCCACTTTCTAGTTTTAGTTTGAGTGATCTTAAGAAAATTGGGGCACCTGGGTGGCTCAGTAGGTTAAGTGCCTGCCTTTAGCTTAGATCATGATCCCCAAGTCATGGGATGGAGCCTGGCATCTGTCTTCCTGCTCAGTGGGGAGTCTGCTTCCTTTCACTCTGCCTCTCCTGCTCCTATTGTCTCTCTCCATCTTACTCTCTCTCTCTCAAATAAATAAATAAAATCTTTAAAAAAAAAAAAAGAAAAGAAAAAACTAACCTGAGTTTCAGCTGCTCTAGAAACTACAGCTCACGGTATGTTGTCAGCTTAGAAGAAAGTGAATAAGATATTGAACAGTATTGGCATATAGTAAGTCTTTGCAATCATACTGACACTTCCTCATGCTTTACCATCCCATTTAAGGTATCCTAACAATTCTGGTGTTCAGAATCTTAGGTCCTATTTGTTTTGGATCCCTGTTATTTCTAGTTCTAGATTTGACACTCACTTGAAAGTCAAACTATTCCCTTCGGCCCACTTTTGTATTTTCGAGGAACAAGTTCCTTTTCTCCTCAACTTTAATTCCATTCTCTTCTAACTTCAGCTGACAATAACAAGTTCTCCTGAGATCTGATCACAGAAATACTCAGACCACTCTTTTCGTTGAAGACACAGGATGCCCTTGATTAAAACTTTCACCTTCATCAGATTTCTTCCAAAACTCAGATATTTGTCTAACTCTGTGCTTCCTAAAAGGCAACTTTCTTCTTTCTTCAGTCCCTATCCAGTGTTTGTTATTCATGGACTCCCCATCCTGTAATATTTATTTAATTACTTTCAACATGCCCAGTTGGTCCAGTTTATTTCTGCCTTAAAGTGAGATAAAAGTTTTCACACTTACTCATACAAACACACTCCAAAACCTCCTCAGTCTTTAAATAAGGCCCTGACCTGAGTTGCGGACCTGTTCCAGACTGAAATCCCACTTCTCAATATTCCATGTGTCCTAGGAGGGTAGGTCACCATCCCTGGGCAGTGGTAGCAACACCAATACATGTTAGAACAAATGACAAAAACAAAAACAAACTCCAGAACTTCGTCTACGGTTATCTCTCATTGAAATTGCTTTTTACTTTTAAAGCTCAACAGCATGTCTTGAGGATTTTCTTTTTGCCAGATAGTAAGCTTCATGAGCCTCCAATCTTTAAAATCTAATCAGGGCTTTGAAATCATAAACATACTTTTATTGTAGGAGATAGTGAAGAAAAAGTTTTTTTCCAATGGATTAGTTTCAAATATATACCGAGAATAGTAACATCTCTGGCCGGACAACAAAGCAGGGGAGAAATCAACCTCTAAAAACAAAAAGTGCTCCCCCTGAGTATTATTTTGAAAAACTGCTAATAGATGTTTTCCTCGTGTCTGTTGTGGGAAAATTTCCCTATTTTGGATTTAACTTCATTTTCACCTGAGGAGTGAAGTTACCCCAAGTTTAAGGGCATTAATTGTGCCTGTCTGTGGTCTGAACAGGAACCGACCTGAGTTAAGTTGGCTCTATTATTACTTTTTAAATCCCCCCACCACCTCTCTTTGTAACCGCTGGCTGTGTCAAAGAAAGCTGCTGCTGTCACAAAGCGAGGAGGACTCACTGTTGTGACATTTCATTTATCTGAGCAGCAACATGCTTGAAAGGAGACCGCCTAGTTCTATGTGAAGTATGGAAGACAATCAAGCACAGTTAAGCAAACCAGGGTTGACATATTAAATCATGCTTGAACCAAGAGAGCAACAACAGATGACACACAAAACCTTCTAAAGCGAATTTTAAATAAATAAATAATACAGGTCAGTCTGGTTCTAAAAAAAGAAGCTTTTAGCATTGGCAGATACTGGGAGTAAGTGAATAACAGAAAACCTTTACAGGAGAAAGAAATTACGTTGCTTTTTAGCGGTATGGTGTAAAACTAGAGGTATAGTGTTGGGAAGGGAAGCACGAGGAGAACACTGGAAACCCTTGGTGCGATCACATCACATCACTTTCCAATCCGTAAAATGGAAAACAAAATTCTGATAGTCCCACCCATTATTTAGGAAATGTCCTAATGGAATCCTTTCAAAGTGCTTTGAATTCATCAGAGGCAAATCCCTTATGCATATGGAGTAATGTGTTATTATTCTCCTTCACAATCACACAGCAGGAACTTTGGAAGCATTCATTCTCCAAGTCTGATTCCTGCTAACAATTCCATCAAAGAGATGGAGTTATCCATCAGTCAAATTATCATTTGCTCTAATTGTTGCTCCCCCCAAACTATGGCTCTTCCTTCTTTTCTTTCCTTTTCTTTTTTAAACTATACCTTAACAGCACTCAAATGAGCAGGGTATCTTCAAGCTCAGAAAAGATCAAAACATATCAACAGATCACTTCTGTTCTTACACAGCAATTCCTACTGGCCAGCCTTAAACGCAGACAAAATGTTTAAACACCAAAGAGAATAAAATACTAGAAGGCAAGATGTGACCCATATATCCATAACCAGAAATGATAGAGGATACAAAAGAATTTTTCATGTAATAAAAACCAGTTATGATATCATGGATAGCTTAGAATTCATATTTTTTTACTGTTACAATTAGTGGATGATACACTTTGTAGAAAAAACTATGCCAGGGCTAGTTGTTCCATGCCTTCCTGCTTTGTAATAATTGGCATATCCTTCTAGACTAATGTATAAGTGAAACTGAAAGGCAATACATTATACAGTTTAGGTAAACAGCCTCCTTGCCTTTTCCCCTATAAGGAGCAGAAACTAGATATACATGAATACATCAATTAGATAGATTGATAGCTACAGGGTAAGCTTCCTCTTAGTTACCTAGAGTTAGTGTTCTATGCAAAACCCTTAAAAGTGGTGAAGTAGATTTTTCAAGGCAGAACCATAAGAAGGTGCACTAAATAAATTTATACAGCTAGGGCACAAAACATTTAACATATTAATTGTAATAGAAATACGGTCCTAAAAAGAAATCGTCCTTTTAATTTGGGATCATCATGGATGTCGTATGTGATTACAAACTACAAATCAATTATTCTAATTAAACATGTTTATATACTGTACAAAGTACAGTACTAGAATGAAGAATCTAAAGTTAAATATACAATTCTAACCCCCAGTCCAAACCGTGAAAAGGTAAAGGAAAACCCTAAAATGATCGAGCTACAAACACCTAGAAATGCCTAATTAAATGGAACAAAGACTGGGGTGAATTTTTTAATGTTTTGTTTTAAAGTAGGGGAGTGATAAGAAAAGTATTATATGTTTTTCAAAGTCTGGGACAAGCAGACCACAAGGGATGCAAACAAAAGGGAGCTAAAGCATGGTCTGCCGAGCTGGAGCAGATCCTGTGGCTCTGCAAGCCAGGTGGCGTGAGGTGGGGTGTGCAAAACCCAGAGGCTTGGATTTTAATGCTCCAGGGTCCAAGAAAAAGAGCCACAGCCTTTTGCTAAGCGGGGCCCCCTTCAGAAAGCCTGAAACCTTGAAGCGCTAGCTGGGCACTCTCAAAAGAACACAGGGGTAAAACACTGCACATGTGCACAAGGACTGCCGAAGAGGCTTCTGGGTGCACCTCTTGATGGGGAGAAGAAATTAACCATCAAGAGTCGAAATCCGTGGCCTTCCCCAGCTAAACTTTTGGTGTATAAACCTACACCAGCCACCAAAACCACCTTAAGGCTAAATATCACGATCTTTCTCAATCCTGGCTGCACATTACCATGACCCAGGAAGCTTTAAAAAAAAAAAAAAAGTGACAGCCGGGCCGCTACTCCACAATGGACCAGAATCTACTGTTGCAACGCCCCACAATTCTATGGTTCATAGGTTTATTACTGCATTGCACTATAGTCGTTGAGAATAGCAGACTTGGATAAAACTCGGTCCCAATAAAACTTCCTCAGTGAGAGGAAATGCTAAGTCATGTGAGGAATTCCTACAAGTCAATGGGAAAAGAGAAGCAACCCCAAAATGAATAGGTAATTCATAAACTGGAGTGATTAGGACATGGGTGCCATT
Source organism: Lontra canadensis (assembly GCF_010015895.1). NCBI lineage: Eukaryota > Metazoa > Chordata > Mammalia > Carnivora > Mustelidae > Lontra > Lontra canadensis. Next base: position 14,831,944 of record NW_022630995.1, on the reverse strand, counting down.
TGTACTTTTTTCTCTACTTTTCTGTGGTTTGATTTTCCCCCTAATTTTCCAATATTACCTATTTATTATAACAGTAGGAAAAAAACAGTAAGTATGGGATTCCTAAGATGATGTAATTAGAAGTTGAAAAAAAAATGTTATCATTAGATTTAATACTGTCAAAAGTTATAGAACTATAATCTACATCAAAAACAATATTAAGAAACATCTGGAGGAGGAGATAAAGATATAATCAATGTGTAATCATTCTAAAATGGCATAAATAGTGAAATATCTTGACAAATATCCAAAGTGGTTAAGATAAATATTTTGCTTTGCTGGACAAAGTTTTAATCTTGATTTGCACTCCTATTTTCTCACTCATAAAAGAAGGTATACTAGTGAAATTCTTGAGTCTCTCTGTCCCTCCCTACCCCCAGCTCTCTATTCTATACTTCATATTTACAGTAATACTAATAACTGTTTTGTAAATTATACTTTGGGTAGGTCTCTAGGTCACTAGAGACCTGGGTAGGTCGCTTTATTATGATTTTATTTATTATGATGATGACACATTCTGAATTGTTACTGTGCAAACGGATTGTAACATTAATGAACTGGATGGAGCTCCATCATGGTCACATGGAAATTGAATTAATGATTATATTCATATGGCTCATACTATACAAAACGCCCCGACAATAAACTTTTATTAAAATGAGATGCACTGGATAGGGTCCTTTAATTATAATAAACTAATATAGAATGATAATTCCTAGAAAACTTAATGATACAGATCTTACAAAGGCCATATCTTAATTGCTATATTGTGAATTGATTTAAAATCCATAACATTTTAATGTGTTAGGACACAAAACATAGTCCCTTTAGTTTTATTTTTAATTTTAATTTTTAATTTTTATTTTAATTTTTCTTATTATTTGGATAGCACAAAAAGTACTTTCCTGAAGTCTGATAACACAAATCAGTATGGCTTTCATAGGAAAAGTTGTGTGTACAGAGAAATTTGATGTTTAAAACTCACAGAATGTAATTCAGCAAACATCTGTGTCTGCTCTCAGATTTTCAAGAGTAAAAAGTTAAAAAAAAAAAACAAAAAAAAGAATGCAATCTGTAAGAAACGAAGTCGCCAACCCTTTCATAAAATCATTAAGTAAACTAAAACCTTAAAAGTGAACTGTAAAATCACCAGTTTTTGTGTGTAGTAAATTAAGGTTTTAAGATGATGCAGGCCTCAGTTCAAATCTCAGTCTTCCATTTCATAAAGGTGTGACTGTGGACACCTATGTGAAGATTCGGTCATTGTTGGATCAAAGAAACACTAAATTTTTAAAAAAGAAAAACCTTTCATCTTTCAATGAGTGTAATCACTTATAAGAAGCCACCCACAATACTACTCAAAAATAATGAATTGTTTCATGTTTGATATGCCTGTGTTTGAACACAGATATTATTAGGAATTCTGTATCCTTAAGATAGCATAATATGTGTATGTATAGACTTAGCAGATAATTTCAGGAATTGAAGCTCTTTTATTACCCTAATTTTACTATGCAAATACATCTTAAAATAGAATTTTAGAAAGTAAAGAGATATACACAAAATTGATTACTATACTATAAGGGATCTCTGCACTGAAAGCTTCCTCTGTGTTAAAAGCTGTTCCTTAATCTCTTAACATGGCTTTTTCCCCTTCCATATCTATGTTAAACATCACCTTTTCAGAGAAATATTTTCTTCCTGCCCTATCTAAACTGGCACACTCGTACTGCTATAAGCAATTCTCATAATTTGTTAGTGTAGATCTATATGTATATTTGTATATCTATGTGTCTCCATTTCTGGGATACAGGAATTATATACATGGAATACAGTGCCCAGTATAATCAGAAATTAAAGAAGGAGTGATAATACCTACTCAGAGAGCAAATCTTCTTTATAAAGGCAGTTCTAGTATAGTTGCATAGTTTTGATTACCCAATAAATACAAATATAGGATTATCCTTTGATAAATGATACTGCTCAAGAAGATGATATCTATCTGAAAAAACAAGAGGATTTTTTTAACCCAAAACCACCCTGTATTTTATAATAGATAGACACATACTCCTGTAAATACATTTTATTTTAAAGAGCAATGTAATTAGTAGCTAATGTTCATTGAATAAATACAGTGCATTAGGCAGTAAGCAATTTCCATATATCATCTTAAAGCATTGCTATGACCTAGTTAGAGATGGAGAAAAAAAGGTATTGGGAGATTCAATAATTCAATAATTAACACAGGGATATAGAGCTGATAAATGTCAAGAGGCAGGATTGGAATCCAGGCATTCTGGCCAGAATATAGATTTGTGCTCAAACCACTAGAGTATGCTGCCTCTCAAAAGTAGCATATTCCCCACGATATCCAAGTTAAATCAATCAGGTTTCATGACCACCCCATTGCCTAACAAAAGATACCAACAGTACCAGTGTTGAGAAACCTTGATTTAGGGGAAAAAAAAAAAAAAAAAAAAAGCAAAAATGAATGCAAAGTATGCTTTAAAACTGTAACAGAACTAATCCAAAACATCTAGGAGGAGTTAAAAGAAAAAAATCTATTTTATGACTTTCATGCATAATACCTGCAAATGGATGAACTGATTTATCCACTTAATTATCTTGGTGATGGTTCTCAGAAGCAAGAGACACACACACATGCACCACTGACACCCTGTACTTTCATAATTACTAACTTTTGTTAAAATTTTGAAATTAAAATTAGTTTCCTTTTGTTGCATAAAAGAGCATACCAAATAGAACCAAAAGTTCAACCCCTTTGATGTTCTTTGGTAATGTGCCTAATTAAAAATAACTAGGCTCTCCAATGCATAATTACACAAGTACCTAATACACTATATTTCCAGTCAATTTTGTCTCAAACATAAATATGCACCAGAAGTATGAATGATCGACATATTACTCCCTGCAGTATCTGTACTATTTCTGAATCAAGGTTTTTCTTGAGCTCAGTATTTTCACTACCTTTTCCTTGCTAGGCAATCATCTCCCAGTTGGACAATTAATAAGTGCTTTTTTCCACAGCCCTTGGCATGTAACCTCGCTTACCCTGTATTTTAGCATGCACTATATACCTTCTTCACTCTGACTGGTTTTGGCAGTGACCCACAATCTAAATCTCTTTCCTCTATTTGATATAAGTGAAACTATAATTATCTAGGGGTAATTTCAAATTACTACTTCATTCCACTAGCAACTGATGAAGATTAGTGGTCTTGCCTTGCATCTGAGTAAGTCAGCAACATAATCACAAGAGAACTCAGCAGGCAACATTTGATTCATGCGAATTCAATTACTTCTGTCAAACACATTCACTTCAATAAAAAACAAAAACTTCCAAAATGTGTTTTTGCTAATAATTTTGTACTCAAAAAAAAAAAACAAAAAAAAACATATGACTCTTAAGGGAAAAAACAGCATGAATTTCATCAGAAATAATAATAAATAACAAGTAGGAAAACATATTTGTAGAAATGGATTTAATACATTATTAGTTTCTGAAAATAAAAATATTTCAAAGAAATAAATTCGTATATTTAAAACAGTTTATTATTGAAAATTTGGGCATATAAATAAGCCATAGAAAAATAAATGCATTCTATAATTTAAGTTAATGCAACAGAAACCAGAGTATTCTGCTACCTCATTAAAACCAGGTTATTACAGGATAGTCAATTTCGCTTAAAGGAAGTAAAATAAGGGGACATGAAGAAAAGATGATAGATGATGAATTGCTAAATGGACAAGGACTCCTGAGTCACTTCTTGATTGTCTTCTGGGTTGAAGCCATATGTTAATGAGCAGCCCAGCTCTCTGTATCCTGAATGTTTAGTCTCTAAAAGACCTTGGGTCAACTCCATGATGCACGTATATCAGGTCACATGAGCATGATCTGACAGCAACTACCTGGTCAAATCCTAATAAAGTAAATATTAACATGTGATAATCCTTACAATGGATTTACTCAAATTTCAGCTTCTTTATACAGTCATATCTTCAATGAAATTCCAACATGCTTTGATTACCAAAGAAACGGTAATTAAATGTTAATGTATAATAAGAGTATGTTATAAAAACATTTCAGGATGTGATGTTCTGAAGTCTAGATCACTAAATCGGTCTCCGTAAGAGTTAATATATCACATGCCAACCATGTATGATTTAACACAAAGAACTTGAAAATTCGGCCTGGGAATCTTAGGACTAAGAAATGACTGGTTTAAGAGGCACGTTTGTCAATTCTGTGACCAAAGAGACTTTCTACAGATGGTTTTAAAGTTAAAAAACACATTAATACAGTAGTTTCCCCTTATCTACGCTTTAGTTTCTGGCGGTTTCAGTTAGCTGCAGTCAACTCCAGAAGAGAAACAGAAGATCCTCCTGCCATATCCTCAGAAGGTTAACAGTAGCCAAAGGAGAGGTCATGGTGCCTATGTCATTCCCCTCACTTCATCTCAACCTGCAGGCATGCTATCGTCTCACATCATCCCAAGAAGGGAAAGCACAATACGAGATATTTTGACAGAGAGTGAGAGACCTCATTCACATAACTTTTATTATAATGTAGAGTGGTTACATTTTATTATTTATTGTTGATCTCTTACTGCGCCTCATTTATACATTAGACTATCACATAAGAAAAAGCATAGTGTTTATAGGGTTCGGTAATATGTGCAATTTCAGGCATCCCTGGGGATCCTGTAACGTAAACCCCTCAGATAAGGAAGGACTACTGCAAAATTAAAGCACAATATTCTTTTATACTTTTGCTCATTCTACTCTCTCTTTTGATTCATTTTTCTACTAATTGCCTTTTGATTTCTTGCTCATTCCTTAAGATAACATTCACCACCACTGCCATCAAGGACCATGTGATCTATTGGGGGTGAAGAGAGTCGTTAATCAAACAATAAATCAACAAAAAGATGCAAAATCATCACTCTAAAGGGCTCTCTATTATTACTTACTTATATATCTTGTAGGTAAATAATAGAGAGGCCTGATCTTGAAGACTCAGGGATGGCTTCCCTGAAGAAGAGTTGCTGGATGATAAATTTGAAGGATTAGTATGAGTTAATCAGGCATGAAGTTGGTAGAAGAATTTCAGGGCAGGGAAATAGAATCACAGACCAAGTAGTAAAAGTGAGCTTTTGAGAAAGAGAAAGAAAGCCAGTGTGACTAGTGCACAGAGAAGAGGAGGAAACATAGCTTAAGATGTGTCTAGAGCAAAATCAAGCAGAATCTTAAGCTATTGTAAAAATTTATCTTAAAGGAAACCACTGAAGTATTTAAAGTTTGTGGTGGGGGTTAAGTGGGGGCAGAGAAGGATGGGTGTGTGTAACAATGAGATTTGCATTTCTGTAAAGGCATATATTCACATGACTCAAAAATCAAAATATTATTATATAAAGTCATTCATTATATTTAAAGTAAAGTTTCTGTATGGGGGGGGTGAGGAGGCACCATTCATATAGACTGCATTGTGTCGAACACCCCACTGCCTCTCAGTTAGGTTTCCACTCCTCAATTATTAAAAGTATGAGAAGAGAAAGGTATGCACTGAGTATCTGGACTAAGAAACATTCTGTCAGAACACTACTTCCCCAAGATGCTCTCATGATAAGAATGCACAGAACCTTTTAATCCCCGCAACGATCAAAAATTGTCTTCTATAAACGCAGAGATCTTTCATACCCTCTGTTCATTTGGATGAAGACAAAGTTCATTTTGTTCTGACCTAAAGTGACCACGTACCAATCTCTTAAGTGACATAAATAATCAAATAGAACATTTGATTTATAATACTGGTAAACAAAACTTTAGAAATAGTAAGATTTATATTGTAAATATTTTAGACTAAATAATGAAATGTGTTCAACAGATTATATATAATCTTCTGCTTCTGATTCTACAATTACATGTATCTTCACCTTACACTAAAAGGCACTGTTCAAGAAGAAAAGTTAAGATAATGTTAGAATTTTTCTTTAAATCCAATCTGAAATGAAAAATAATTCACTTCCCTGAAAAGTTTAAAATAATTTACAAGACATAATTTTGACTTAATAGAACTTTATATATGTGTATATACACACACAAAAGTATAGAGAGTTGTAGACTAAATATAAAGACAACCATAAATTTAATTGTAGATTATATTGTAGGAATACAAAATAAAAGCTGATGCTGAAAAATAATTTTAAAGATGGTGCAACATATTTCTAGGGAGAAATAATTAAGTCACTATTATTTACTGATCATTTCCCTAGTTTTGATTCCCTGAATCTATAATCAATCTATAGTAGGCCTGAATGAACATGAGCAAGTTGATTCATATAATATAACAGATTCAGAAAAAAAAAAAAAATGCACCTGAAGCTACCAGGTGGTATCACGGATGTCTCAGCATTTAGTTTTCTCTTCAGTGAACAGTAACTCTCCTTGCCTATTTAGCATGTGCACAGCATGGTGAAAACAAGCTCAGGTTCATAAGGATGAATCTTTTTTTTTTTAAGTAAAAATATTTTCTTCTTCATATGCGGTTCTTCATTCTGACATAAAGCATTAACCTATTCCAAAAAACCATTGTTAAATATCTAAGTTTAACTCACTATGCTGCAGGCAAAATGAGGGTATTTTCAAATGAAAAGGGAAATACAAATGATCAAGTTTCAATTTAAAACAAAAATTAAAACAGAAAAAAAAATGCCCAAGAATAAACTGCTTTGAAATAACTTTTTTTTTTTTTTTTTTTTTTTTGTATTGGCTCTATCTCCAAAGCTATTTTCTTGGGTACTACTTATTATGCATTCCATATTGACGTGTAAGTTTTTAAAAGCAAACATGTAATAGCAATTATATGTAAACAATACAGTAAACTAAGTAAACTGTCAGGTGACAGGCATTTTCATACAGAGTTCATATGGTTGAACTTATTTCTGAAGAATTTTTTTAAAGGCAGTCAAAAGTATACCAAACAAGTCTCATCTAACATTTGCATTTGAATTTTATACAGCAAGGTGAGGGTACTACTATTTTCTCTTCATGGAGAGAAAATAGCAGTAGAGCAGCAGACAGTTTTTTTCTTCATTCAAGGAAAAAATTTCTTTGGTTTGAGTTACTCAAAAATAAAACTCCTGAAAGCTAAATGAATATAAAATACTGCACTGCAAGTAAGACACTCTCTGAACATTAATTATGTATATCCATCAAAATATTACATTAAATCTTTGACCATTGCCAGAAATTTTAAAATTTGGAGAGAAATCAAACTTGAGGAGAAATAATCTCCATAAATTAGCAAAGTAAAAGGTCGCCTGTCCATAATCACTGGAGGAAATACACACACATGATCCAACTGAAGCGGACAGCTCCTGCACGTCTGCAGGCAAATTCTTACCTTGACAGGTGCCATTTTTCTCTTCATATCCTGCCTTGCACATGCATTTCCCGATGGGCACCAGCCACTCCCCTTCAGCACTGCAGTGCATTTTGGGTGGTTCGTCTGTCACAGAGTGGTTGACACAGGAGCCCGACACTTCAAGCAATTGCGAAGAATCAGCTCCAGTGATTGTGTCGGGGAACACAGCCAAGTGTCTTACCACCGAAGGGCATTTTTTATAGTACACACGCACAGACACCAGAGCAATGCAAGCACCCACATCTTGAAACGCAAGATAAAATCCCTTTTTGGTTAGCGGTCCTACATCTCTGACCTCTGTATTCAGTTTCATAACCCGGTCACCAAGATCAAGCTCTGTAAAGCTTTCATCGGCCGCAATAGTATCAATTTTGATGTACTGGTTTTCCTTGATGTTTCTCCCGTTCTCATCATCTGATTCAAAGTAATACATGTTAAACGTTTCTTTACAGGTTCCCAGTCCTCCAGGAAGACTGTTGCAGTCCCGCAGAGTAAACTTGAGTTCTATAAAGATTCTGGAAGCACCTTCGTTGGAAATCCAACTGGTCAAAAGCCAGTTATTCTGATTCTGTTCCATAACTTTGCATACTTGGTATGTGTGGATAGGGGCATAATTTTCATCAACTTCGCCAATCTCTTCCCACTGTATAAATAGAAAGACAATTATATAGTATTTAGAAAATAACTAACAAAAATTACCATAGAAAACTATTTTAGATATAGAAATTTCTGCAGCCTTAATCTATGGTATTGGGAGAAGGAGCTCTACAATGAGAATTTTTTTTAAAAATACCTTTTTAAATTAAGTAAATTAATAGAACATTATTCTTTGTCTCCACTAACTCAAAAGTTAACACAAATGAATTTGATGTAAAAGAAAATGCATGTATTTCACAGAAAACGTAGAAGTAAATTGAATGTGGGTGCGGTTAACACGAAGGAGCAGTCAGAGGAAATTAGCTATATTTGGAAGAAAGTTAAGTATGTATACCAACAGAGTAGATAAAGTGTGACAGAAAAAAAGAAGTACATTTTTTAAAAGACAACAGCAGAAAAAAGCAATAAATGTGAAAAAGAAGGGAGAAAAAATGTAAAATGTGAATTCACATTTACTTAATTCTGGCATGTTATAAATAACACATCAATGTAATAATACTTGCAAGAAAATTCATTAGTTTAAAAGCAATAGTAGATGCTTATTTCACTGACCCAATCTGTTTGGGATTCTTTTGCAAATTGGATTGCTAAATGTTTATTCATAAGTGTATCTATAAAACATATACCTAGAGACAGATAAAAAATAGAGATTAAAGTTATATATGAATAGCTTTGGCATTTGAATCCTGAGCTTTTGGGAATGCATTAATTATTTTTACCAACCCATTATTTCACAGAGTGACCTTATGAGTTCTGAATATAAACAGGGTACAGAAAAAAATTAAGTATGATTTATATAGCTTCCAAAATATTTGGTCAGAGAGAGCTAGGCTTAGCTCTTTCCCAATAAAGTATTCCAGTTTTAAGACTTCTGATGTACCGTAATCACTTTCTGAACAGTATAGAAACAAATTTTTATTCTCCATAAAGACATTATTATTATAATTTAAGAAGTTATTTAAAGATTCATAAAGAACCTATGTGTACAAAATTATACGTATTTTTGTTTTAAATCTTTTAAAATGACCCTAAAACACAGAAATCAATGAAATCATACTGATTTCCAATAAATCCAACATGTGATTTCAGACATTAAATATTATAGATAATAAACTTCATAGCCCTTCATCTCTTTAGACATGAAATTAAATAGAGCATTATTTCTTGATTCTGTTCAACTGACACAGATGTGAAAAATGTGGAGTCACAAGGGATGCACATAAATCGTGTACCTCAGATGGTCCCTCTCAAAATTCTAACTGCCATCAGACAGACATAAGTAAAAGGTGCTAATGAGGGAAAACTGCTGAGTTCCTTAAATTCACAAGAGAGAGACATCAAGATTTTATCTTAACCACTTTCCCATCATGGTGTTATGTGAAGCCTTAGTTCTTTCACTTAATCTCAGCTTTGTCTTCTCTCAAAATGTACATAAATTCTACTGTAGCTTCAGGTTTCCAAAACAGCTTTCTATCTCAGCAGTCTGTCACTAAACTATTCACATCGTCTTCCTGAAGTGATCCAGCTATCAATCTTTTTATTATAAATGGTTACTGAATGCCATTATTAACATTTCATGCAAAATAATACCTCACCTAACCGAAAATCATACAACTGATCAACTTAAGTTAAATATATATTTTTGAGTTAGTAAAATGGAAATAGCATCAAAAAATTTCTTCTCTAAAAAAGGAAAATAAAAATGCTACATTATCTCTGTTTTCTTTTATAAGTCTTCCAATACAAAACACAAAAAGACTTCAAATTCTTGACCTTAGATCATTTATAAAATAAAAACTATCTCCGCATCGTAATTCCAATAGGACAGTGCTAGCAAGTGAAAGGAATTGGAGAAGTTAAAGGAATCAGAGCAACAGCATCTTCTAAGGAGATTATAAGGCAAGCAATTCACAGTCGTTGTCTGTATAAAGTCCAAGGTACCACAAATATTGTTAAAAATGCAAGCCAAGTAGCACTCGACAAGACAGCTTAATAGTTACTGCTTCAGGTGATAATTTCAAAGCATGTGCATAAGCATCTTACTTCTCTGAATATTCTCAATTAAGACAAGAAAAATTATAATTTTCTTTGAAGTTAGAATGTATCATGGTGAAATTTTATTTATTTTTCTTTTCAAGTGTCCAAAATATAAATGAAGGCTCACATTTTCTATTTTTAATGAGTGAAGAGAAATACTTTAATTTAAATAATTATAGCCATAAGCCATTCAGAGAATCAACTGGGGAATGCATACACATTTCCCATGAATAAGTGTTACTATGTAGACAAATACGCTAAGACATAGACAAAAAATTTTCATTTATTTTGCATTGACTAGTTGAACTACAACTCCGAATTCTTCCAAGTTTACTTCCTTTTTAATACAAAGCGGACATCTTGCCGTCCTCAGTAGGATCATACTAACGAAGAAGAAACAATGGGATGAAAAGAAAGTAACACCAAGAACTCAAGAATGTGGCAGGTATATCCTTAGACACTTTTGCAAATGTCATGTCAAGGAAATTATAGCAGTTTAATGAAGGCACAGATAGAAAACATAATATTTTTGGTTCAATTTTGTAGGATTTCCTACGACCCCATGGTTTAATAAAAGTATTTGCTGTTCCTTGATTATCATAAGCATGTGCCTGGGCATTTTGGAATTGTCACTGAATGCAATATGTTGGTGTTCTCTTTTCTTCAAGTCTAGCAACTCCTGAAGGCTCACCCTCTGAGCCCATGTTTTTCTCTGTTCCTTTCCTCCTTACTCTAGTATCTTTAAGATTAAAGAACTAGTTTTACACAGTCAGCTTGGACTGGCTTGATTTCTTCCCCAGATGCTTAGGCTTGCTCCTTTTCTTGCTGGGCACTGAAAGCTCTTAAGTTGTATTCAAATTCAATGCTTGACCAGGCACTGCAAGCCAGTCACATTCATCAGAGCAGCGACAAACAAAATGGACTTATTTTCATATCCATGTGTGAATCATGATAAACATCCAAAAGTTAGCGTTACTAACTTTTCCTACCCAAACCAGACCTACTCATAACTCAAACACTCTAGTCATTAAATGTCCCATATAAGATATTAGAAGGGGTCTTCAAAGGTCTGGCTTTATCATTCATATTAGAAATGAGGAAATTGAAGACCAGACAGAAGGAAAGATTTTCCCAAACTCACAGAGGACAACTCTTTCCATCTGAGCATTCCATCTGCCTGTGTCTTCCTCTGTCCTCTTGTTGGCACATCTCTGTCCATGATAGTGTATTTGTGTGTGGTATTCCTTGATTAACTGCCATCAGTTGCTACCCAACTCTGTCAAAAGGAAATTCACATTTTCTCACCATCATCTAGCTGTAAACCTTTTTTCTTTATCTCTCTCTTTTCCTTGCTTCTTTCCTCATGAATTCCTTCCTTCTTTCCTTCCTTTCTCTTTTCCTCCCTCCCTCCCATCTCTCTCTTTCTCTATGTACACACACATCATACACACACAGAGTCTGAAATATAGATATGAGAGTAGACACATGGTTGCCTTATTCTCTACTGTATCTCAGAGTCTGACACCACAGGGCAATATATTATACGAATGAATTAATATCAAATATATACACATTCCTCCTTAGTCCAGAGATCTGTTAATTCAAAATATGCAATAATTCAAACATGGTAAATAAATAATTGTATGATTTGTCTTTTGTGTTTGTTCACACAAAGATAAATTTTGTTGTGCAAATTGTCTAAATTTTATAAATTTAAAACGGAGAGTTTATAAACTCATGGGGTTTTTTTTTTTAAATTAATCTTCAATAAAAAGCTGGAAACATTTAAGATATTTTCTTTTGTTCACTAATCCATACAATTACTTGGAGTTCAGTTTTGTGTATTAACCCATAGAACTAATTTGCATTAACATAGATTTTAATAATTTTAATTTATAGCTTAGTTTAAGTGTTATTTTGACCATGTTTAAAAATGGTCTTTTCGGGGCACCTGGGTGGCTCAGTGGGTTAAAGACTCTGACTTCGGCTCAGGTCATGATCTCAGGGTTCTGGGATTGAGCCCCACATTGGGCTCTCTGCTCAGCAGGGAGCCTGCTTCCTCCTCTCTCTCTGCCTGCTTCTCTGCCTACTTGTGATCTCTACCTGTCAAATAAATAAATAAAAACCTTTAAAAAAAATACTCTTTTCATTTTTTACCCACTAATCTTCTTCACTATTCTGTACAAATTAAAAGCTCAGAATATAGCATATGAGCTAGTAGCACTAAACTTTATTTCACATTTCAGTCAAACAACATTGTGACTTTCTTAGGTATTCTGCTTAGCAGAGTGATATAAAAATATAGCTAAGAATCACTTGCTTTCAGTTTTACTCTGACATGCCCAAAGCATAACTTTGTAGCAAGACCTTGTTTACAACATAAGTGATTCTTTGAATATAGGGATAATTACCTTATATTTGTGATTTAATATCACAGTATTTTGTATAATACTTTTTGAAATGCTCCAAAAAGAAATTAATTCCAGGTTTCCTATTATATTTAAAATACTTTTAAATGTCATTTACTATGATCTGCAGTATGTGTGTATACGTGTGCGTGTATCTTTCCAATTGTTGCCTCCTAATATGTTTACCTAAAGTCTAGAATTCTAGAAGCTTCTTGCTATTCAAAAATCAGATGAAATACAAATAGGGGTGCCTGGGTAGCTGAGCTGGTTAAAGTTCTGCCTTTGACTCAGGTCATAATGGTGCTGCATTGGGCTCCCTGCTCAACAGGGAGCCTGCTTTTCCCTCTCTCTCTGCCACTCCCCCTGCTTGAGCTCTCGCTCTCTCTCAAATAAATAAATAAATTATTTATTTATTTGACACACAGAGAGCACAAGTAGGCAGAGAGGCAGGCAGAGAGAGGGGGAGAGGCAGGCTTCCCACTGAGAAGAGAGCCTGATGTGGGGCTCCATCCCAGGACCCCGGGATGATGACCTGAGCTGAAGGCAGAAGCTTTAACCCACTGAGCCACCCAGGTGCCCCAAATAAATAAAATCTCAAAAATAAATAAATAAATAAATAAATAAATAAAAAAGAAACACAATATAAAAATTCGTAAATTTCAAACAGCGAAGATTTTCAATAGTTTGTGTCACTTTTTTCTATTTTGCTATACTGATTAAAATTAGGTAAAATACAGTCAAATAAAGATATCTGAATTGCTTATTTTCTTGTTTTCCCCAGATGCATGATAAACAATACTAATGTTGGTCCCCATAACATTTTATAAAACTTACTATACTTACATAAAATTAAGTTTTTCCTTTCTTTTTCTTACATTTTTTAAATTTTTGTTTTTTGTTTTTACTTATTTGACAGAGAGCAAGCATGAGTCAGCTACTTCAGAAATTCAATCTTTCTAATAGCTATGGTTCTTTAGTAAAGTAAATATGACAAAATCTATCAACTTTCAACAAAAATAATTTGAACCAACAATCCTGCTCCATTTCCTCAATAATATGTTAGATTACATCAGATAGGCATTTGAGTTGCTTAAAACATCTTTAAAATTCATGAGTATTATGCAGAAATATTACTAGAGATAACTCAATTAATTTTCTGTGTATGAATAAAGGTGAAGTCAATTACATGGGCTCAAATTCATGAAATAAAAATACTTGAGAAAGACATAAATTAAACTTTCAAGTATATATGAATAGTTTCACAGGGAACCATGGGCAATTGAGCATCTGCTTACAACACTGAATATGAATGTCAGAAAGGAGATTTTTTCCCCTAAAAAAAATTCATAGTTTTTTCTTTAATGTTGAAACACCTTTTTTTTGAAAAAAATAAATAAATAAATGAGAAGAAAGAAAATAATAAATTCTTTCTTGTATTTGTTAAAAAAAAAATTATCCAAATGCAGTTGAATTGAATTGGACATGGGGAAATCAAAAGGACCGTATCAGTGAAACATGCACAGAGAGGTTCATGATTTTAGCAAAACCGGAATTTCCTACTAAATACTGTGATGAACATGATCTAAAAACAAAAAAGAAAATGTATATATCACAACTCTATACATTTATTGTTATTCCATGTTTATGAAGGCATAAAAATAGTATCACATAAAATTATAAAATATGTCATAAATACTACATGTTTTAAAATCTGGCTTTCTCCTTTGAAAAATTCACTTAGGAAAACCAACTCAAATTTTTCAAATGGTCAGTAATTTAAAAGGTGGCATGAGCTAAGTGGATAAGTACTCCTGGAATTAACAAATGAATATATTGATTTAAAATCTTAAATGAGCTCATTAGTATTTTATCGAAAGGCAGTCCCATTAAATATGATACCTTATCTAGCTTGTCCGTGATTTTGTCCTATAGAGTTGTAATTTTAAAAGAAGCAGCTAAAAACAATTAGATTTATAAATCACTGGTCTAGTTTAGTTCCATGTCAGTCACACTGTCTATCAGGACAACACGCTTAAGTCGCTTACCACTGTATATTTTCTATCATGTTAAATACGAAGAGATGGTCAACCCAACATTTGATAACATGTAAAACTGTTGGAATATTAATAATCTTTCATGTACTATAAAAAAGTTTATATGACAATAAAAGTTTACATAGTCTATGAGTTTCTATCTTTCTAAAGAAATGATTGTGATCTCAATTCCATACTTACTCAAGCAAGAGTACATATTTACCATGAACATTATAAAGTCTAAGAAGTCATACATTTCTATGTTTCAGGATTTCACAGTGGACACATATGTGCACACACACACACAGGTGTACACATGCACACACACATACACTGTAAAGAATTCCTTCCTGACAGTCATTGTGAGATGTTAGAAATGATCCTCCCAGTGTTATTTAAATGCGTATCTTCTCAATAACACTTAAAATTTCAGAGTCACATTACTACTCTCTTTAATATAAATACTGTCCTCTTACAGATAGCTACAAATTCTGTGGGGAAGCTTTCTTTTCAAAGCAATATGAAAGTTTCAGTAAATGAGGGGAAAAAAAAACATTTTACTTGGAATTCAATTTAATGAAAATAAAGTATATTAACTTCTGGTGCATTTGATATCTCAGGCAAAACAATTATACCCTTTCTATTCTGGCAAGAAAAAAAAATCAGTAAACCATTTGCAACTCTGGATTATTAATCCAGCCTATAAAATATACCAGAAAATATAATGTTGTCTGTGCTCTCTAGTCATTACTCTGGTCTCATTTTTCAATAGATAATATTGCACTTGCAGTGTAGGCCTTGATAACAGTGCCCGTAAATCCATTCCATATTTCACATTAATCATGTTCATGTAATCAGTGGCTATTCAACACAAATTTCCATCCTTTTTGTTGGGAAACAGTCACACTGGAGCTTTGAGCCTATTCAAGCTTAAGGGACTGTATTGCCATAATATGGACTGAAGTCTACTTCATCCACTTGCCACAGCTATATTAATGAAATTCTGTAGAAATGGAGGCCATCTACATTTAGCATGTTGTCATGTCAGGAGCTGGAACTTCCTAGGGAGTGGTTTTATTTTTCAGAATCCCAGTGCTGCTCTCTTTGATATGGAACTAAAAGAAGGCACAGCCATAGGTCCGTGGCAAATCCCTCCTCTGCATTTGCTGAGCCTTGACTGGCCAAGACAGGGATCTCGACAAAACAACAGCTCTTCGAGTAAAACGTGGGCATTTAAAATGTTTGAGAATCCTATGCGCATGTGTAAAGTAATCTCATATTATACACATCTGCATAGTAAAGCTATGCAGTAAGGTATCCACTAAGTTCTATATATTTTCTATTTTCTACACTTGCATTGCCAGAAAACTCATATATTCATAACGCATATGAGCATTTTGCTGAATACTCCACAGCACATAATTTTGGGAATTTCTAGTTACGGTATTGACTGATAATTGCTTTGCTGTAGCTACTTAATGGAATGTCATATAATGATGTCTTAAATTCTGGCTATTCTCCTGTGATACATTTTCGTAGTACCTCGTTTATATTCTGTTGTCAGTTTACATGTCTATATACTCGACCAGATTCACTCAATGACAAAGAAAACTGTTGTCAATTGTTTGTGTATCCCCAATGTTTAGAATTTTGTCAGGAGAGTTGTAGAAACTCAATACATATTTATTGAGTGTATGCACATAAGAATGAAAGAATGAATAAGTGAATAAAAGAATAAATGAGTAAAAACAAAAACAGCCATTTGATTTACTGCTTTACTCAGTAACGTGCTGGGATCTACAGCAAGGGAACAGAAAGAACTTTCAAGTGAGTTATTCCTCCTTTTTCTAGAAGCAATATAGTCAGAGAACACTTGGCATGTCAACCCTGAAATGTTGCCAGCCTTTTGCTCTGGCCACTATTTTATTCCTCTCAATAATAACTCCCACCAGAAGAATGGCAAGGAAAGAAAGAGAAGGTTAAACTGAATTCTGTCAAATGTTGTTAAGAGTTGGCAGCTCCAGGAAAGGTTTTATACCAAAGAGAATTGAATCTAGTAGAAAAAGAGGCTACCTGAATCACTGTGAATTTCATTTATCTGTGTATCTCTGTTCCTAATTATCACTGGTAAGTGACAGTTGGAAAGCCCATGGAGGTCTTAGAAGATTATAAATTTAGTAAATGGTCAAAGCATAACATTTAAAAATTTCAGTGATTCATGCAAAGAAATTTCATAATGATTTTGCATTTCATATGATGTTGAGGCTTGCTCCAACCAGCTTCTTTTTACATAAAATAAGATATTAAAGTTATATGGTGGTATCTGAAATTTCTATTGTGACAAGATCTAATTAGGCTAAATGAAATGTAAAGTTTGAAGGCTGGAACATAGATTCTCTTTCACTCACCCCAATCCTCCCCATATACAGAGACTTATTATATAAATTTATGTGTATATATATTTATATTCACTTATTTTATATATATGTGTGTGTGTGTGTGTGTGTGTATCATTTGGGCTCATATGTGTGTATATATAATCATTAGGGCTTATATACATATTCATACACTCCCGTTCACTTGACCCAAATGAAGGTAAGTTATAAGACTAAAAAGAGGTTTTTTTATACATATCTGAGAAGCAAGATACAGAGTCTCAATAATTCTTGTCATATTTAATTACAACTCTTGTAGAAAACACATCATATCAAAATAAAATGCTAAAATTTTAATTATTCCAAAATATATCAAAGCAAATATTTACTGGAAATTTTTAAAAAGCAGAAAAGTTTTATAGATCTCAATACATGTAGCCAATTTTTTTTTTTTTTTTTTTTTTTTTTTTTTGCTTAATAGAAAGTCTCATTGTTCTTCTCACAAGAATTTACAGCCATACGTTAGAGCTAACCACCTTATAGCATCAAGGCAGAAATCTGATCTCTTTGACAACCTGCCAACTGTTTGTATATGTACGTTCATTGATAACACTTTACTTCAGAGTCATTTTCACTAGTCTATTATAAACAGTTTGATGTATTCTACATAACTGAAAAATGAGGTCTTTAACAAATTATTTGAGAAGTGAATATTTTGCAGAGTTTCATAAACCAGCATTAGATAAGCATACAAATATATATAAGTTGAAGCATTTAAAAAAAACTGGACTATCTTCATTAGAAAAAAGCTATTAAAAGAGGAAGTTTGTTATTTAATAATAAAATATAAAATGTTATCCAAATTAGAATCACCAACCATAAAGAATATATAACTATAAGAACTATACATTGATATTAAATAAATGAATTTGATTTATGCAGCCTGGTTTTGTAAGTGTACCTCTAAATGGAAGATGAATAATGGACTTAGGAAATTTTTTTTTAATTTAAGCTGCCTTAACTCTTTTTTTTTTTTTTTTTAAGATTTTATTTATTTATTTGACAGAGAGAGATCACAAGTAGATGGAGAGGCAGGCAGAGAGAGAGAGAGAGAGGGAAACAGGCTCCCTGCTGAGCAGAGAGCCCGATGTGGGACTCGATCCCAGGACCCTGAGATCATGACCTGAGCCGAAGGCAGCGGCTTAACCCACTGAGCCACCCAGGCGCCCTTGCCTTGACTCTTTTTTCCCTCAGCTAAAATACCTTAAAGGTGACAGTATTAAACACTCAGCAAGAGATGCACCAAGTGAGCCTCATTAATATATATACAGACCAGATTTTCCCAGGTAATACCTATGTGTACAGAATTCCCATTCAATTTAAAAGGGTCATGATTACATAAATATATAAATGAAATCCTTAGCTTATTATTTGTCAAAGTAAACCCTACTCATTCTCTTTTTTCTTTGCATTTCCTTCTAAAATATTTATTTATACCAGCATCTCTTCTCTCTCTCTCTCTTTTAAATTAATAATACTATTTTAGAGTTCCTATTTTTTTTTTTTTTTTATTTATTCCTTGGCTCAATTTAGATGACCTACAACAGAGGTTTCTAAACACTAGTTTAAGGGCATTTGGATGGCTCAGCTCTTGGTTTCAGTTCAGATCATGATCTCAGGGTCATAAAAAAGAGCCCCTTGTGGTGCTCTGCCCTGGGCATGGAGCCTGCTTAGGGGTCTCCCTTCTCTTCTCTCTCCGACGCTCCTCCCCCACAAATGCACGCACCCTCAAAGGGAAAACAAAAACAAAAACCACTGGTTTAATTGTCAATCATAGCTACCTCTAGTGATTATTAAAAATACATATTTTAGGGTAGGCACATGGCCTACAGAATCCTGGGACCCAGGAATATGTATTTTTAATAATACAGGATAATTAATAATTGTTTAAAATGTCTTAACTACCTAAAATGCGTCTGGGATTTTCTTAAATATTCAAGGTTACTTTAACACAGGTCATCTTCACCAGGATCCATTGAGGAAGTTACTATTATTTAGATGGGAAAACTAGGGAAGTTATATAGATATAAGTTATCTATAGGGAAGTTATATAGATACCATAACTAGGGAGTTATGGTATCACTTCAGAATCCTAGCTGTTGATTTCTTGTCACTTACCCAGCCTCTTTTGGGTGAGTCTAACATTTAACTAGGTTTCTATAGAATGTCCAATAAATGTGGATAACCTCACAGGTAGCTACACTGTGCCGGCCTCTCAAACTAAACAAAAAGTGCCAAAAGAAGGAACACTATATATTCATATTTTGGATCCTTTACTTGAGTTCTTAGTATAGATTTGTTGAACTTATTCTTCTTTTCAAATCCTCGGAGTAGAAATCACCAAAATCATACGCACTGAGGAAACATATAGGAAACTTTCCTTTTATGATACGGCCTATTCTATCACTGACCTAAACACTTTCTCCTACGTCCCAAGCCCATTTCTTAACAGTCTTAAAACTCTTTTTTTTTAAGATTTTATTTATTTATTGACTGAGAGAGAGAGATCACAAGAAGGCAGAGAGGCAGGCAGAGAGAGAGGAAGGGAAGCAGGCTCCCTGCTGAGCAGAAGACCCGATGTGGGGCTCGATCCCAGGAACCTGAGATCATGACCCGAGCCGAAGGCAGAAGCTTTAACCCACTGAGTCACACAGGTGGCCCTTAATACTCATTTTTATGAGGAGTAATTCTTGTTACCATTAGCTATGATTTTTTTTTTAATTTTAGAATTTTGAACATATTTATGTTCCTAAATTTACTATTTGAGATTGTCTGTGGCTGAGATTCTAGAAAGCTAAAGGAAATGGCCAAAATTATACCTCATCTTAGTATGTAGCCCAGATAAGGTCCAGGTTTCAGGTCTAGAAACACAGAAAAATAAACTGAGTTGGATTAAGAAGAATTTATGCCCTTTCCCTCTAAGCATAATCTCTATGCACACTGTTCTTTTAAATACACTAAAAATTAACACAACGTTCCTTTATTATACTGGAATTCCATTCAGTGTTTTGTTTTGTTTTTCTGTGAAAAATGATTGCCATTCATTAGTTTGTTTACAGAGATATGACATATTTTTTTTTGTTTAGTTTTTAAATCTACCTTCTTTGTTTATGATAGCTACACAGAATGCACAATCATTCAAAATCTCCTATCTGTAGGTCGATAGAAACCTTTCTATAAGAATCAAAGTCAAAATAATGTTTCATTTCTTAAGCGGGGTTACATATATCGCTGTGAAATGAAAGCAACCCATGAAATTTTGTTTGGCTAAAAGTTTGCTTAAACAGAATAGAAATTCATATTTTCTGAGAGGAAAGGGAAATAAATGTACTTGAAAAATAATCCAGGTAACTTGAAGAATCAGATAATGGATTTCCATAAACACAAAGGCCTCAAAGCCTTCTCCATGCATGGGAAGGAAGTGGAAAAGCAAAAGGTGACAAGTTCTTTCTTTCTTACAATTAGACAGGAGGAATGCAGGAAGTGAGCAACGACTACTCAGGGAACAGTGCGCTCAATACTTACATGTGTGTCCGACATCCGTATGTGTCTCTACAAAGGAGGTCACCATTTTTTTGCACCATATATTGAAATTCATTAGGAGAAGCAATGGAGTAATTGCTAACCTCAGACACTGGTCTTGGAAAAATGATTCTCACCTTAATCAGCACAGAGCCTAGTTTGAATAATGAACACTGCAGGCATGTGTAGTGAGGTTAAAGAACAAAAACTGAAATAAAAACATTGGGGAATATCACTTGTTTTCACAAATTGCTTCCTCCTTTACATAATCTAGTTCCCACAATATGCACCAACCTGGGAAGACACCTGCACCCAGGAGTGGTAAATACTAACTGTGGCCAGAAGGGTGAGCTAATGAATGTATTGATATAATGAATCTAGATTTTAAACTTTACGGAGATAAGACATCCATATTTGATTATCAATGTCAAATACAGTCACTGAAACATACTGATGTGGGGAAACACAGGTAGAAGAAAAGTTATTAAATTTCTTTGCTTCCTAGAGCCCACTGAGAAGTCCTTGAAACAGGCAGAGTGACATTCCTCTAGGGACTCAACTGCCTCTACCTTAATACTTTGCAACAGGCAAAAGGCAGTCTTAGCCTGACCACACTCCCCCACCCCCATCAAGGACCCTGTATATCTACTTTAACATATAAAAATTCTTTTGGAAACTTCCTTTATCTCTAAACCCTCCAAGATATGTGCTGGCAATCATTCCCAAGCATATGGCTTACCGATATGCATCTAAAGGGTCTCATGACTAAGGCTTTATTAGATGGTAATAAATGATCTTTTCCCAACAACAGCTAGCTCCTCAAGGTCCTGGAAAACTTGCTTCCAAAATTCCTTAGAGACTCACGTTATCCCTGATCCCCTACCAACTGGCAAGTATATAGTGGACCACACCTCACAAGCCCAGGGTAGCAGCAGCTCTTTCTGCCCATGGGTCCTGTCCTCGTGCTTTAATAAACATTTCAACATTTCAAAACAAAGACGTCTCAAGAATTCTTTCTTGGTCGACAGCTCCGGACTTCACCCACTGAACCTCACTTATATTCTAAAACTTCATCAGTAATAAGCGGGCGATTATGTTTATAAATTGATATATACAACTTCTTTTCTCCATTAGACATGAGCAGCTTAAAGTTTGTCTTTCATTTCTCCATTTACAATGTACACAGTACCAGTACAAAGAAGATTTACAGTAAATGTTGTTTCATTGAACAAATGAATGGAGGCACCAAAAACAAAGAGAAAAAGGGTCCAGAAATCATAATCCATGAGAAAAATTAAGACCCAGAACTAGAAAGAAAATCAAGTGTCCAGGGACAAGAATACAAGTTCAAATATTGAGGTATTCCCTGAAAACTCTTGCACTAGGTTTTAGCATGTAATGTTTTTATTAGGATTTCTACTGTGTTGGCATATATAATCCTGGAATAATTTTCTGGCTGTTTTCTATACCCAATACTAGGTTGTGTGTGTCTGTACATGGATATGTTTCTGAGCATGTTAGAAATTTGGGAAAATATAGGGTAGGTGCATTGGGCAGCAAACATTCAGTATTCAGGCTGCAAAGGAGAGGTTGCAATCCATTAAGGCCTCAGATTAAAGTTTCACTTAGCTTCTGTTTTGCTGCAGCGTAAGAAGTATGATTAAACCTCAGGTAAGTGTCCTAAGGCTAAAATTATCCAGTTAGACTTAACATGCTCTAGGCATCTTTATATTAGTCCTATGTAATTGTATTCTATTCAGATTGCTTTATTTTACAAAAAAAGTAACTTCTTTTTTGTTTAGAATCACCTCTGAATACTATTTCATTTGGTATACTACTTATAGATGAACTGTAAACTTATTACAGTTTTGATTATATCTACCAAGTAGATTCTTAGTGAACTAGAAATAACAGTAAATATCATAGCAGTGTAAAGGCTTTCTAGAAAAATACTTATGCCTTAATTTAGTTTATCTGTTCACACGTGGATCTGAATCACACATATCCTGAATTTACCAAAGGGTGTTCAAGGCAGAAGTAACATGGCCAATTTGGAAAAACTCTAGATAGAAGTCCAATGTTCCAGTCTGTAAATGAGGACAATATTTCACCTCACTCCCAAATGTTAGCTAATGGAACATGAGTTTTTACTAAGTCTTAAAGAAATGAGAAAAATGTACTAAGTATTTCTATAAAACCAAATTTATTCAATTTAATGAAATATTCTTTCTTTTGGGATTATATGCTTCCCATTACTTTTGAATTCTTTTTTTTTTTTTTTAAGATTTACCTATTTATTTTAGAGAGAGAGACAGAGAAAAATTAAGTGAGGGGGGAGGAGCAGAGGGAGAGAGAGAGAGACATAGAATCTCAAGCAGACTCCTCAGCGACCAGGACTCAATCTCACAACCCTGAGATCATGACCCAAAATGAAACCAACCAAGAGTCAGAACCTTAACAAATTAAGTCACCCAAGTGCCCCAAGAATTCCCTTTTTTAATGAAACAATAGGAATAATAGAAGATAATCATAATAGTGAAAACAAATTTTTATTTAGGGAGCACTTTGAGTTTAATTTTTAAATCAGTGGTTGGTGAACATCATAATTACAGTTCTTCGAGATGCTTGTTGGGTTTCGCCTGTGAAAAAGAAAAAATGAATGATGCCTCCCCAAACGAACTTGGTCTGGCTTTTGAAGAAAACTGTGCGCAGTATTTGAACTTGGAGTTTATATAGCTTCAATTATTAATAAAAGCAGAGCAGTTGCTGTGTCATGTTAGAGATTGAGCAAGCCTAGGTAATGTCAAGTATTGTTTTAACACTTAATTTTAAGGGTATGTATTCTTTATATAACAATTTATTATTAACTGATTTAGATAACATGACTTCAGGTAGTTTAACTTATGAAAAGAAAGCACTCCCAAATTATTTGTAACTAACCTATCTGAATCTTAGGAAACATATTCTTATAATAAAACAATTTTATTAAAGGAAATTGTGTTCCTGGGCCATAAGTCTCACGTAAGGCTATTAACCTATGCAATATGTAATTAATATATATGATATCGTTTCCATGAGAAGCACATTTAAAGTTATAATTAAGGATGTCTAGGATGCCTAGTACTCAAAGCTCTGTTGCAATAATCCCAGGGATCTAAATCCATATTTCTGAAAATGAGGGAAAATTCCCTGTCCAACCACATATTCATTTAGTTGTTCATTCATTCAACAATGATATTGATCACGTACCATGCTCTGGAGACACAACAGTGAACAAGAAAGACAACTGCATGTTTTTTACATTATATTTATACCTAAGACACTCTCTTAGGAGGTATATAATAGTAAGATAATGTATCATATAAAGTTGGGTTTCTGATAAGTGTTAGAAAGGAAATAGTAAGTCTCTGTTAGAGCTTTCCAAGGTGGCTGTATGAAGCCCGAGGCTCCAGGGTTTTAGAATTCTAGGTGTATTCAAAACAGCCACTCCATGGAGGCTGAGGCATAAAAACTTTGCAGTAAGTGGCTCCATAATGACTATCCGAATAGCACTATTTTATCCTTATCATAAAATGGTAATGCAGCATATCTATTATTCAGTGTCATAGAACAATATAACAAAATATCCTAATGAAATTACATTAAAAATTGTGATAGATATTTTATTCTTAGAAATAAATAAACTATGTGCTTTAACAACTATGTGCTTTCATAGCAGTATGGAAACTATTATAATTAATAATGAAAACTTAAGGTTTTATTTGACAAAATTACTAAATTCTATGTAAAATTTCAGAAAATGTTAATCCATCAGTAATTAATGAATAATGTCCAAAAAATTAAGGTAAAATCCATGATCTAACAGCTAACCTCACATTGCACTATTACAAATTATAATACTGATCAGAAACTAGGAAAATAGAAATCAGCTGAAAAACCTGGAGAAATTTATGATAATAGAGGAAGAATAAAGTGGAAAGAATGACTACACTTCAGGAAAAGTTAAGTAGGAGATAAAATAATTACATAAAAATTTATTGAATTAGTTTAAATACAAAGGCAATCCTAGTGACATTTCAAAACCAAAAATTGAATGCTTTTAAGTTTGCTTGTCATTATTCAATGCTTTTCATATTAGTGATTTACAAATCTACTGGGGAGTGTGGTTGTCACACATCAACGATGTGCAGTTTGCTGACTACAGATGGGACAAGAACGTTCATTTTACTGCTATAAAGAACTGCACTTCTTTTTAAAATTGTAACAGAATAAACTCCCATTGTTATCTTTCTCCTTATGTTTAACAAATTGAAAGGTAGAGGTCTTTAAGGGCACAAATTACTGAAAATAATTTCATCCTCAAAGGAAGTTAACAAATTCAATAGACAAAATGGTCATTTAAAAACAACTGTTATTGGGTCACCTGGGTGGCTCAGTCAGTTAAGTGTCTGCCTTCGACTCAGGTCAGTATCTCCGTCCATGTCCTGGGATTGAATCATACATGGGTATCCCTGCTCAGTGGGGAGTCTGCTTCTCCCTCTCCCCACACCTCTTGCCCCAGCTCATGTGCACTCTCTGTCTCTCTCATATAAATAAAATATTTTAATTTTTTAAAAATAAAAACAACTATTATTTAAAAATAGGAATTGGCATAGATGGAATGACCACCTCAGATTTTAATGTCGCTATGCATGCTTGATCTGATTGCTACCACTCTAAGGGTATTTAAGACTTAGATAAGTAAAGAAAAAAAACTTTCCCTTATGGTGGAACTAAGTAAGCTTGATCATATGTGCTCCCCTACATAAATTATAGAATGTAAAAGAAGCACTTAGAGATATGTTGTGGGGGAAAAGCCACTAAATGCAGCAATAGACTGAGATAATAGAAAAGAAAGACATGCATGTAAAGAGTATTGTGCTACCTATTTTTTTCTGAAATTGCCAATTTATTATATAAAATATATAAAATGATTACTTGTCTTTTTACATAGCTTTATAGATAACACTCATCTATGAATTATTTATTTATTTATTTATTTATTCATGTTACATATGCACTTCATTTCATGCACAGATGCAATCATACAGTGTAGAATAAAGAAAGCAAGCTGTTATGTTCTTCAGACATCAAATGATGCTAGCTATGACATTCAGAAATATTAAGATATCAAGCCTTTAAAGTGCTTAATATTTCCCTCTGAGTTCTCCTATGAGGTAAGTCAATATTCTCAACCCTAGAAAGATTTAGTAATTGACCTACTTGACCTAATTCATAAAAGGAGGCCAATGCAAAAAAATGAGCTAAATTTAAAAATCTCCTTGTAGCTGCGGTTGTGACTACATGATAAGAAACTGTCTACAATATAATAAATGATTCAATTTGCAGTTAAAAATAAGTAAAACTGATTTTGGAATCCCCAACTGACACAGCCAGTATCTGGATTCCAGTATGTGGGTCTGTTAGCAGTTATTTTAATCTTTATTTAAAGAAGGCACTTCAATAAATGTTAACTGAATATCACATACAGCCAAGTTATACTTTGAGCAACAGTTTTACATTTTGAAAAGAGGCATTTTGTAAAACATGGCTTGATATTTAAATTTGTCCCTGGCAGTGGAGAAATAAAACATCAATTTACTGCAATAACAAAAAACACTTTTGAATTTCTGAGGTTTGATAAATACTGCAGTAAAGTTCTAACATATCATTGAATACAAGATTTACTCTTTATGTTTCCCAAAGTCCACAGAAAATATCACTATTATCTACTTCGTTATTTTGAAAAAATATTTAAATATTATTTATCTGATTTTAGAGTTTCAAATTTCATTGTTAAAATCCTTTACAAGACTTGAACTGTTTTATGTATTCAATTGTATAACAGATAATCTCCAGTCCTGAAACACTGTTTTAAGAAGTCAATGTCTGTTGCATCTCTGTATCCTGAATGCCTAGTATAATTCTAGAAAATCAAAAGATTTGTTGGATATATATTTGTTGAACAAGTGGATGACTGACTATATAAACCACAACTACATCAAGAAATTAAGTCCAAGGGCATAATTTCAATGTTATATGCAAGATCATATAATTTCAAATCAAAGTTTTATTTAGAAAATCCACTTGTGCATGTGTGATGCAGTAGATTTAGATAAGATACAATATTTTCACATGACATGAAATCAATAGACTCTTCTGTGAAATTTTGCAGTTTCTTTCTCTGTCCTATCAAGGGGCAATAGATGAGATTACATAGATGTTTAATTAAAGCATGAGCTAAATAAATAATTCAGTTTCTCATTTATGTAAATGAAAAGGGAATTTATCTGATTGACCCTTGGAAAAAGTAGATCTGAAATCTCCAACAGTAGCTTGCATGTTGAGCTCACTGTTTCTTTAATATGAATATAGAATAAGCCTAATGTGGCCCATCCAACTGTGTGTAGGCTGTAATTTTCAGTGACAGACTAGCTAGTTGTTATTATGGTGCCTTGGACAAAATTTCCAGACGTGTAGGAAAGTGGCTCATAGGCACTGTTCCATATGCCATTATGATAAAGGAGAAAAACATATTCCTTCACTCCTAGTTCTCTGTATCATTGCATTCAGATAGGTTTTAAAAGACAAAGTTCTTTATTTTGAAGAAAATGTTTCCTAAACTGTGTTTCACTGAAAGTTCTTCACAAAGATGTTCCTGAATATAGTGTGTAAAATGTTTCCTGATCAAGTGTGGGTTAACCTGCGGTGCCATTAACATGTTTAAGGCTTAGTATAATGCAGCAGGTAGAGAAAATTAAATGTTTAGTCCATTTAATTTAAATTTCCCCAACTTACTTAAGTATAGAACTCCTTCAGCTTCACACATTTATTTCCTGTTTCAGTCTTTAGTAAAATATCACTTTGAGAAATATTGGACATCAATTCAGGAGTTCCGGTCCTCCTGAATTTATTTGCCTAAAAGTCTGTCTTGCTTAATAAATACATATTCACTTAATGGAATGTATAGTTTAACCAAAAGAAAGAAAGAGAAACAGAGAGCAAGAAAGAGAGAGGGAGAGATCTATCTCCAATAATTCTCATTGCCTCTTCTGGGTCTGACCACATTATAACTTAATACTCCTTTAGAAAAATAGAAATTGGCACCTGTCTTAGTTCAGGTTCTATAACAAATAGCACAGACTAGGTGACTTCAACAACAAATATTTATTTCTCACAGTTCTAGAGTCTGGGAAGTCCAAGATGAAGGCTCCAGCAGATTTAGTGTCTGCTTACAGAGCAACACCTTCCTGCTATATTCTCATATGGCAGAGAAGGAGAAGAGGATAGAGACACAGAAGGACATACTTCTCTCCCCTGCCTCCTCTCAAAAGGCCACTATTTACACCTTGAGCTCCACTCTTTCAACCTAATTACCTTCTGAATGCATCACCTCCTAAAAGCCTCCCATTATGATTTTAACATATGAATGGGAGGGATGTGGCCCAGTCAGTACAGAGCAATCAATACCTAAAATATCAAACTTCAACAAATTCACACCTCAGTTCTCAGACTTAACCACTCCACGTAGAACCATAGAATTGATTTCTTCATTAGATTTACACAAATTCAAACTTTGAGCTAATTCATGGTGCTAGTATTTTTGTACACATTATTATCACTTATTCTGTCAGATTTCAAATCAAAGTCAGAACTATAAAAGCATAAAATGTGGGGGTGCCTGGGTGGCTCAGTGGGTTAAGCTTCTGCTTTCGGCTCAGGTCATGATCTCAGGGTCCTGGGATAGAGCCCCGGCATCCAACATCCAGCTCTCTGCTCAGCAGGGAGCCTGTTTCCCTCTCTCTCTCTGCCTTCTGCTCTGTCTACTTGTGATCTCTCTCTCTCTGTCTGTCAAATAAATAAAATCTTAAAAAAAAAAAGGCATAAAATGTGGGCATTAAAAGAATCTTAAAAATTACCAACAATCATTTTTTACTACATGAGTAAACTGAGATAATTAAAGTTTGGAACAACTCACAGATTGTTATCATTATTGTTTGTTGTACTGTTCTTGCCATTGTCTTTGTGGTGGTGGTTTTCACAGTTTCAGGCAATATGAATTCACTTTTAAAGAACACTCTTTAAAGTGTATTGGAAATCTGACTGAAAGGTCCCCCAATAATGGGTCCATGATCAAGGGAGCGAGACTGATACAAAGCAAAGGTCAAGCAAAGCTTTATTTAGCGCCAAGCATGGAGAAAGAAACCGACCCGATGGGCCGTCTGTTACAAAGAGGCGACCCCTCCCTGTCTAACAGACTAACTTTTATAGAGCAAAGGCCATGTTGTTGAGCCTGGCTACATGCAGGTGGCCAATGAGATTATAACACACAGAGAAAGCTGCAGTCATGCTAGGTCCCACACAGGTGGCCAACTGAACTACAATTCACCCCATAGTAGCTATTGGAACTAGTCTATCACCTTGGTCAGAATTGGCGCCCAAAAGGCAGGGCCCACACTCCTTGGTAGCTAGGGAGACAGCATGCACGCTTTACTGATTGGATGTCTTCACCTGGCCCGACTCATCCCTGCATCCGGGCTCTGTTCTCTCTACCTGACATGACCCACCCTTGTATTTGGGCTCCGTTATCTGGCACTGGTTGACCATATTTTACTGGTTTCCTGGACTTGCTTTTAAGTAGATTCCCCTGGGATGGGGGGGCAGGGGCAGTTTAAGTTTTACTGCATAAACAACAAAATCACTGTTTCACCGGATGGAATCACTCTGGCTAAACAGGCCCTTACACTGACCACACTGCACTACTACAAAGAACCCCAACTATAAAATCCTATGGTTCATCATTATTTTTTACACAACTTGTCCTAAAGTTTCCATCTGAGGGAGTGGAGTGCATAAGAGAATATTTAATTCAATATTTTACTGATTGAGTATATGATATTGTATCTTCATACTCATTTCTACTTTCAAAGAACAACACAATAAACATGTAGATGTCAGGAATGAACTTCAGTGCACTAAAAAATAATGCTACCATGAAAACCACAGATGGCTGGCTAGCTAGAAAGCACTATCAAATAGCTGATGACATGATAGCTGTCTTTCACCTTCTGGATTAATGACATACTAATAGCACTTTTTGGAACCATATTAATTTTCCTAATATTATTGCTGAAATTATATATGCTATTTTTTATCCTAACAACCTCAATCTGTATATTTTAAGAATATAAAGAACTCAAAATTTATAAGATGATATAAATACCAAATACCATCATTTCTATTAATCACCTTCAAAAATCTCATTATTCAGTCTGGAATCAAAAGAAAGCTAACAGTAAACCGGAGAATCTTGCTTAATGGAATGACTTCATGTCTCAGGATTATACTTATTGTTATGCCTCTAATTGTGCAGAGTGGAAGGATTTGTGACATAAACTGAGTAATCCTGCATTACTTGAATAATTTATAATCTCAGCAGAGCTTGTGATTCACTGGATTCCAACATACTTGCATGTTAAAATCTACTGAAAGTCCAGGCATGCCCAAATATGCAAACCTCTGTTTAAAATGAACTTCTCCAGGGCGCCTGGGTGGTTCAGAGGGTTAAGCTTCTGCCTTCAGCTCAGGTCATGATCTCAGGGTCCTGGGATCGAGAGCCCCACATGAGGCTCTCTGCTCAGCAAGGAGCCTGCTTCCTCCTCTCTCTCTGCCTGCCTCTCTGCCTGCTTGTGATCTCTGTCTGTCAAATAAATAAATAAAAATCTTAAAAATAAATAAATAAATAAAAATAAAATGAACTTCTCCAACATCCTTGGCATCTATTCTGTCCTGATGTATATAATGTAGAATGGAATAAACAAAGGATTAAATTAGACATTCATGGAGCAAAGGAACATTATTCCATCTGTGTTCCAGAGCAACTACTAAGAAATAAAGCTGAATTAGAATGTATTTTCTGAATAAATTCAGATCCACAACCTACGGCACTACACAGTCATACTAGCATTCTGGATATGTTAAAATAACATAAGGAAATCCCACATAAAGGAACAATATTAATCAATAGTAAATACTGGCTTCCTCTTTTGTTTTTATATTTTTGTATCTGCAACTTGCTCATCAGGAAGAGACTTGGCTTTAGATGCAGCACAGGGACTTTCAGAACCAGGTCAGCAATCACAAGGGTGATTTTCTTGGGCTCTAAGGAAACAATGAGCTAATAAGATGCTATTAGTTTTATGCCTACTCATAATAACTAGATGTAGACAGAAATATCCAGCCAAAGTAGCCTGGAAGCTACAGAGATATTTGTGTTACAGAAAAGAATGATGCATACAGCATAGACAATACAGTCAATAATACTGTAATACGCTTATTGTGGTGAGCATTTCAAAATGCATATAATTGTTCAATCACTATGTTGTGCAGATGAAACTAATCTAATACTATATGTCAACTATAGCTCAATTAAAAATTAAAATATAAAGAATGATGACAACCAAAAGATACGTAATCTGTCACTGCAAGGAAGCCCAAAATACAAGGATGGTGGGAAAAATAACACTAAAATTTTAAATAAATCAAATAGACCCCTCCAATAAAATTACTGAATGTTGGATAAAATCCATATGTATTATAGAAATTGTACTCCTGCTCTAGAGTAAAAATACATATATCTCTTTTCAGAGTTTTAAATTTTCAGAGAGTTAAACTTTCATAGATTTGTTTGAGGCCACTGTCTTAATCTGTTCAAACTGTTATTTCAAAATAGCCACAGAGAGGGTATGTTATAAACAGGAGAAATTCATTTCTCACAGTTCTGGGTGGCAGAGTAATCAGATGAGGAACCTCTTCCAGGTCTCGGACTTCTCACTGTGTCCTCACAGAACAGAAGGGGGCTAGCTAGCTCTCTGGCCTATCTTTTATTAGGGCATGAATCTCATTCATGCGGGCTCCATTCTTATGACCTAAGCACATCCTAAAGGCCTTACCTCCTCATACCATCACGTGGGGCTCTGTGATGTCAACACGAATTTTGATGAGGACACAAACATTCAGATCATAGCACCCACCAGTCTACAAAATGATCATTCTGCTTTTGATAAATGGTTTTCTCCTTTCACTGTGAATCTTCACTTCTTGCTACAATTAGAGCACATTCCTGTTTTGTTTTTGGGAAAGTGAATTGTTCATCATGGGAAAAAAAAATATTTTAGAAAACTCTCTGTGTGTACCACGCAAATGGCCAGGTGACTTCTGGTAAAACCTCTTAAGTCTTTATTAATAAAGAATCTTGATGCTTTATTTAACAAGCAAACACATTTTTCCATCTTCACATTTTAAGTCAATATACTTAGTAAGATAATGATCAAGACATAATGACATTATAAGTGCATCAGTTACTAAGTATCTCTGGGGAAAATAAAAATAAAAACAAAAACCAAGAATAGAAACCAAGATAACCACACACACTGATAAAGGCCAGGCAATGTGCTAACCAGTGTTTCCTCATCCTAATCCTTATAAGAATATTGTTCAGTAGGCAGTCTTATACATAATCTATAGATGAGGAAAGAGAGATACAGAGATTAACCAATTTGCTACACATTAGTAGTAAGGGGTGAAGCCAGATTTATCATCTAGATGAACTGTTTTCAAAGTCTCCATGTCAACCACACTGCTTCTAGGGAGGTCAGTATTTAAATAAATTAGTAATTTGGCCTGAGCCCAATAGAGAAGGGACCCCAGAGTTGTGTGTACGTTTGCGCAGGTTGTATATTTCACAATTCTAGGTGATGTCATGCAAACTTGTCTGTTTGCATAGGAGAGGAACTGAGTCCTGTTTATCAATGTAATCTCAGTGCTTGGCTTATATTAGTCTATTGGTAAAAATGAATTACATAATTAAATAATCCTGGCTCAGGGCTGCATGACACAGAATGAATTAGAACCCTTTGATGTTGCTTTCCATTATTCTATTTTTAGCCAAAAATGTGCAGTCTTTTGGTTCCAAACAATCACCACTTCCTAGAGATTCAGATGTCTAGTTATTTATCAACCAGTAACAGATACAGTGAATATAAATCTACATCAAAGGCATCAGGGGACATGCTAGAGGTGAAGACAAAAAGGTCTTTACACTGGAGAAACTTACGGTAGTCACACAAACAATAGGTAAATCTAAAATATCCAAATTTTAGTGTGTTCAATACACAATAAGTGCTCTATTGATTCAGACTAGGAAGTGGTCACCCTGCTGGGGGGTAATGAAAGGTTTCGTGTATTGTGTCTTCAGCTGGGTCTTGAAGAATGTGATTAGTGGTGAGATGGGTTATATGGAGAGTGGGAAGGGAAGCAGTTCAAGCAATTTGTACAAAACGCTAGAGGTAGAAATTTATATGAGTCCTTTGTGGAGTTAAAAAGAGAGAATTTAGTTCATTTGGAGGAAAGTGTAGTGGGGTATAAGCACAAAGACCACAGCGGCTAGGTTCCGGAGCACAGAGATTCCAGGCTGAGCAATCTGGACCATCCCTTCCTGCATTAGTGCAAGCAATGAATAGCATAAAAGGAAAAAGAGAGAGAGAGAGAGAGAGAGAGAGAGAGAGAGGGAGGGAGAGAAACAGAGGGAGAGAAAGAATAAGGCAATGAATAGCAAAAGCCTCAAAAACTTCAAACACAAGAGGAGTCTTGAGCATTCTCTCTCCCCCTGCTGCCTTTAATGGAAATAATCAACAGGAATGCTGGATGATTACAGTATATTTTTTCTCTGTGGGAGAGGGAGATTATGTACTCAGAACCATAAAGCATTTTGCTTGCAAAATTAATTCAAATTGACTTGCATGGGAGCACTGTCACATGAATTGAAAACAGCTGAAGAATGGTGAGAGGAGGAAGAAAAGATTATGATAAACAGCAATCAAACTACTCAGAAAAATACCTAGTGTTTGGACCCCAGGGACCTCTTCAAGGCCCAGTTTTATTTAACATCTTCATTAATGAGTGGGAAGATGGGAACAAAAAAAAAAAAAAATCATCATATTCACATATGGAAACTGGTACAAATAGCAATGAGAACAGAACATTTTTTTCAGAAGGAAAAGGATTTTAGGCCCAGATTTTACATGGACCACAACATTTGGCAAAGAAAATCTGGACAGAAACCTAGAAATCCTCATATACCTAATGAGGAAAAGGGAACCATGCGGACCCAGTAGGAAACAGGTGGAAACAATATTTGGAAATGATCCAAGTGTGTGCACAGGTGTCTCACATCACAGGCAAGGTGACAGGAACTTGTACATGACTCTTTAGAAATGATCTGAAACTCTTCACATTTATGCTCCCTGCTTGTTATACAGACCAATGGAAAAATCCATCAAAAAAGGAATGAATGGGAAGAATTAAGTATTTCAGTAGAACACTAGACAAGGTGTTGAGAATGGATAACATGGCTGTACACACTGCAATCTGGAGGGAAAAAGAGACAGAGGTTGAGATGGAGGGAAGAAAAATTTCACAGCACGAATTTGTAAACAGGGAGGAAAATAATTAGTTGTGGAGCCATACTTTCCTGCAGAAGTAGGACTTAAACTATGGTCTGAAGGATGAAGCCTTCAGCTAGGTGATTACAGGCAGGTGAAGGAGGAAGGATTAACAAAAGGATTTCATGGATAAGGTCATTCTCCAGTGTATATTTGTGAGTGTCCCTTACAATGTGGGAATGTGTTTTGAGAGCTTCTAAAGAAGAAAATATTTACAATATTTTACAGTGACTTTGAACAAATAAAGTGATACCTGATAAATAATACAAACATATCTCAATCCCACTTTATAAGAACATACTGTGACTATTGCTAGTTCATGCAATATAATTGCATATATCAAAGACTAAAAATACAACATCTGTCTCATATGCCAAGGCAGAGCTGGACATTTTAAAGAACTTTCTTCATAATTGCTAAGTTTGCATGTGGGAAATCTAAATGCAAAATTGTGCTTCTTCTAAACTTCAGTGTATGCTTAATGACTATCTTGAATTCCTTAAATTATTTATCTTAATTACCTTACGGGTTGGGTGTTCTTTTTGTTTTTGTAAAAAATAATGAATACAAAGCTACTTTGGAACAGGATTGTTCTTCATTATACTGGCATTTGCATTATATAGTATAATATCCATTCCCTTTAGAATTATTTTCTATCACTGTCCAAATAAAGTGCTTTTCTATATCCACTAATGTGTTCTTTTTTACCCACTTTAGCATTACGTTAATCTTTATTAGCCTCTCCATGCTCAGTGTGGGCCTCAATGCTTGTCATTATCTTTCCTCTCCTTCAGCGGAAAGCAAAGCCAAAATAAGATTCTGGCAAAACTTACCTTGATTATAACCAAGATGTAAGAGATTACCAGTGTTTAAATATTTCCCATCCTTTGCTTTTAATTTTGGGGAAAGTGAATCACACACAACCCACCACCCCCAACACACACACACTTTTGGTAAATCTGTGTATCAGAATAGAAAATCCAGTGTAAGTTCTTCCAGGTTCGAGTGAATCCACGTAACACACTAACAATGTATTCACAGTCCATTTTAAGTAATCTAAACCTGAGTTGTTTTCAACTTCAAAAGTAAGTACACAGGTTCTCTAGCTCAAAGAAATCAGAAAATAGAACAAAGTGACACTAAGACAAGAAAAGCCACAAACTCCTGTTTTGAAGTGTCTTGAATGGAAGATTATTGCTTGTTATTTCTCCCCCCAGGCAGAGATCTGGTCACTTTGTCTCTATTTTATTACAAATATGATTTAAGTCAATATTCTGAAATCTTTCTCAATTGAATAAATTATTGCAAATGATGCTAATAGCCCCTATGATCTGCATAGGAAAAGATTTCACAATAAAGCTTACTTTATTTGACTGAAAGAAAAGACAGGGAACATAAAAGAAGAGCTTTCAGGACAATTCAGAAGTGAGACCCAGGGGACTGTGTGGCTTGCCCATTGTGTGCTCCAGGAAGTACAGAGAACTCAATGGGGAAATGGCAGGCTCCACCAAAGCAAGGGAGGCAGGTGTATCTTGTGATCTTTTGTAAGAACAACACATGGAAAAAAAAAAAAAAAAAAGAGCAATAGTGGAATTTCTGAGACATAAGAGCACAATCTACTCTAAACAAACATCATGACCATTAATTTGATTCTCCCAAGAATAAGCCTTGAAACGAGTTGTTAAAATTTCTAAGAAAACAATGTTATTTACAGCTATGCTTCGAGTATATAGATTAATCAATATTAAATGCTCCAGAAGATGGCTAAAATAAATTCAATGTAATTTAAAGGAAGCAAAATACATCTTCAGGTTGTGTACAGATAGGCTGATAAAGCAATGGATACAAGTTTGAATATTTAAGGGAAGAAAAAAAAAGGGAGAGAGAAGAAAGCCATAAGTGAGGAAATACTTATTTTATTTTATTTTATTCTTTAGATTTGTTCATTTATATTAGAAAGAGAGGGAGGGGCAGGAGAGAGGGAGGGAAAGAATCTCAAGCAGACTGCTGCTGAGCCTGGAGCCTGACACAGGGCTTGATCCCAGAACCCTGAGATCATGTGATCAGGAGATCATGCTCTGAGCTGAAACCAAGAGTCAGATGATTAACTGAGCCACCCAGGTGCCCCTAGAAGATAGTTATCTGAGAAGAGTCTATCGGTTCTGCTGTTATTCAGCCAAATGGTTCAATCAGAAAATTAGGATAAATGTATTGCCATGAAGTTTGTTCATCTTATTCTAAATATTTTCATCATTTTAATTGAAATGTGATTTATACAACATAGCTTTTACCTTTAAAGAAAAATACATTCTTGAAAGTTTTGCTTGTCTTTTCCTAAAGTCTAGATGTGGAATTTGCTATGATATATGCCATTTAATGGGAAAGTGAAGATAATAAAGTCTATTCATTTAAAAAAATTAAAATAGTTATAAAATTACAAGTATTTTATTTTATTCTTAAGATTTAATCTACTTGCCAGAGAGAGAAAGTGAGAGCACAGTAGTGGGAGTGGGAGGGAGAGGGAAAAGCAGGCTCCCCAGTGAGTAAGGAGACCAATGCTGGGCTCCAATCCAGGACCCCAGGATCGTGATCTGAGCCGAAGGAAGACACTTAACCCACTCAGCCACCCAGGCATCCCAATTTACAAGAATTTAGAAGTAAAATCTTATGCAAACACCAAAGAAAAACTGCAGGGATAAGAGTCCATCATGAAATCAACAAACTCAGGGTCTCTTTATTATCCCTCAGCCTCGTTCTTAAGAATCATTTATTGCTGTTGGGGCACCTGGGTGGCTCAGTGGGTTAAGCCTCTGCCTTCGGCTCAGGTTATGATCTCAGGGTTCTGGGATCGAGCCCCACATCAGGTTCTCTGCTCAGCAGGGAGCCTGCTTCCTCCTCCTCTCTCTCTGCCTGCCTCTCTACCTACTTGTGATCTCTGTCTGTCAAATAAATAAATAAAATAAAATAAAAATAATAAAAAAGAATCATTATTGCTGTTAAATTATGTCTTCCTAACAGGTTGA
Organism: Lontra canadensis; assembly: GCF_010015895.1. Classification (NCBI taxonomy): domain Eukaryota; kingdom Metazoa; phylum Chordata; class Mammalia; order Carnivora; family Mustelidae; genus Lontra; species Lontra canadensis. The sequence continues at coordinate 14,794,805 of NW_022630995.1, read as the reverse complement.
AACCAAAAAAGTTTGAGAACCTCAATATAGAATATTAATGATAGGTGCTCGGGAGGAAAAAAGAAATTACTCAAATAAGCAGTAAAATTTAGAATTGAAGGTAACCATGCATATTTTACATCAATTAGCCAGAAGTCAATCTGTGTTTTGCTTGTATTTTTTTGTTGTTGTTTCTGTTCTCAATTAAAAGCCAGTTTGGGGGGAAAAATGAGTTTACAACCCTTCTTAAATTTACTCAACATGAGATTGGAGTATTGAGTATTGAAATATGAAAATTCTTGAAGTCTACTGACTTCATTCAATAGTCAAATGCCAAACATATAGGTGATCGGTTATCGCTTTTAATTACCAAAATGTTGCTTTCTGGGTATATCTGGAAACAGCAATAGGGAAGCAGCTTTTAAATCAAGCAATATCCTCTCTATTTCTTTGATAGTTTAGGGATCAAGTGGTGCACTAAAATACATTATCTTATCCTAAAAACAACACTGTGAGACAAATGACATAATAGTCACACAACCTCACCCGACACTTAGGAAAGCCAAAATTCACAGAGGTCCCCATAACAATAGGAATTATAGATACAGCTGGGAGTCATTTAATTCATTCTTTTAGTAATCTACTATATAATTATATGTGTGTGTATTATATACACACAATATAACAAACACAACATACTTTTGAGCACCTCTGTGCTGTATATACATTTTTTTTCAAATACTTATGATCTGGCAATGAATAGAATGCAACCCACTCTGGCTCATTTAAAACTTTTTTCAGGTGAATTTCCTTTTCAGCATCAATTCCTCTTTTATATAAACTAGGAATCTGGGCACCATCCAGAACCCAGTCATGTCTCTGGAGACCTAACTGTTTGGAGGACTTCGCCTCTGGTTTAAAATAATCAGTCTCCTGGAAGAGCAGGGCTTGAAATAGAATCAGTCTTTTACAGCTGCCTAACCTTGAGCAATTCACTTACCCTTACTGAGCCTTCTTTTCCTCATCTATAAGTATAATACTAAGTATCTTTTTTTGCATTGTCATTGTTAGTGTTAAATGAATTTATGTACTTGAAGTATTTTTCACAGGAAGACAATTAGAAACAGTGATCTGATACCAGATGTGCCAAATACAATACATGTGGTGTTTCCAGTGTGGCACAAATTACCAGAGAGACCTTGAGCAAATACTGTCACCTCTCTGCCACTTTTATACATCTATAGAAAGAAAAGATAGGACTAGAAAGCATTTCATCTACCACATTGTTCTAACACACTTTGATTACTCATTCTAAAAATAATAATGCTGCCTCAGCTCCAATGTCAAGGACTTTTGTTTTCTTCTGTGCCATACTCACGGTGCCTAGAAAACTCACTGACACATACTAAGTTCCCAGTCCTGTTGAATGAATGCATGCAGGAAATTTGCATAAATAGCAAACCTTGTTGTAACATAGTACTTCTAGATATGTCCATATTAAAAAAGGGAAGGAGAGTTTAAGTTACTAGCACGAAGTATGTGTGCGTGACCTGCATACACATACACATACAGTCTCTCTCACATACTGTGGCTAAAGAGCACATGCTGAAGCCCAGATTTGAATGATGTTTCCTGATGAAGGGGAAGTACTCAAAGAAAATCTATCTAGAAGAAACTATCCCAGCATGTAACAATCAGAGATTTATTTTTTAAAGACCCTCCTGAAACAAAAGAAAATCCTGATGACTGTAGTTCTTAAAGATATTATTTATTTATTATTTGATAGAGAGAGACACATGTGCAGGCACACAAGTGGGGGGGGCAGGGGTGGAAGGACAAACAGACTCTGCTCTCTGAGCACTGAGCCGCACTCCACTAGATCTCTGGACCCTGACGTCAGCACCTGAGCTGAAATCAAGAGTCGGTCATGTAACCCCTGAGCTACCCAGGTGCTCCAACGATTGTACAGTATTAAATGACTCTAAAATACTGCTAACGTTACAGCCTAGCAACTGAAATAACTTGCTGACTCTCACAAAATAGCAACCTTTATTCAGCTTTGGGCTGTTGAGGCTACAGAAGGCTGCTAATTCCAGTTCTGAAAGTTCCAACTAAACAGAGAAGCTGGAAATTCAGATCGTATTTGGAATCTCTCAATCTGTAATGCTGACAAGGAATTCAAATGGATATACTTATATGGAAAAATAAGCAAAACAAACAAACAAATAAACAAACAGTTGGATCTCTTGGTATAAGGAGAATGGAAATTCAGTAGATCAAAGAAAGAATATTTTCTGAATGACAACACTGTGCCAAGTTGTACTCTCAGTCCCACTATTTAAATCTTGATGTAAAACTGTAGCTCAGTAATTTGTGCTCCATTTTATAAATTTTAAAAACAATAAAGTAAGTTATTGTTTTAATACATATTTACGGAAGTTCTCTTATATGCCAGGACCTGAGCCAACTTACAGAAACACTGCAGAATGGTAACACGAGATAGCCATAAGAAGCCCAGGAGTTGACAAGCATAGAGAAAGTATCACAGGAGCAATGATTGTTTCTAAGAAGTGTGTGGAACATGTGCATGACTTTAAGGGAGGGATAACAGTGTTTCTTTTAAATACTTGCCTAATTCTTAGGTGCAGACTTGGCGTAAATAAATAAAATATTCATTCCTAAGGCCTGAAGTTTGAAAAATATTCTGAAAAGGAGAATATTCTTATTTACTTAGTTTAATAATGGCTTTCAGACTGGGGGAGCTCTGAGTTAGATCAAATCAATACAGCCTTACAAAAACAGTCTTCCAGGAAGCTATCAGATCAAATAATGACAACTCCCTGGGATCAAGTCTTTGAAGAATCTCCTGTCCCACTCTGCCTCTCCAGGGCCTGCTAGCCTGCTGCTTTTTACCCCGCCAGCCGGTTTTTGGTTTTTCAAGGCTACCTCACAGCTGGAGAGGCAGGAAAGGACATAAGGAACCTTAAATGCTAAAGCTATTAAAATAAACTAAAAGAATGAAAGAAAAAAGACAATATCCAGTTCCAATAAATAATAAAAATTTAACCTAATTTAATCTTTAATTTTTTTAATGCTCAAGTTAATGCTGCTGTTCTAACAATATTCCATCATTTTTCTTGCATAAATGATCCCTGCATTGCTCCAAAACTGGTTAATTTCTGGAGTTCTGAAAAATTGATTCTGACAATATTTGCCAGTTTTCTCATGGCTTATATGGAGAAGACTATTTGCAGAGGCCCTTACTCCAAAATTTTTGATGGCCTCACTTTTGATCTATGTATCATCTAATCATAAATGGTAAAACCTACTAACAATAGAGTAATATATTAATTCTTATTAGAATTAATTACACTTTGGATGGGGGAGTCAAGATGGCGGAGAAGTAGCAGCTGAGACTACTTCAGGTAGCGGGAGATCAACTAGATAGCTTATCTAAAGATTGCAAACACCTACAAATCCAACGGGAGAGCGAAGAGAAGAAGAACAGCAATTCTAGAAACAGAAAATCAACCACTTGCTGAAAGGTAGGACTGGCGGAGAAGTGAATCCAAAGCGACGGGAAGACAGACCGCGGGGGGAGGGGCCGGCTCCCGGCAAGCGGCGGAGCAACGGAGCACAAAATCGGGACTTTTAAAAGTCTGTTCCGCTGAGGGACATCGCTCCAGAGGCTTAACTGGGGTGGAGCCCACGTGGGGTCAGTGTGGCCTCAGGTCCCGCAGGGTCACAGAAGGATCGGGGTGTCTGAGTGTCGCAGAGCTCGCAGGTATTAGAACGGGGAAGCCGGCTACAGAGACGGAGCCGAGGAGTGACTCTCAGCTCGGGGTTACCTTGAACCGGTCACAGGCTCGGTGAGCTCGGAGCGCGGCGTGAGGCCAGGGTGACGGGAGTAATTGGGCGCTGTTCTCTGAGGCGCACTGAGGAGTGGGGCCCCGGGCTCTCGGCTCCTCCGGGCCGGAGACTGGGCGGCCGCATCTTCATTCCCGTCCTCCGGACTCTACGGAAAGCGCTCAGGGAACAAAAGCTCCCGAAAGCGAACCCGAGCGGATTACTCAGCCCGGCCCCTGGTAAGGGCGGTGCGACTCCGCCTGGGGCAAAGACACTTGAGAGTCACTACGACAGGCCCCTCCCCCAGAAGATCAACAAGAAACCCAGCCAGGACCAAGTTCACTTACGAGGAGTGCAGTTTCAATAACATGGAGAGCAGCGGAATTCCAGAGGAGGAGAAAGCAAAGCACAGAACTCATGGCTTCCTCCCCATGATTCTTTAGCCTTGCAGTTAATTTAATTTTTTTTCTTTTTCAATTTTTTTTTTCTCTTCTTCTGCTAAATTTTTTAACTTTTACCCTTTTCTTTTTTAACCTTTTTTGACTAGTTTATCTAATATATATAAATTTATATTTCCTTTTTATATTTTTTCATTATTGGTTTTCTTTTTTTATTTGTTTCTTTTTTCTTTCTTTTTTTTTTTTCTTTCTGAACCTCTTTTTATCCCCTTCCCCCCCATACACGATTTGGGATCTCTTCTGATTTGGCTAAAGCATATTTTCCTGGGGTTGTTGCCACCCTTTTAGTATTTTACTTGTTCCTTCATATACTCTTATCTGGACAAAATGACAAGGCGGAAAAATTCACCACAAAAAAAAGAACAAGAGGCAGTACCGAAGGCTAGGGACCTAATCAATACAGACATTGGTAGTATGTCAGATCTAGAGTTCAGAATGACGATTCTCAAGGTTCTAGCCAGGCTCGAAAAAGGCATGGAAGATATTAGAGAAACCCTCTCGGGAGATATAAAAGCTCTTTCTGGAGAAATAAAAGAACTAAAATCTAATCAAGTTGAAATCAAAAAAGCTATGAATGAGGTGCAATCAAAAATGGAGGCTCTTACTGCTAGGATAAATGAGGCAGAAGAAAGAATTAGCGATATAGAAGACCAAATGACAGAGAATAAAGAAGCTGAGCAAAAGAGGGACAAACAGCTACTGGACCACGAGGGCAGAATTCGAGAGATAAGTGACACCATAAGACGAAACAACATTAGAATAATTGGGATTCCAGAAGAAGAAGAAAGAGAGAGGGGAGCAGAAGGTATATTGGAGAGAATTATTGGAGAGAATTTCCCCAATATGTCAAAGGGAACAAGCATCAAAATCCAGGAGGTTCAGAGAACCCCCCTCACAATCAATAAGAATAGGTCCACACCCCGTCACCTAATAGTAAAATTTACAAGTTAATGACAAAGAGAAAATCCTGAAAGCAGCCCGGGAAAAGAAGTCTGTAACATACAATGGTAAAAATATTAGATTAGCAGCAGACTTATCCACAGAGACCTGGCAGGCCAGAAAGAGCTGGCATGATATATTCAGAGTACTAAACGAGAAAAACATGCAGCCAAGAATACTATATCCAGCTAGGCTATCATTGAAAATAGAAGGAGAGATTAAAAGCTTCCAGGACAAACAAAAACTGAAAGGATTTGCAAACACCAAGCCAGCTCTACAGGAAATATTGAAAGGGGTCCTCTAAGCAAAGAGAGACCCTAAAAGTAGTAGATCAGAAAGGAACAGAAACAATATACAGTAACAGTCATCTTACAGGCAATACAATGGCACTAAATTCATATCTCTCAATAGTTACCCTGAATGTTAATGGGCTAAATGCCCCAATCAAAAGACACAGGGTATCAGAATGGATAAAAAAACAAACCCATCTATATGTTGCCTACAAGAAACTCATTTTAAACCCGAAGACACCTTCAGATTTAAAGTGAGGGGGTGGAAAAGAATTTACCATGCTAATGGACATCAGAAGAAAGCAGGAGTGGCAATCCTTATATCAGATCAATTAGATTTTAAACCAAAGACTATAATAAGAGATGAGGAAGGACACTATATCATCCTCAAAGGATCTGTCCAACAAGAAGATCTAACAATTGTAAATATCTATGCCCCTAACGTGGGAGCAGCCAACTATATATACCAATTAATAACAAAATTAAAGAAACACATCAACAATAATACAATAATAGTAGGGGACTTTAACACTCCCCTCACTGAAATGGACAGATCATCCAAGCAAAAGATCAACAAGGAAGGAAAGGCCTTAAATGACACACTGGACCAGATGGACATCACAGATATATTCAGAACATTTCATCCCAAAGCAACAGAATACACATTCTTCTCTAGTGCCCATGGAACATTCTCCAGAATAGATCACATCCTCGGTCCTAAATCAGGTCTCAACCGGTATCAAAAGATTGGGATCATTCCCTGCATATTTTCAGACCACAATGCTCTGAAGCTAGAACTCAATCACAAGAGGAAATTTGGAAAGAACCCAAATACATGGAGACTAAACAGCATCCTTCTAAAGAATGAATGGGTCAACCAGGAAATTACAGAAGAATTGAAAAAAGTCATGGAAACAAATGATAATGAAAACACAACGGTTCAAAATCTTTGGGACACAACAAAGGCAGTCCTGAGAGGAAAATATATAGCGGTACAAGCCTTTCTCAAGAAACAAGAAAGGTCTCAGGTACACAACCTAACCCTACACCTAAAGGAGCTGCAGAAAGAACAAGAAAGAAACCCTAAACCCAGCAGGAGAAGAGAAATCATAAAGATCAGAGCAGAAATAAATGAAATAGAAACCAAAAAAACAATAGAACAAATCAAAGAAACTAGGAGCTGGTTCTTTGAAAGAATTAATAAGATTGATAAACCCCTGGCCAGACTTATCAAAAAGAAAAGAGAAAGGACCCAAATAAATAAAATCATGAATGAAAGAGGAGAGATCACAACACCAAAGAAATACAGACAATTATAAGAACATATTATGAGCAACTCTATGCCAACAAATTTGACAATCTGGAAGAAATGGATGCATTCCTAGAGACATATAAACTACCACAACTGAACCAGGAAGAAATAGAAAGCCTGAACAGACCCATAACCAGTAAGGAGATTGAAACAGTCATCAAAAATCTCCAAACAAACAAAAGCCCAGGGCCAGACGGCTTCCCAGGGGAATTCTACCAAACATTTAAAGAAGAACTAATTCCTATTCTCCTGAAACCGTTCCAAAAAATAGAAATGGAAGGAAAATTTCCAAACTCATTTTATGAGTCCAGCATCACCTTGATCCCACAACCAGACAAGGATCACATCAAAAAAGAGAACTACAGACCAATATCCCTGATGAACACAGATGCAAAAATTCTCACCAAAATACTAGCCAATAGGATTCAACAGTACATTAAAAGGATTATTCACCACGACCAAGTGGGATTTATTCCAGGGCTGCAAGGGTGGTTCAACATCCGCAAATCAATCAATGTGATAAAACACATTAATAAAAGAAAGAACAGGAACCATATGATACTCTCCATAGATGCTGAAAAAGCATTTGACAAAGTACAGCATCCCTTCCTGATCAAAACTCTTCAAAGTGTAGGGATAGAGGGCACATACCTCAATATTATCAAAGCCATCTATGAAAAACCCATCGCAAATATCATTCTCAATGGAGAAAAACTGAAAGCTTTTCCGCTAAGGTCAGGAACACGGCAGGAATGTCCGTTATCACCACTGCTATTCAACATAGTACTAGAAGTCCTAGCCTCAGCAATCAGACAGCAAAAAGAAATTAAAGGCATCCAAATCGGCAAAGAAGTCAAACTATCACTCTTCGCAGATGACATGATACTATATGTGGAAAACCCAAAAGACTCCACTCCAAAACTGCTAGAACTTGTACAGGAATTCAGTAAAGTGTCAGGATATAAAATCAATGCACAGAAATCAGTCGCATTTCTCTACACCAACAAGATAGAAGAAAGAGAAATTAAGGAGTCCATCCCATTTACAATTGCACCCAAAACTATAAGATACCTAGGAATAAACCTAACCAAAGAGACTAAGAATCTATACACAGAAAACTATAAAGTACTCATGAAAGAAATTGAGGAAGAACAAAGAAATGGAAAAATATTCCATGCTCCTGGATTGGAAGAATAAATATTGTGAAAATGTCTATGCTACCTAAAGCAATCTACACATTTAATGCAATTCCTATCAAAGTACCATCCATTTTTTTCAAAGAAATGGAACAAATAATCCTAAAATTTATATGGAACCAGAAAAGACCGTGAATAGCCAAAGGAATATTGAAAAAGAAAGCCAACGATGGTGGGATCACAATTCCGGACTTTAAGCTCTATTACAAAGCTGTCATCATCAAGACAGCATGGTACTGGCACAAAAACAGACACATCGATCAGTGGAACAGAATAGGGAGCCCAGAAATAGACCCTCAACTCTATGGTCAACTAATCTTCGACAAAGCAGGAAAGAATGTCCAATGGAAAAAAGACAGCCTCTTCAATAAATGGTGTTGGGAAAATTGGATAGCCACATGCAGAAAAATGAAATTGGATCATTTCCTTACACCACACACGAAAATAGACTCAAAATGGATGAAGGACCGCAATGTGAGAAAGGAATCCATCCAAATCCTTGAGGAGAACACAGGCAGCAACCTCTTCGACCTCAGCCGCAGCAACATCTTCCTAGGAACATCGCCAAAGGCAAGGGAAGGTAGGGCAAAAATGAACTATTGGGATTTTATCAAGATCAAAAGCTTTTGCACAGCAAAGGAAACAGTTAACAAAACCAAAAGACAACTGAAAGAATGGGAGAAGATATTTGCAAACGACATATCAGATAAAGTGCTAGTGCCCAAAACCTATAAAGAACTTAGCAAACTCAACACCCAAAGAACAAATAATCCAATCAAGAAATGGGCAGAAGACATGAACAGACATTTCTGCAAAGAAGACATCCAGATGACCAACAGACACATGAAAAAGTGCTCCACATCACTCGGCATCAGGGAAATACAAATCAAAACCACAATGAGATACCACCTCACACCAGTCAGAATGGCTAAAATGAACAAGTCAGGAAATGACAGATGCTGGCGAGGATGCGGAGAAAGGGGAACCCTCCTACACTGTTGGTGGGAATGCAAGCTGGTGCAACCACTCTGGAAAACAGCATGGAGGTTCCTCAAAATGTTGAAAATAGAACTACCCTATCACCCAGCAATTGCACTACTGGGTATTTACCCTAAAGATACAAACGTAGTGGTCCGAAGGGGCACGTGCACCCGAATGTTTATAGCAGCAATGTCTACAATAGCCAAACTATGGAAAGAACCTAGATGTCCATCAACAGACGAATGGATAAAGAAGATGTGGTATATATACACAATGGAATACTATGCAGCCATCAAAAGAAATGAAATCTTGCCATTTGCGACGACGTGGATGGAACTAGAGGGTATCATGCTTAGCGAAATAAGTCAATCGGAGAAAGACAACTATCATATGATCTCCCTGATATGAGGGAGAGGAGATGCAACATGGGGGGTTAAGGGGGTAGGAGAAGAGTAAATGAAGCAAGATGGGATTGGGAGGGAGATAAACCATAAGTGACTCTTAATCTCACAAAACGAACTGAGGGTTGCTGGGGGGAGGGGGGGTGGGAGAAGGAGGGTGGGGTTATGGACATTGGGGAGTGTATGTGCTATGGTGAGTGCTGTGAAGTGTGTAAACCTGGCGATTCACAGACCTGTACCCCTGGGGAAAAAAATATATGTTCATAAAAAATAAAATTAATAAAAAAGTATTTTCAATTAAAAAAAGAATTAATTACACTTTGAATACTCATTTCTTTAAGCTATAATTTTAAAATTTCCTTTATTTTGTGTTTGAATGACATAACACAAAATAAAACATCTATGTTCTCTACACATTGGACAAGTGTGGACAAGTACATACTGGGGCAAATGCACATTCACTGAGTTTCTCTTCTTTAACTTTTTTTTTTTTTTTAATATCAACATCAGGCATAGCTATGTCAAAGAAACATAACTCAAAACATTGTAAGAATGTTGAAGATAAAACACATTGTTCAAAAAACTGAACACGGGTACCTCATGGCTCAGTCGGTTAACAACCTGACACTTGATTTTGGCTCAGGTCCTGGTCTCAGGATTGTGGGATCAGGCCCTGTGTTGGTCTCTGCACTGAGTGTGGAGCCTGCTTGAGATTCTCTCTCACCCTCTGCCTCTCTGCCTATCCACCCTCCCCACATACTCTCTCTCCAAAAAAAACAAAAACAAAAAAAAAATCCATTACTGAAAATTTAAAAATTAAAAAAAATTAAAAACAACAAAATCAATAGTATACTAACAATTATAATGGAAAGAAAAAAGAAAAAGAAAGCATAAAGTTGTTAGAATGGAAAGTGCTCATTCTGAATATAAAGGGACTATGTTGCTACAACAGAAATAGTTGTGTTTTATTCAAAATTCATGTACAAAATTGGGTAATCTCCCCAAAAATTTAAACTGCAAAAGCAACTACAAATCAGATTTACCCTCAAAGATGGACTCTGCCAAACCTTTTCTGAATAACTCCTGGGTAGAAAGAGGAGACACACAAAACAAAATTCAAAGGGAATACGAAAAATTTTCTCAGGCTTTTAAAAAATTAACTTCAACTGCACCTATCAGCTATCATCCCTGAAAGGGCAATTTAAAATATCTACATAACAGATCATTTTTGGTATGTGAAAAAATTCAGAGTACAAAATATAGCTATAGGTTCCCATACATGGATATTATCCAGCCATGTACTTGTAGAGGGGTCATGATAGATGAAAGAAAAAAAAAACAATTTGAGATGAGAAGTGGGAAGAGGAAAACAGAAACGAAGAAGAAAGAATATAGGAAAGGTAAAAGAGAGACTAACAGAATATACACCATTATGTTGGCACTGGCTATATTTGTTTGGTACTATACTTTTTCCCTTTGGCTTATATTTATGTCCTAACAGCTTAACAATCTGCTAATATACTTTATTTAGAGTATGTCTCTAAATGCAACCATAATTTTTAACAACCAAAACAAAATACCATCTTAATGAAAGAAATCACACTGAGATTAGGAAGTTAGCATATAAATTATGAATTACAATAATTAATACCACTTGTTTTACCTCCATAATAACTCTGTAAAGGACTGAATAACATACCTGATTTTTTCCTCAATTGCAAAAAAAAAAAAATAATAAGTCTTGACTATTTGAGTTATGACAATGTTAGATTACTTAATTACACCAAAATTAACTTTGGAACTCATAAGAACTATTATTACTGCAAATAATTTTCTAAATGAATTACTTATATACACTATACTATAAAGTTTTAAATATTCAAAACATTTAAATTATTTTCTCAAAATAGAGTATTGAAAAATACTATTTATCCTTGCCACAATATGGTTCTATAATGAATTTAGGTAGTTTGAGTCTGAAAATTATAAAATAGGTAAATATTAAAGTTATATATAAATAAAAATCTCTCAAAATATGAATTGTTTTTAATAAGTCATGCAATACAGTTATTATTTTCTGTGTAATATAATGATTTTATGTCACACTATTTTACTTATATTAATATTCCATCTGATAATATAGTATACTTTTAATTGAGCAGAAGATAATGAAATACTTTCTAATATAATCCATGTATTAAGACTGTAGTTTTACTTAATTTTTACCTAAAACACATTATTTCTAATGTACACCAGTAAAATAAATTACTAGCAAAAACAATTGCTGATTATAAAAATCTTCCAATGAAACAGCTTTCTGAGAGTTTTCACTGAAGAAAAATTAAAGAATTGAAAGAAAACTCTGATTACCTACTTGATTGTCTAAGAAACTTTTAATCTCAGGAAAATTTAAAGGAATTTCTTATATCATTTTCATTCCCTAATGTAGTGAATAAAATACAAAATAAATTGTGCTTGAATCAACACTGGTCATTGACATTTTAATCTTTATTTCCTAGTCAATATAACCAGGATAATAGCAAATCAAAATATTTTCAGTTAATTTTCATTTTTGACATTTAACATGATGTCCACTCAGGTAGCTTAAGTTATTGGGAAAATATAAAGGCTTACCCCATTTTTTGGAAAAGCAATCCATCCCAAGTCCCCCATGACAGTACGTGAATCCAATAAATTCACTGAAAGAAAAAGAACACAAAACTGAGTCAAATGTATAAAAAAGTATCACTATTTTCATAGTGTTAATAAAGTGCATACTTCTTACATAGCTGAAATTAAATTAAGTATTCATCATGAATACAAGAGTTATAATTTAATGAAAACACTATTTGGATGCATAAGAACAAGTGATTTTGAATAAACGTGGAAAACAACTACAGCAACAGTACGTAAACAAGTCATTACTCTTAAGTGCTCTTTTCTGTCAAATAAGAATAAAAGAAAATAAGTAGTAAAAGGAAAAAGAAAAAAAAATGAAAGTCGACAGAAAACTAAGGACTATGTCACTCCTTTAAAGGCTCTCAATTTGGGGATTAAGCTGCCATAAATTTGTGACTAAACATATTGTATTTTCTTCTGGAAAGCTATTATGAAGCAATTAACAAATAATTTACATTAAACAGAAATAAGCTATCCTCAAGTTTGTAAGATTTTTTTTTTGTGATATTAACCGAAATCTGTAATCCAAATTGCAAGTTAAATTAGGAAATAAATCCACACACGCATAACTAAGCCAAGAAAATTATAGCAGCTCTCAGGGTTGTTGCTAGAGTTAAGTGTCGACTGCATTCCCCAAAATGTCTTCTACTTACAAATAACCATAGTCTATAATGTGCTTCTTATAGAACTATCAGCTACATTTTTTGAAATGTAGACCTCAATTATGGTTGGATATCCTAAAATATTTGGAACTGCCAGAATGGAAGCCCGAATATCATTATTACAAAAGGAAGCCATGAAAGACTTATGTGTACACACATGCACTCACAGATACACACACAGTGCTTGTATTTCAACAGGTTTATCTACTGTTCTCCCTCTCCGGGCCCAAATTAAACTAGCTTATGGGATGTTAAGTCGTCAAACTGTCAAACTGCTTCAGACCTGGGTCACAGATGATCATCTTTCCAGCCTATTATGCGTATTCCAAGTGATCTACCTGGCCCACCAGCAGCTGAAACAGTCTGAATGAGCATGGCTTATGGACCCAAAAGGGAAACAACTGGGTTATCCCTAGTCAGAGGTACTGAAGCTTCTTCCTTATACTACTTCAAGAACCACTACCTTGAAATGCTACCAATTCGGGGAAAAAAAAAAGAAAGAAAGAAAAAAGATTCTATCTGTAAGTGTGAAGCTGGAGTACTAAAGTAGTAATAGCTGATAGACTGAGAAATGTGTTACAATACTCTTACAGCAAAATATAAGGTGATGGGGTGCCTGGGTGGCTCAGTCCTTAAGCGTCTTCCCTTGGCTCAGGCCGTGATCCCAGGGTCCTGGGATCAAGACCCGCAACAGGCTCCCTGCTCCTTGGGGAGCCAGCTTCTCCCTCTCCCATTGCCCCTGCTTGTGTTCCCTCTCTCACTGTCTCTCTCTGTCAAATAAATAAAATCTTAGCAAATATAAGATGAAATTATTACAACCAAGAACATTAGGATCACAATGGAAATAAAAATTTTCTATGTATTATAGAAGTTATGTGCATTTAAACCTTATTATCCATTGTTATGCAAACATATGTCTTACTCACTAAGTTAACAGTCTGTGTAATACTAGTTATATAAAGAGAAACCAAAACTTTACAACTATCATATGATCTCCCTGATATGAGGAAGTGGAGATGCAACATGGGGAGTTAAGGGGGTAGGAGAAGAATAATGAAACAAGATGGGATTGAGAGGGAGACCAACCATAAGTGACTCTTAATCTCACAAAACAAACTGAGGGTTGCTGGGGGGGGGCGGTGGGGAGAGAGGGTTGGGGTTATGGACATTGGGGAGGGTATGTGCTATGGTGAGTGCTGTGAAGTGTGTAAACCTGGCGATTCAAAGACCTGTACCCCAGGGGATAAAAATGTATTATATGTTTATAAAAAATAAAAAATTAAAAAAAATTTTTAGAAAACACAGAAATATACTCAATACCACATATATATACGGCAGCCTTCTATGATATGTGTGTACTCAATATACTTGTCTATTTCTCTCATTAGGTTCTGAGCTCTTTAACTCTAAGAATCCATGCTTATAGAATGTTTGCATCATCTTTAGCCTACACATATCAGAGTGGCTTTATAGAATAATAAAATAAATAATTTGTTGGATTATTCTTTTTTAGAAGAAACTGGGCTAGCTGAAGATTCTTGTTTAAAACGATAAAAACAAACCGGAACTATTCCACTACCCACTGACCTTACAAATCCACCAGTCATCCCACTAAATCTAATTTTTTAGTTAGATCCATACTCTTTTTACTCTATTGTTGGCTTTTCTAGTTTCCATGGGGATAAAGATACATTAAACTTAAATGTCCTTGTCCTCATTTTAGTTTTTCTGGGACACTAGGGCTATGTCTAGACATGACTAAATACCATGGGAGTGCAAAACCTAAATCGTCATGTTTATTCAACCTTATGATTCACTTGATTCACCTTCGATATTGAACCGCAGCATATCTGTGTAGACCTGATAAAATAGAGCAAATCAGCAAGCTACAGGCCTTCTACTATGATGGCAGTCAAACTGAACTTAATCCTGTAGTGGCAAACTGATGTGAATAGGAATTCTAGGAATTCATAACCAGCCTGTCATGAGAAAAACAACATTCCCTGTAGGCCTCTTAGTAACACGTGTATCTTCAAATATCCATTACTGCCAACAGAATTCCAGATTTCCTTCTTAAATTAAGTTACCTTCACGTGAATTAACTTGAATCTAAGTTACTATTCTTAACTCTGTTTTGGCTGAAAATATATATGTGTATGTGAAATTAAGTGAATGAATTCAAAATACTAGCTGGGCTGTTAATACATCTATTGAGAATTTTCAATATTGGCATACGTTACTAAGCACATGAAAATACCCACAACAGAAACGTACATGATCCTTCTTCTGATGATCTTGTCAAAAGTTCTTCTTCAAAGAAATAGATTAGGAATTATGTCTTATAAATTAGGACGTTTATAAGACATAAACCTATGTCATTTCCTACTACTGTCTAAAATTGTTTTTGTTTTGGAAACAGATGTTTTCATACAATTCACAATGCAAAGAAGATACTTATACATATGATTACTAAATTAGAAATTTTTAAAAAAGTAAAATTAGATGTTTCAGGCAATTACTTGCAGATTACTATATTATAATTTGGTTCATATAATTCAGAGGAAATTGGAATTTGATGCCTTGGGAAAAATAATTAAAGTTAGAGTTAGTAGATAGTTGATAGAGATATTTACATAGGGATAGAAATAGATATATAGATGTATGGATACAGAGATATGGAGAGTGTTAGCTTTCTTATACCTCCAAGCTTTGCACTTGCTGCTTTAGCTTGTCCTTCCCACCCTTTTGAATCGCTAACTTCATTTATCCAACAAAACATATTTCAGGAACTGTTACCTCTCAGAAGCCATCTCTATTCCTCTTTCTTAAATCTAGATAAAGTATTATTACTGAGTAGTCTATTAGCACCCAATCATTATCTCCAAAACACTGAATATACAGAATTGTGTCGTTCCCTTAAAAGAACACCATGTTTGACCCACGCCTATGACCTAGCCTGCACTCAGAAGAGTTGAATAGCTGTTTGTCTTATTAATGAATCATTTGGTCAGTGGGCAGATCAGGAGGGTGTGTCTGAACCAACACACACCAGGGGTTCTCAACATGGGCATCTGATAATGTTTGGAGACATTTCTGATTGTAAACAATGGAGGGTGGGAAGAGTATTTGCTACTGGATTCTCACGGGAAGAAACCAGGTATGCAGCTAAGCATCTCTCAGCGCACAGCAAAACTTCCCCGCCCCAGATAATAAGAATCATCTGGCTTAAATGTCACTAATGCCAAAGTTAAGAAATGCTGGTATACATCTATGATGCTATCAGAAAATCTCTATTTTCATATTCTTTGTGCAGCACAGCAATAACACGAGTTTCATTAATAGAAGTTAGCATATTTGGAGGCATTCCTTATAAATAAATTAAAATACTACTATTTAAGGAAATAAGAGTAATAAAAATTGAAATCATATATGGGGGAAATAGATTATTCTTATTATCCAACACCCTTAAATCATTTTTCATATAACTAATGTAACTATTATTATAAGTGTTCTTATTTATGCTTTAATAATTTCTCAACATTCATGATGGCATGCATGAAAAAACACGACAACACTGATATTATTAATGCCTCCATTTCCTCTACTACTTAAGCTAGTAACATAAAAACCAGAAGTTTAGACATAGGGTATATATAAATGGGCATTTTCAGAAGTTCATTACCCAATTGCATTACCGAATTTATTAAAAGGGGAGATTGGCAGTAATGGAGCACAGTCACTAAGTATCTTCTATGCAACAATTACAGTAATTAAATTGTTCTGAACAGTATATATGCTTGTTGTAAATTGCAATGAATACACAATGAGTATTGATCCTCATTGTACAACTTAATTAAAACTTGTCTGGGAGAAGCCACTAATGAATATAATTAGAGGGAATGTTTGATACCACAGTTATTCTGGAAGACATTAATTAGATATCAGAAATTTTATGGAAAATGTTTTTATTCTATTATTTATATTTTAAAAATAAAGTCACACTATTAAACTGAAAGACAGTCTTCAAGGTCATTTTCCTCAGCCATTTTATAATTACAATGAAAATGGGCATATTAGTTGGTATTCTCATCAGTAATTAAGAAGACTGATTCTCCAGGAGAAATAACTCTTCAGGGGTCAATGAGTACATAGTCTATTACAAATTCCTAAAGTTAATATAGGAAAAAAAGATTAACTAATACAGGAATTTTAGAAAGTAAAAATAAGTTAACTGTCTATCCAGATGAATAACAGATTACAACTGAAACTAATTCAAACTAATCTGAAGTATACTTTAATTTTATTACTATACACTAATAAATTTAACGCTTTCTTGAACAGAGAAAAGCCTTTAAAGAATTTACTTTCAGAAAAGTCAGAAAGTTGTTAACTCATTCTTTTGGTTGGGATTCAAGAGTGTGGGAAGGAAAGGATAGAATGAGTAAAATTTAATATGCATGAGAAGATTGCTAAATTCTCAACTTCACACATTCTAACAATTAAAGATTAATTTAAGTTAATAATTCAAATATGCTCTTCAATGATTATAACTTTCAAATATTCATAACTTTCCGTGTATCATTTTGACTCCATATCTTCCTCCTTAACATCTTGCTAATATTAGTCGTAAAAAGCAGAAACAACTTTGTTAGATTCTTCAGGAAAATGATACAATCAGATGAAGGTGTTTTGAAACTTTAGAGTCAAAAGACAGCTCAAGGACACTCCGTCCCACCACCGTTAGTTGGACAAGGCTCTGAAACAATGTATGATCCTTGATAACCCGAAGGTAAAATAGAGTGCCAGTGGCATATTCCTACACTTACTTTGTTTCTAATTTTCCCTATCTTTACATAAACAAACAACACACAACAGTAATGGTATAGTTGGACCTTCACCACAGCAGGAAGGACTACTTCGGATTCGTAGCAGAGAAGATGACACTGTTTTTCTTTAAAGGCAGTAAATCAAAGTCCCATTGCATACAGTAAGGATTTTGATAGATGCTTGCTTATTGATTTCCATTTAACAATATCGGAAAGGCTACAGGATTCAATTATAGCACACATTTTACTGATCTGTGGGAACAAACCCCAGATGTACAGCTGTCCAGCCTCTCTCCATGGTCCCAGTCAGCACAGATGTGATTTCTTGCTTCCAGGCTAAATTTTATAATTTGACAACTGCTGCAGGGAACAAAGAACAGTTGATAATATGAGTGCAGGGAAAGAGTACATGTGTTTCCCATTGGAAAACTAAATTTGTAAATTTGGTAAAAATTATGTTAAAAGTTTAGGAGTGTTATGTAGATTTCTGGCAGCCCTCTACTTGAAGGCAAAAATCCTTAACTAAGAGTGTTTCTGAAGACAATGAATGTGAGAACTTCCCCCCCCCCCGCAATTCTGAGCAACCCATGTGTATAACCTCTTTCAGGGGGGAAAAAAAAAGGACGAATATGGAAAAAGGATGAATATAGAAAAATTTAAAAAAATTATTCAGTGTATACTATGTGTCAGATGTTCTATCAAGTAATTTATATATATTCTTTAATTTAATCTTCCTAACAAATGTATAGGCTTAATAATAAAACTGATGGGGTACCTGGGTGGCTCAGTTGGTTAAGCATTTATCTTCTGCTCTGGTCATGATCTCAGTGTCATGGGACTGAGCCTCACATCGGGATCCCTGCTCCGTGAGGAGTCTGCTTCTCCCTCTGCCTCTCCCCCCACCATGCCTATTCATGTTTACTCGCTCTCTCTCTCTCTCAAATAACTAAATAAAATCTTAAAAAAAAAAAAGAACACTGATAATTTCCAGTCTTATTCAGAGCCCAGCAGGTAAATCAAGGAAAGAAGAAACCATGAAGTAATACTTGACGTCTTTATGACAAACCACAAGTGCTCCCTATGGCTTCCCAAAACCAAGTCCCTTCCTTGGAGCCAGAATAGAAGATACCTTGATTACAGCCATCTATCCCTCTGAACATCCAAAGGCCATTATCTAAACCCTGATCATGAATGAATTTACTTTGTACATGAACTATGGGTGCTGAACACTGCTTAAGAACAAAATATCATAATCAATTATCTAATTAAATATATATTATAAATTAACAATGGCCTCAAATGGTCCATCAATATTCCCTAATAAATCTACTCTTTGGGAAATCAGTTTTCTCATAAATTAACCACAAAATACTTTGTAAAATTTTAGTTAAAATATTAAAAATAAATCTCATATTCTCTTCCAGCTAATGTTCTCTTCTAAATTCAAATTATTAAATGAGTTGTCAATATTCCTGTCTATTTCTGCATATTTTCTTCATTCTTTACCTAACCCACTACAATTTGTATTCAAACCTACCATTTTATCAAAACTTCTGTTAGCAAGTTGATTTGTGATAATCATGTAGCTCTGAGTTCCTAATTTGGCAGTATTTGTCCATACCCCCACGGACAAACTCTCTCATATCTTCTGTGATTTTTCTTCTACTTCTCTGGCTATTATTCTCATTATAAGCTACTCTACCTGAACCAAACTTCAAACCCTAGCTTTGATTAATACTCTAATTTTTATAGACCAATTTCACTTCTCACTCTACACCAATGAATCTTGACTAGAACTTAACATAGGACTAAAAATAAAAGAAGCTTTTTGAAAGACTAAATGTCTCAGCCCCAGTCCACACATACTGAATTAGACTATTTAGGATGGAAAATGGTTAGTAAATATTTTGTTGCTTGCTTTAAGATATCAGCATATATCCTTACATAAGAAACTCTATAGAGGGGCTCATGAATTTCTATCTTCAGATATAATGTAGATGTTAATGACCCCCATAAATCCATATATTTTGTCTATTTCTCTCTCCTGAAATTGCAATTTATAAAACTGCCTACTGTTTTCGTTTTTTTTTTTTTTTTTAACACATTCATGATATGTAATCATCACCCAAATAAAGTATCTTCCCTGCACAAGAAAAAACAAACATCTCCTCCTTAGGGAAAGCAATGCCATAGAACTACTTGTTCTATCCAGAAATCAGTGAGTCATCTTTGTCTCCTTTCCCCTTTACTCACACACTGAATCAGTGACCAAATCCTATCCATTCTAATGATCTCCTATATCTAACTCTCTGAACTGGCTGTTGTTTTTCCTTCTACAGCATAACCAAGCCAGCCAAGTTCTTGCCATAATTTTTCACTTGAGAAAGTCGTAACTGGTTTCTCTGTAGAAAGGCATGATCCCTGACAATTTCTTCAAAAAGCTGTATTCAGAAAGATTTTTCTAAGCAACCAATATGATCGTGTCACTCCCCTACTTCAAACCTTATAGTTATATTTTATTTCTTTTAATATAAGTCCTTCCAGGATTGGTCTCCATTTTCCTCACCAGCTTCATTCAGTCTTCTCCCTCCTTCCTTGTCCACAATATGGCAATACTGAACTTATTTCAGTTCCATTATGTGGTCTCACTATTGATTCAGTTCTGTCCAATGAGCTGTGAAGGTGATCTGAAGGGAAGGGAGTTTTTGGAGAAGAAAATACTAGAAAAGGAAACTCCTGGCTGTTTTGAAAGTTGCTGGGTAGGGGTGTATTTCCTGGAACTGATGCAGCCATCTAGAGAAAATAAGGAGAATCAGCAGAGAGCAAAACCTACAGATTAAGGTTGACAGAGTGAAGGGATGGGAAGTATCTGGTTCCAAATTATATCACAGAGTAGCTAATCCATCTACATTTGAAACTTACTTCTCTTAGGACTTTCTGTTATGTCAGAAAAGAAATATCAATTTTGTTGCCTAATCCACTGAGGAAGTGATTTGCTGTTATTTTCAGAGGAAGACATTCTTAGTGATACAATTCCTAAGTGGCAGAATGTGAAGGCAAACTCCAGTCTCTTTTATTCCAGAGTCCGCTTTCCTTTCATCATGCCTTGAAACATCTAATACTCTATTATTAACAACATTCCAATAACATTCCCAAGTGAGTTACTTAAATTCAGATTATTTATCTTTGAAGCGATCTCTAAAATGACCTTTGTTGGAGTGCCTGGGTTGCTCAGTTGGTTAAGAGTACAAATTTTGATTTCAGCTCAGGTCATGATCTCAGGGTCAAGATATGGAGCCCTGTGTTGGGCTCCCCGTTGGGGGTGGAGCTCGCTCAGGATTCTTGCTGTCCCTGTCACCCCCTCTCTAAAAAAAAAAAAAAATGACCTTTGATGTCCCTTTCAATGTTAATATATTATGCTTAGTTGTTGACTCTGTAGAACAACTATTGCCTTTAATTGTTTCAAAATACTTTCATCTCTGCTCATTTTGTTATTTTTATTTCTTTTTGTTCATTTTGTTTCAAAATATTTTTCATCATCATAAAGAGTTTTAGCCTCTGCTCTTTGAAAATTAGGCAGTAGAATTTCATATTACAAAGCATAAAACTCCGAAAGAAGCAAAACTTAATAAGAAATATAAACTAAAGATTTCTGAAAAGTTTTTAAACTCTAAAATTGTAAAGGAGGATTTAGAATTAGTATCCACTGGTTATTCCATACAAAGTTTTTAGGCACAGGTAACACTGAAATCCACTGACAGCTAAATTATGACTAATGAGCAGTCTGCTACATTTACAGGACACATGGCATGAAAAGACCAAAACCATATGGTTTTCAGCAGCTACCTTGTCAGGTGTGGTAACCAAACTTGTCAAATTTTACATATTGTTTTTATTCTAAAGAGAAAAGTCAACATTAAATGACATAACAGGCTTGAAAATCATCACATCACAGAATACACACATTTAATAGCTACTCGGTTCCACATCACACTGTATATGTAAGAAGCTATTCCTTACCAAATAGTGTAAATCTTCAATACTTGAAATGAATGTGCTTATTCACAATTCACTTTTTGAATGGTTCACTGCACAGAGAATATTAAGTCTATGGTTCTGGTTTGCTACTATGTAAGCTTATAGAAATGAATTTACTTTGAGGGACTCAATTTTTGTATCTGTAATATTAGTGATTGAAACTAATAAAATTATATGTCTGTGCTTAATATACATATATCACTTAGTCTTAACAATGATCCTTTGGTATGTTTTTCCCCTGTTTTTCAGATAAGGAAATTTGAAGTTGAGAAAAGTTAAATAGGGCAGTGGTCCAAGGTCCCAGAGCTAATAAGCACATAGATGGAATATAAATCCAAGTCTTATCTAACTCCAAAGCTCTTTCTTTTGCTTCTATATCACACCTGTCCAATGTTGGACTTGCTGAATCCAAAGGTTTACTCCTTTGAAACTCTTAACCCCTATATCTCAACAAGTTTTATTAAATCAATGAATTGTGAATAGTATGCTACAGAACCCAGCGTCTACCATAAAATTTTAAGAGTACTGTATATAAGATGGAAATCTTCACATATATTAACCTAAACAGAAAAGACATTAGTTTTTCCTGAGAAAATTAGAGTTTAGTATCAAATTTCCAACTAGTTTGCAGTGTTACTAATTTAGTATCAAATTTCCAAAGATTCAACTAAGTTACAAGATCCCTGAAAGTGAAAAGAACAAAATAATTATGAACCCTCTTTTCCTAATTTTTTTTAAAAGATTTTATTTATTTGTCAGAGAGAGAGAGAAAGAGAGAGAGAGATCACAAGTAGGCCGAGAGGCAGGCAGAGGCAGAGGGAGAAGCAGGTTCCCTGCCGAGCAAGGAGCTCGATGTGGGACTCGATCCCAGGACGCTGGGATCATGACCTGAGCCGAAGGCAGCCGCTTAACCAACTGAGCCACCCAGGCGTCCCTCTTTTCCTAATTTTTAATTTTATTATTCATTATGCTTTACACATGTTAATCGGGGGCAAAACAGGGCATATATTTGTTCAAATACATGAACTTTGTCCTTAGATGACAAAAAGCACATAAACATGGAATGAAAAATATATAGAAAGCTGATTCTTTGTTTTGAATGCATCCTTACCCCAGTCCCTAATTATCCCTAATGCTTGACTGAAATACCACAAACTACAAAACAATCTATATAATCATTAGCTTTCAAGCCTTCAGGGCAGGATAAATGATGATTGGATCTGAACATGAACTAAAACAGAAACTTGCACAAATTCACAGTATGCATTTTAAGGTGATGGCATTTCCAAAAAAATGAGTAAAAAACTGAGTAGTCCAATAGCCCTTTTTGTAAAATGATAAGTGACTCAAATTTCTGCTGTCAACTTCAGTCATTATGCTTATGTCAGTCTTACAGCTTAATTAAAATTTAATGCTGATGTAAACCCTACAAAATTATTATCTAAAATAGAAAAAATTATATTACAAAAAATCTTTGAGTAGCCATTTATCATGAAAACCTAGTTAAAATGTACAGCAATACAGACAGAAGTATCAACAAAACTTGTGGCCAATAATTTTAGGTCGCTGAATATAAACATTTTACTACTTATGACCTAGCCATAGTTATCCATCTCAAAATAGCTAGCAGCATTCATGATGACAAGAAAGTAATTTTTAAGTCAGTTTATTGAATACAATTAATTATATATCTTAGCAAGGTATAAGATCGATGATCTCGCAACAATCATTTTTGTTCAAGAGTCTATTGTTGGTCAAAATATAACCTCAGCACTTAGCGATTTCTCCTTTCACAAAGTCAAAGTATAGAAAGGAAAAGTGAAAAAAAGAGATAAAGTGAAAGTGTTTTACATTTTCTGTGGTATTCTCAAAGATGCTTTTTATGGCTATTAAATATTCACATTCTTTCTCCTTCCTTGGTATCAGATTCTTACTGTGTTTGGAGTGGTGATGTGTCTAGTACCGTATGACAGGTCATGAGCAATAATGACAATCATGTCACTATGATCTTCGCCTTCCCTGGGTCTGGTGGCCTTGTTACATAGGTCTCACTAATAAGACATAAATAGAAATCTACCTTCCAGTGCCTGGGAAATTTTTGTTGTCCTAGCTGAAGGAATAGGGCTGTTGGAATGGTTCTTGGCTTTTCTCTTTCTCTTCTAGTTCTGAACTGCATGAGAAGCTTGGAGATGCATCAGTTTTCTCACAATCATGAGACAATAAGCTTGAGAGTAAGGCCAAAAAAACCCCGCAATGATTCTACTCCTAACATCATGAAGCCACTGAACCCAAATCACCAAACTTCTCCCCTGAAACTTCCTTCCCAAACATTTAAAAGGCAAGCACTCAACATCTTAAGTCATTGGTGAATAGTTTTTGTATTCTCTGCATCCTTATACAATCCTATATATATATAAAATGCATAAACAACTGAGGAAAAAGTCTAGCTCACTGCCTTAACTTCTATTCCAGGTATATGGAATACGGCACTATCAAAGAATGAGGGTAAACTCATTCAGCAAATATTTATTTAACATCTATTTAAGTGCGTTCTCTCTCACTCTGAAATATAAATAAATCTTCAAAGTAAACATTACTTCCTATTATAATTTGTTTTTTTTTTAATCTAGATTGTCAGAAAGCTACAAGTCAGGATCATAGTATACTGATGTTCCATGCAAAATTCTTTTTATATTTTAACAGAGTGGTTCTCACACTGAAGTCATGATGCCTCTGTGGTTCTAAAGAGATATCTTAGAGGCACAAACAGATGAAGGGAGGGAGACGTAAAAACACAGCCAGGAAACCCAACAACTCTGTTATCAGTTTCATATATTGAGCTTCCACAGTGATTCTTCTGAATGAATTTCTGCTTCTTTAAAAAAAGAGAGAGAGAGAGTTTGAAAACCACCACTAATATTATGTCCTTGGTTTTCAACAATGACTCATATTAAAAACCTATTAAATGCAAATCAATTCTGTGCATTTTGAAAAATTGTTAAGACTACTATTCATGCCATTGCTCAATACCACAAACAGAAATACCACTGTGGCCAGCTTCTCTGAAATTCCAAAGTCAGGAAAAAAACAAGTTTTTTCCTGATGTAAACTGAAAGGTTTTCTACCAGGAAATGATAACTATATAACAGAAAGCTTGTACATAAATATTTCAATCCAATTGCTCTAACATTGATGGTAGTGAGATTTTCTTGATAAAAGTGTTCCCTGTTTCTCTACACATTGCCTGTATTTGTATTATTCTTATATTAATTGAATTTCTCACAAATGTGATTTTTTAATAAAACATGATTCCATCCTTGAAAAATTACATGCATAAATAAAGTATAAATCATAATACTAAGTACATTTACATGAATGTAATCTCTAGCATAGTGGGTATAATCAAGATGTTCACCATCAAACATTTCTGGCTCCCATCTTGTCCGTTTATTTTGTGTGTAACCGAATACATGTTACTTAATTTCCTCCAAACCTAATCTCCCATTAATAAACTGGAATAATAATACCAGTCCACAGGGTTGTTGTTGAGAGTTAGAAATTATGTGGTAATAGTCTTCACAGCAATTATCATTATTATTCCTCCCATCTAGAGAAAGATTCACTTTGAAGGATTCTTGGCTCAGTAGAATACAATATTAACACACTGATATTTCTGAATTATTTGCTAGAATTTTTAGAATAAATAAAAATATGTTCAAAAGGGATAATTCTTTAAATATACTAACTAGCTACTGGTTAGAATTAAATACACTAACGAAACACGAATTGAACTCTACTTAAAAAGCCATTCATCTTTACATTCTAAACTTTCTTCTTTAATAAGTTTATTTTTTAATGTCATTCTATTCACATGGTAGATGTTACCCATTTCCCTTGCAATATTAAGAATTCCTATCAGGTTATAAATCTAAAGTACTTCATAAAGTAAGTGACAGTCTAAATAATCCAGGAAATCTAGAATAAGCGAAAGAATAAATCCATCCCCTCCCAAGAAATTTAAATCATTAAGAAACAGGTATTTTATATTAATTGTTTTTCTAGAGGTAAAATCAAATCACACTTAAAGCAAAAAAAAAAAAATTTACGTTGGTTGATAGTGGCTCAGTTCATATGAATTCTGAGACTTTCTCATAAGAAAGAAGGAGGGGGAAGAAGCCATAGCTGATGAAAGCACAAAGGGATAGGGACCACAGGATATCTACTAATTATTTTCTAGTCATGTTCTAATCAGTAGAACTTTCTTCTCATTGATGTTTTTGGTCATTTAAAATGAAGTATTCTACTGCCAAATTTCTCGGTGTTAACTTGTTTGGGTTGGCAAAATCATACAATCTTTTAGTTGGCAATTTTGTAGTTCAGAAAAAGACTCTATAATACCAGAGATTCTAAACTCTAATAATTACGAATTTAGGAAAAGAGTTACATTGACTCTACTAATAAAACAGTAATGAGCTCAGACTGGTCATGGTTAAAAGCAGTGTCTTTAAAGAAACAAAGACATGACTTATTAAAATTTATTCACTAAGAATAAATTCATAGAATATAACATACTTTGATGATATCGCATAAGGAATGTCAGACATTGGGGTTTGCTCACAATAAGTTTACAGAAAGACAAATCTTTCCTCATACTGATGCATGTAGTAAAGAAAAATAATAGCTCTACTGCCAGTTATCTGGAAATTAACTTGCTTTGGTTGGCAAATCATACTATCTCTGGTAGTAGCAAATTCTCAGTACAGAAAAGAATTTTTCTCTGATTAACCTTTACTTTTTACAGTGATTTCTATTCTGATCAAATATCAGAACTATACAAACAAGGAAAAATTCAATTCTGGTTCAGTGTGATAAGCTACATATGAAATGAGAATTGGCACAAGATCTTGGAGAAGTTGGGGAAGGGTCCTGCCATATATACCTAGGCATAATGATCAAATTACTTAGGTGAAGGAAGGAGCTGAGTGTTGCGTACCAAGCACACAAAATCCAACTGCATTAAAAGCAAGTCTCCCACTCAGGAGACTGGGAAGGCAGAGTGGGGGAATGCAGAGTGGGGGCAGGGAAGCAGCAGGAGAGGTGGCCCAGAAGCAAATCACCAAGAGCTTTGTTTTTTGTTTTAATATTTTATTTATTTATTTGACAGAGATCACAAGTAGGCAGAGAGGCAGGCAGAGAGAGAGAGGAGGAAGCAGGCTCCCTGCAGAGCAGAGAGCCTGATGTGGGGCTCGATCCTGGACCCCAGGATCATGACCTGAGCATAAGGCAGAGGCTTTAACCCACTGAGTCACGCAGGCGCCCCTCACCAAAAGCTTTGTAGTTAGGCTCAAGGAGTTTAGATTTTAGCATGAGCTCACTGCAGAGCTACTAAAGGATTTACCCAGGAAGTAAACAAGGGCTGCTTCACCAAATCTAGTATTTTTCTCTGGTATTTCCATTTACAATAAATACTAGACAGTACTCACTAATGTAGAAAATTAGCCCTTGCTAAATATCAGTGTACCAACCCACACTATTTTTTTCATACATGTAATATATAACACATATAATGTTTATTATGTACCAGAACTTTTAACAAATATTTAATTGATTTTTCTCAGTATTAATTTTTGCAATATTTGTATTAATATTTCCATTTTACAAACAAGAAAGCATATGGCCAGGGAGGTTTTCTAGCTTTGCCTAAATCACCCAGCTCTAAGTAGATCAGCCAGGCTCCACAGCCTACACCCTTTCAACCCTCTTATACTGCCTTCTGAAGTGGAGTCCTGGTTTTATGCTTTACAACTAGTCCTGAATTTTTTTTTAAGATCTGCCTGCCTCTCTGCCTGCTTGTGTCAAATAAATAAAAATCTTAAAAAAAAAAACAAAAACGATTTTATTTATTTATTTGACAGAGAGAGACAGAGAGAGCACAAGTAGGCAGAGCAGCAGAGGCAAGAGGGAGAGGCAGACTCCCCACTGAGCATGGGGCTCGATCCCAGGACCCCGGGATCATGACCTGAGCTGAAGGCACTGAGCAACCCACCACCCCTGTTTTCTTAATAGATCAAACTTTCTTGTCTTGATTCCTGTGTTGATGAAAATGATTTATCTAATCTATCCTATAGGCTTTTTTAATGAGATTCTCATAAAATAATATAGGTTAGAACATTTGGTAAACCATAGAGTAATAATATAAACTACATAAAAGTGATTACAAAATATTTGAAATAACTGTGCATATAAAAAGGAAAAAAAAAAAAACAGCATCCAAGGGGTTGGCTGGGATAAAAGACAAAGGTAGATGCATTTTTCACTGAAGTTTTCAGTCCCCTCACCTGTTACAAGTAGTAGTATTGCCTAAAAAATATAATACCACGAGTAAAGGCAAAAGAGCATTTTTTTTTAAGATTTTATTTATTTGACAGAGAGAGAGAGAGATCACAAGTAGGCAGAGAGGCAGGCAGAGAGAGAGGAGGAAGTAGGCTCCCCACTGAGCAGAGAGCCCGATACGGGGCTCGATCCCAGGACCCTGGGATCATGACCTGAGCTGAAGGCAGAGGCTTTAACCCACTGAGCCACCCAGGTGCTCCCAAAAGAGCATTTTTAAAACTGCCCTCTATTCCTAAGAGAGCAAGGGGTAATGATCTTAGGGAGGGTTTCTTTTTTTCTTTTTTAGTATACCTTTTTTTTTCTCAGTTTTATTGAGAAATAATTGACATATGTCACTACAGACATACCTCATTTTACTGCACTTCTCTTTATTGTGCATTGCAGATATTACATATTTCACACACTGAAGA
The DNA here is from genome assembly GCF_010015895.1 of Lontra canadensis. Classification (NCBI taxonomy): domain Eukaryota; kingdom Metazoa; phylum Chordata; class Mammalia; order Carnivora; family Mustelidae; genus Lontra; species Lontra canadensis. The sequence continues at coordinate 14,766,395 of NW_022630995.1, read as the reverse complement.
TTTGTGGCAACCCTGCACCAAGCAAGTCTATCAGCGACATTTTTTAAAAAAATAATTTATTACATTTTTTTAAAGATTTTTTTTATTTATTTGACAGACAGAGATCTCAAGTAGGCAGAGAGAGAGGAGGAAGCAGGCTGCCTGCCAGCAGCAGGCTGTTGCGGGGCTTGACCCCAGGGTCCTGAGATCATGACCTGAGCCAAAGGCAGAAGCTTTAACCCATGAGCCACCCAGGCGCCCCAATTACAAATTTTTTAAAAGATTTTATTTACTTATTTGAGAGAGAGAGAGTACGAGAGCCAGAGAGATTGAGAGAATGAGTGGGGGGAGGGGCAGAGGGAGAAGCAGGCTCCCTGCAGAGCAGGGATCCAGAGGCAGGAGGACATCCCAGGACTCTGGGATCATGAGAGACTTAGCCAGGGGCCCACAGCAGCATTTTGTCAACAGCATTTGCTCACTTTCTGTCTTCGTGTCACATTCTGGTAATTCTTGCAATATCTCGAACTTTTTCATTATTATATTTGTTATGGTGATCTGTGAGCAGTGATCTTTGATGTTACTATTGCTATTATTCTGGACTGCCACAAACCACACCCACATAAGATGGCACACCCAGGAACCCATATATCTCTCACTTTAAATCAAAGGCTAAAAATGATTAAGCTCAATGAGGAAGGCATGTCAAAAGTGGAGACAGTCCACAAGCTGGGTCTCTTGTACAAAAGTCCTAACCAAGTTGTGACTACAAAAGAAATGCCCTTGAAGGAAATAAAAAAGTACTATACAGTGAAGACAGGGATGATAAGAAAGCAAAACAGCCTTTTTACTGATATGAAGAACAATTTTAGGCATCTGCATAGAAGATTAAACCAGTCATAAAGGTTCTTTAAATAAAACTGTAATCCAGAGCAAAGTCAAAACTCCTTGTATTCCCTGAGGGCTGAGAGAGGTGAAGAAGCTGCAGAGGAAGAATTGGAAGCTGGCAGAGAGTGTTTCATGAGGTATAAGCCAAGAAGCCATCTCCATAACATCAAAGTGCAAAGTACAGCAGCAAGTGCGGATGCAGAAGCAGAAGCAAGTTATCCAGATCTAGCTATACTGAGCAGTAGAAGTGCCTATTAAGCAACAAATTTTCAGTGTGGACAAAACAGCCTTATATTGAAGAAGATGTCATCTAGGACCTTCATAGCTAGAGAGGAGAAATCAATGCCTGGCCTGGAAGCTACACAGGCGAGGCTGACTCCCTTGTAGGGAGTATCTCTTAGAGCCAATGCTCAGTCACCATTCTGAAAATCCTAGAAATCTTAAGAATCATGCCAAATCTACTCTGCCTGTGCTCTAGAAATGGGACGACAAAGTATGGATGACAAACACACATCTGTCTGCAGCATGGCTTCCTGAATATTTTAAGTTCACTGTTGAGCTCTACTGCTCAGAAAAAAAAAATTCTTTCAAAATACGACTGGTCATTGACAACGCATGAGATCACTCAAGGCCCTGATGGAGATGTACAATGAAATTAATCCCATTTCCATGCCTGATAATAACACAACATCCATTCTGCAGCCCATGGATCAAGGAAAAATTTCGACTTCCAAGTCTTATCATTCAAGAAATACATGTCATAAGGCTGTAGAGGCCAAAGATAGTGATTCCTCTGATGTATCTGGCCAAAGTATATTGAAAGCTTTCTGGAAAGGATTCACCATTCTAGATGTTGTTAAGCACATTTGTGATTCATGGAAAGAAGTCAAAGCATCAACATTCACAGGAGTTTGGAGGAAATTGATTGCAAACCTTCATGGACAGCTTTGAGGAGTTAAACGTTCAGTGGAGGAAGGCATGCCAGATGTGGTGGAAATAGCAAGGAAACTAGAATTAGAAGTAAAGCCAGAAGAAGTAACTGCATTGCTGCCACCTCATGATAAAACTTGAAGGAATGAGGAACTGCTTCTTATGAATGAGCAAAGAAAGAGATTTCTTGGGATATCTGGTGAAGATACTCTGAAGACTGCTGACTACAGTCAAGAATATTACACAAACTTACTTGATAAAGCAGCGGCAGGATTTGAGAGGATTGGCTCCAATTTTGAAAGAAGTTCTGCTGTGGATAAAATGCTATCACACTGCATCACACGCAACAGAGAAATAATTTGTGAAAAGAAGAATTCATTGATGTGGTAAACCTCACTGTTTGTCTTACTTTAAGAAATTACCACAGCCATTCTGACGTTCAGCAACCATCGCCCTGATCAGTCAGCAGCCACCAGCATTAGACAAGACCCTTCACCTGCAAAAAGATTATAACTTACTGAATGCTCTTATGATGATCAGCAATAAAGTATTTTTCATTAAGGTGTATACATTGTTTTTTACACCTAATGCTATTGCACACTTAATGAACTACATAAACATAACTTCTGTATATCCAGGGAAACCCCCCAAAATCATTTGACTTGCTTTATTGTGTTATTTGCTTTATTGTGGTGGCCTGGAACCAAACCTCTAAGATCTCTGAGGTATGCCTATATTGATTGGTAAAGACTTACCACTGCCCTTTTGTTAATTTCTGAATGCTTTATAGATCCATTTTCCTTGTTTCGCTTACGTTTTTGTGTGATCTTGATGTCTTTTGGTATCAGCATGCTTTAACTTCATTATCATGTTCTTTTGGGCAATTACTACAGGATATTCCCTTGAAGTTACCATGAGGTATACATAAACTGTTTTAAGGTTATAACAACATATTTTAAACTGATAACAACTTAACTTCAATGTAATTTCTAAACTTTATAATCTTATTTCTTTTTCCCTCACATTTTAGATTATTGTTGCTACAATTTATGTTATTTTAATTGCATAACTAATAACAGATTACTGTAGTTATTTATATTTCTTAAAAAATCTTTTAAAGTTGTAAGCGAATTATACACCATTATTATGATATTGCAGAATCTGTGACTATATATTTACCATTACCAGTGAAATTTACACAATTTTTTTGTGTTTTTACATTGTTAATTAGCATCTTTTTACTTCCACTCACATAACTCCCTTTATCATTTCTTGTGGGACAAGTCTGGTGGTAATAAACTTCCTCAGTTCCTTCCTCTGTTTTTTTGAGAAAGTCTTTATCCCTCCTTTGTTTCTGAAGAACAGGTTCATCATGTATATACGAATTCTTGGTTGACAGTTATTTTCTTTCTATATTTTGAATGTCTCACCTTTCCTGACCTGAAAAGTTTCTGCTGAGAAGTCTGGTGAAGGTCTTATGGGTGTTCCCTTGTATGAAACTTCTCTCTTTTCTTCTCCTACTCTTAAAATTATTTCCTAGTATTTAAAAATTTAATTATAATGTGTTTCAGTGTAGCCCTATTTGGATTCAATCTATTTGGAGTCTTTTGGGCCTCATGAACCTGGATGTCTACTTCTCTCTGCAACTTCAGAAAGTTTTCATCTGTTATCACTTAAATATATATTCTGTCCCTTATTGTCTTCTGGAATTCCCATATTGTGAATATTGTTTCTTTTCATTGTATCCCATAATTCTTGTATGAGTTCTTCTTTTCCTTCCTTCCTTCCTCCCTCCCTCTTCTCTTTTCTTTCTTTCTTTCTTTCTTTCTTTCTTTCTTTCTTTCTTTCTTTCTTTCTTTCTTTCTTTCCTCCTCTGACTGAGTGATTTCTAATGTCTTATCTTCTAGGTTGCTGATTTTTTCCCCTTCTGGTTGAGTCTACTTTTCAGAATTTTTATTGAATTCTGCAGTACACTTTTTGTATTTTTCAATTCTAGAAAGTCTGTGTGTTTTTTGTTCGCTTTTGATGGTTTCTCTTTCCTTGTCAAACTTATTTCATTCATGAATTGTTTTCCTAATTTCATTTGTGTTTCCTTATAGTTCACTAAACTTTCTTAAAAGGATTACTCTGATTTATTTGTCTGACAGTTCACAGATCCCCATTTCTTTAGGGTCAGTTATTAAAGCTTTATTAGATGTCTTTGGTGGTGTCATATTAAACTGATTTTTTTTTTTTTTTTTTTTTTTTTTTGGTGATCCTGGACTCCTTATATTGGTATTTGCACATTTAAGTAACAGGCTCCTCTTCCAGATTTTAGAGGTTTGCTCTGACAGATGCAGTTTCTTCACCAGTCAGCTCAGCTGGAGTTTTTGGGTGTGTGCTGGTAATGTCCCTGGACGGGCAAAGTTTTCTATCATGGTCTACTTTGGGAGAGGGAACTGTTTGAGCTGTAAGAAAGGGATGGGAGTTGTACTGTTGGTTGATAATAGCTGGAAAGGACTGCTGCCTTTGTTTTTCACATAAGAGTGTTGGATGATCTCCACAGTTGCCTGGATCTCTGGTAAGGCTTACTAGACAGTCAGGACTGGGCACAATATTTAGTAGTAGATGGAACTATGAATTTGCTTCCCTACTCGGGAAGGACAAGACCAAGGGACGTACAGGTTATTGTTTGCATACTTGAATTAGGTATGACTGGGTACTGAATTCCTTCATCAAATAAGGCCACTGGTTTTGCTTTATAAATGGGGAAAGACACGGGTTGTGTTCCTTGTTCAAATGCCACTGTATGCTGGGCTATTGGATGGGCTGTACAGTTTCCTGTGTGCTCCAATTTGGTTGCCTTGTTGGACAGGTTGAAGGATGTATTCAGCACTGAGCAGAAACACAAATTAAATTCCCTGTTGGGGTACAGTGGAAGAAATATCTCTAAATTCAGTAAAGTCCTTTGTTTGTCATCTTAACTCAAGCAGACCTACATCCAAAGTTTCTAAACTGAACAGAACCACTGGCTTTGCTCTGCAAACTATTGGCTTTGCCTACCTGATTTGAAGCATGAGCTCTGATCTGGGCCACACAGCCTCCTGGGTGTTGTCTCTAGTCCTTCTCGACAGATGGGGCCATAAGACACTCTCCGCAGAAGATGGGGCTGTGATTCAGAACCACTGAATGGTATGGGCAAACTGGGCTGCAGGACTGCCAAAACTTCTCCTTGGAGGATCCAAATCAGGCAGACAGCTCCCTACCCTGTTTCCTAGTCAGAGTAAGCCTCTGACTTGATTCTGCAGATGAGCAGATCAGCATCTGGTTAGGATTACTACTTGGGCACTACAGGTATGAACTTCATCTGTCATGATCCATGTGCTGGTTGTTGTAAGCCCCACCCCCATTCCCCAAGGCTGTAAAACTCCCCGTGACTGAACCCCACAGATTCTCCTGTAATTTCCATGGTGTGAGATCAGAGCAAGAGCTCTTACAAAGTGACTCACAATCCTGGGGGAGTATTGTCTCCTCTGTGTTGTCTTTCCCCACCGGAAGAACCAGAGCCAGGGGAGACCTCTCTGCATTGTGTTGCACTGGAGAGGGGCAATGTGGTCAAGGTATAGATGCTTCTTTAACCCTTCTAGTGTAGTATGTCTTGCTCTCTGTGATGTGTAGAGGTGCTTCCACCTCAACCCATGTTCTAGGATTCTCTCAGTGGTGTCTTGTTCTTGAATAGTTAGTTATGCTTCCTGTGAGGGAAGCAGAAGTCAGGAACTACATATGTCACCATCTTAGAGCCATCACTCCTCCAAGAGAATTCCTTAATGGGATTTCGGGTATAGAAACCTGAGTCTACAGTTTAGCCTGGACTAGGGATTGAGAACTGGCTCGCTTATATACTAAAATAAGAGAAAACAACTCAAAAAGTAAAGAATGCATGCCCTGAAATGGAAGCAATGTGTGGGAAGAGATCTTGCCTTGTGCTAGCAGGGTTCAGGGCAATGGAAAAGTGAGATGTCAACATGGAGTATATCAGAGCATAAGAGCCTTAGGACAAGCAGCTGATCAAATATTTACTGAGGGGAGAAAAAAAGGAGGGAGCTGCAAGTGAACTGCTCAGAAAATATGTTCTGGACTGTAATGTAGTTCTGTATGCACTTTTACTATACTTCCCATTCTCAGTGGAATGAGCCATTACTTAGATGATGAGAGCAAGAGTGACTGTGGCTGTCTGGAGGACTTTAGTCAACAGTATCTCCTGGTCTAGAAGAGCTGTTAAGAGCTGTGCTGCAGTCAGACTACCTGGGTTTGAATGCAGATTTCTACCACTTTCAGATTTGCAACTGTGGGTGAGTTATTTAACCATTCCCTGTTCATTTTCATCATGTGTAAAATGAAAATATAATAATTATTATTATTACTGTTATTATTACATGATTTCCTAAGCTTGTTTTGGGGAAAAGAAATCGATATATATATGTAAACTACTTAGTAAAATGTCTGGCACATGGTATGTCAATAATCAATGTTAGCTATAATTATGGTATACAGGTATGTCTACTCATTAGTATGTAAATAGAATCCTACATTTCATAAGCAGTTCTAAATACAGTACATTCTAAACTTCCTTACACTTGTTTATGTTAACCTATGTAAAAGGATAAGCCTTCACAGAATTATATTAAAATCTTTCTGAAAATATAAAAATAAATTATACTTCCCAGTACTGTTTCAAATTCTGAATATAATTAAACAGACCAGAAAATCATATATTTCAGACTAAAAGAGTGATGTCAAATTATAATGTCAGATATCTTTTTTAGGAAACTTCTAAGAATTTAATTCTCCCACCTATCCACTGGGTCATTTCAACAACTATCTATCCATCCTATCCATCCTATCTATCTGTCAACCAGGTAAAACTAACAAAATACTATGCTAGGATTAAATATCTAAAATATTTGAAGATATCTCTTGATACATTTTGTGGCCAGTAAGCAAACTGTGACCTCTACCTGGGGAATAATGAGGTAAAATGCAACATTTACAACCCATGACCCTTATACTTGTGGTTTTCTATTTCCTAATCAGATCCCAGTGTTCAAAAGCAATAATGAGGAAACCAGCAGAAAATTCAGACCACATCATGTCATTGATTTCTATCCTGGTTAGCTCTATGGAAATTTTGCACATGCAATTCTTTTTTTAGATTGTTCTCTGTCCCAGTTTCCCTTTAATCATCCAGGGCAAGTGAGTTGATGACCTGTGATTGTGAAATCTTCTCTCAAACAGCCTGTATTTAGTAGTGGGGGAAATAGAGGGGCTTACATCTGGTGTATACCTGCTCTGCTCTAGGAATTTCATTAGGCAACATATATACATTCTTATTTTATCTCCACAACAACCCTATGAGTGTGTGTTAACACTTCATTTTAACTATGTGGAATCTGAGGTAGATGGTTCAAGACCACTAATGTGTGATAGAGCTCATTTCATGGTGTTTACATCTCCTCACTCTGCACTACCCAGTACGAAGTACAATTATCGTGAAGTTAATTAAAATTAAGCTACTGGGCCTTCAAGGACATAGGCCACTTCCATGCTATTAAGGCACTAAGGAAGTGTTCACTAAAGCCATAATTCTGTTATATTTGCAAAGGTAAGATATTTTTATATTCTTTTTCTTAAGGAATATAAAAATATCTCATCATATAAGTTTAAAAACAGAACTGCTGCACACAGTGCTTTCCTGTATCCTGATCCTTACTCAGCAAGTGAGGTGTGCACAGGCATGCACTACGTGGAGTGTTAATCGGGCAGACTCCCAGAACTTTCATTTGTGACGTTCTCTACCAATTAGAAAGTTGTTTCATTTTGTTTGTTCTACAGGACAATTATGTAAAGTAGGCAGTACCAATTACAAATAAATGAACTGAGGTTTAAAAAAAAAGAAAAAGAAAAAAAAGGAAAACTGAGTGAGCGTCCACAGAATTTAGGGCTGTTAAGCAATGGAGATTAGCCAAAAACAAAACAAAAACAAAAACAAACAAATAAAAAACAAAAACAAGGCTAGTTTGTTTTTGAATTTCAAAGTCAGTGTTCCTGTTTTTGCTTATTTTTCCATAATTCTATAACATTTCATCATTTTTCAACTTGTGTTTCATAAGCTTAAATCAAAAAACAGTGACTCCAGTTCTCTAAGATTACGTGGTTCTATTGTTAGTTGTTCCCCACTCCCTTCCAGAGAAGCCAAATATGATGGTTTGAAACTGGACATGGTTCAAGTCCTTCAGACACAGAAGTTTCTAAGGATTTTCTGCTTTTCTCACAAGGCTAGTTGTATACCCTTGTAGAAGCCTCATTACACTGCCCAGGGTAAAACTCTTGAGGGAGAAGAGAGAGTCCACTGCTATCTTCCACAAGACCAGGTGGCCAGCCTCACCTGTTCAGCTAGTTCGAGAAGGCCAAAATTTGGCTCACAGAGAAAGCTCCTGCTGAGGACTGCTGGGCTGAACCAGTGCCAGCCAGATCTACCTGCTGAGTTTGTCTTTCCACAGAAAAGACATTAACAAGCATCCTGGAACAGGAAGTTACAGCTGGTGTAAAGAAAGTGAGCTATCTTATAAGAAACATAAAGCTCACAGAGACACCTTAAATTCTTGTGTTTCTGATTTATGAATTAAATAAACAATGTATGACTTAGTTTGACACAATATGCTCTTCACCTTTGGAGACTGGGTCCCATGCTTTATTTTACAGACTATTACTTCTCACCCAGTTTGACATCATGACCTCCTTGGGGGTACTGGAACATAGGAGGCATGTGTTACTGTCCTTTTATCTTGCTTCAACTTTGTCTGAATGGAGTGTCTGATAGGAAAGGTGGGAGGAAGGAGGGTTGGAAAGAGAGTAAAGGAAGGACCTGAAGGAGGAAAGGAGGGATTGAAGGAAGGGGGTGGGGGTCAGGGAAAGGGAGATTTGGCAGATAAAAATAAGAGTATGACATTATTATAAGAGAAAAAAAAAGACACTACCCATTTCTGAGTAAAAGAACAGACTGTATTTTCTCTAAATCTTCCAATACTTAGCCCGAAACATGTTTCCAAGTAGGAACATTTTCTCGCAAAGCATATGCAAAATATTTCAACCCTCAGGTTTTGGCTCTTTGATTTTTTTTTTTTTTTCTCCCCCAGAATCACTTACTTAACAGAGCTATGGGCCCAGTTGAGTTAGAACTGAAGAAATGTGTGATGGATGGGGAAGATGGCCTGGGCAGCAGTCCAGCAACTAAAACAGAATTAGAATCATCACAGACACTTTAATCCCAATTATTTAATCTGCAGGGTGTCTAACACCATAAGTATTTGGCACGACTCAACAAAACAGTAGAATTTACAGAGAAACAGAAGAAAAAAAACCTAATTTGATGAAATAAAATAAACTAAAGAGTTTTTTTTTATTAGACTATAATTTATATCCTCAGAGCATAAGTGTAACAAATATAAACTTAGAGTAAGTGTGGCGGGGGTGGGGTAATGGTATTTTTAAAAAATAAAATGCAAGCACTATTATTAATATCAAGGTCATAGTGATACCATCTTGACACCTCTTCCCACTCTTTGTTTCAGCCTCACCGTGATTTTTCTACACACCCCTAAATGTGTCCATGTGCACCATCATCTGGCAAAATTACTCCACTCTGCTTAATGAATGCACCATGATTAAAGCCATGAACACGTGAGGAAAGAATGCATGACCCAGGGTTGATTTTTGACCAACAAAATTTTGTATGCTCTTCAATAGTATATGAAACAATTTAAATGATATGAATAAAATAACACATAAACTGGTCAGAGACAAAAGGCTGGAGTTCCTATAGGAAAAGAAGAGCTAGAATAAACCTTAATTACAAACAGAACCTACCAGGTTTTCCTTAACTGAAATACACCGAAAATGGTATTCTAAAGGCAAAGCTCACACACATTTTAAAAAGGATTTTCCAGCAATTTTTAAATAGTAGAAATGACTCTTTAGGGTTTTTTTCAACCACTAAAGATTAAAAAAAAAAAGCATTTAAAAATTGTACTAACACTAAATGACAGTTAATAAATATTATGCTAAACCACAGAGTTTTCAAAATCACTCCACATTTCTCTAGACACAATTCACATATTTATGTACCTTAACAGGGCTTTTCCTTTTTGTATATTCACTTATTTTTGCTTTCACTAACAGATATTAAGTAAGGTTTTTTTAAGATAGTAATGAAAGAAGCTAAAAGGGAATTTAAAAGTCTACATTTCTCATGAAGTTCATTGATTAGAATTATATTTTAAATCATTTCATTGTTTTCTATTATTACTGTAATATAATTTTAAATTGAAGCTACCTCTTGATTTTATGTGATCAAATTAAATGGAATGAATGAATCCTATATCTGTGAAATTTATAGTGTCAGAAAATGAAAATTCCAATCACCTTTCAATACTCAAGAATACCTGGGCCACTATCTATTTATACCTTGATTTATAAACAGCAATTTCATAGCACAATTTGTGGCATTACTGATCCTACTATATTTGTGGAAAGTTCTTCATTATGACACCTTGTATATGTTAATAAATGTATTATCAAAAATGAACTGTTTTCTAAAATTTGAATTTAAAATTTTAGACATTTTTTCTTCAGCAAAATATATTTTTTGTCTTCTTCAAACACTTTAAAATCTATTTCATTAACTTGGAATAAAGAAATTTCTGGATAGTCAGAAACTAAAAAGAGAAAAGTAAATATATGATAAAGGGAGACTTTTCCAAATACTCATGCTAATTGTTTTGGAAGTTCAAACCAAATACTTAAGGGTGAATCATTTTAGTTTGTAATTTAGATGTTTTTAATGGAACCAATAAAAGACTTTCACAGTGAAAAACTCTCAAATCTTGAGTTTCCTAATCACTATATAGTGCTTTAAAAATTATGAGTAGATCAGAGATTCTCTTATCTTTCTTATATCAAATACTTCTTACTGAATAAAAACATTGTGTTTATTACTTTAAAGATATATATTATTACACTTCTTAAAAAATATGGAACTTTTTAATCTGTATTTACAAAACCTTTAGAACTCGTTTTTTTAATCTACTTTGTACACATTCATAAAAACAAAAGTGTGCCACCACATCTGGGATACAATTTTTAATGTGAATTAAAAATACATTAGGTGTGTTATGTATACAATAGACTAGGATAACTCCTTCAAAGAAATCACCCCCTAACCAACTGGATTACATAAATTTTGATAAAATAACGAAACATGTGTTTACCCAGTAGAGCTACCAGTAGGAGCTATTCTGCTCTACAGATAAATACATACAAAGATATAAGAACTGCAAGAGTCATTCAGAGTCTCTAAGGTGATAATTTACATTTTTTTGCTTGAATATCGCTTTTATAATAAAAATTTACTCTTTCTGAAAGGGAAAAATGGACAAATACAGCAATCAATTTTTAATGGTTTATAATAAGCAAGGATGCATATTCAAACTTCAGTTAATTTTGATGCTTTACGAAAACAATTGTAAAACTATTTTAAAATGGTAAAAAATGCATAAATCATATTTGAATAACTAGGTAACTCTGCTAATTTAAAATCAAACCACTCATTAGTAAAGTGAAATATATCTGGTAATTTAAATGCAAAAAATGAAGTAAAAAGAGTTAACAATACTTTCTATAGTAGTTATGTCTTTAAGATACTAGCAGCACATTTTTTTTAAAAAAGATCATTAAGTTTGACTCATATAAGTAAAAATAGCTATAGTTAGTTAATATAATAATGCACATCATAGTCTATTTTTATAGTCAAAGGTAGAATGGTTTCCTCCAAATGAAAGAGAAATTAATTAGTCATTCAAGCAAATACATAATAATAAAGCACTCCAAACAAAGGAGATTCAAGTGGTCAAGTCAATCAGCAAAAATGTAGTGAAAGTAACTAAGCACAGTCATTTTCACAACAGTAGCAATATTGAATAAAGTCTAGTATCTAATTATATAGTTTGGCAATGTTTGTCTATAAATAGCTGTATCACCTAATTTTGACATTTTATGTAGAAATATTCTAAATGATCACATTTTGTAGAGAAGAGTATTAATAATATAAACAACAATAAGTACAATAATGCTTCTAAGTCTAAAAAAATAAACCCTTTAATCCTATGTAGATTGAAATAAAGTGATATTACAAAAAGAGTATTTTCAGCAAAAGGAGAAATTTTCATTGTAAATGCAGGAATTGTCCACCCTCTCCTCCGTCTTCTATGAGGAAATGAAATCTTCTCACCCTGTCACCCTACACCCAAGATTTTTGTCTACTTCAAAAAAAAGCTTAAAATTAAGGAGTCAACCCTTTACCCCTCTTTCATGCTTTATAAAGCAAAAAGCCAAACTCTTCATTGCCTCTACCTTCTAACCACCTAAGATTCAAATAAGGGTAATTGCTCTCTTTTTTTGTTCAGTAGTGTCCTGGTGAGGGAATGATTTTACTGACCCTTTTCTGTGGGGTCCTGCCGTTTTATCTAAAAGGAAATGAATTATAACAGGATGACAAGGCCACAAAACAAAGCCATTTAGTTTACAAATTTAGTATGTCCTTCAATTTGTTTTATAGGCCTGGTCCTATTATAAACCAAAAAAAAAACCCTAAAACAAACTCTTTTTTTCCTTTCTTTCCAGTGGAAACATCTACAATTTTATGATTCTTTAAGAGTTTAGCCTAAAATGTCTTCACCGTGTGTGTGTGTGTGTGTGTGTGTGTGTGTGTGTGTACGTGTGTTTTTCCCCCAAGAGTCCCTCTACCCCACCTTCTCAAACATAGAAAACATCAGGAACAAGAAACTGGACTTTTCGAATACTAAGTGCTGACAACTGTCAGAAGCACTTTACTGGGACATCACTGACTGTAGCTTCAATGAATTAAGCTTGATTCACTGCGGGTGAATCATTTTCAATGCAGAGCTGTTCAGCAGTAATTGGCCAAGAAACCCTGCTGCGAAAAGCACTTGTCAAATAATGCTTGTTTACAAATATATCTCCAGACAGCAAAAAGTGGCAGTTACTGAATAAGTTCAGGGCCACCTCCAATATTCATAACAGTGGACATGCTCTCTTTACTTATTAAATCTATTAACATTTTCACTTGTTGATATACTTGCTAATGTTTGCCCTGCTTGTTTCTTGTTAAATATGCTTCTGAATTATTTTATAATAAAAGTGTCTTGTATTACACCAGAGTTCAAAGGTTTCTTCCACATGTAATTAATGCCTAATATATGTAAAAAGACAACGTATTTTTTTCTTATCTTAGAAATCAGTCTAAAGAGTACATTTTCTTCTTATTGTCTTTTATCCAATATATCTTAACATTCATTCCATCTCAGTTTAAGATTCTAGATGTATGTTTGGCCTTTCCTGTACAGTTCTGCTTATTTATGTCTACCAAAGTTAAATTTTAAAAATGACTAGAATACAAATTGTGAATGTAAAGTCACATTTATGTCTATCTGCCTTGATTTTTTTTCTCACATAATGGGATCATTCATATTATATATATATGTATATTCATATTATATATATATATTATATATATATGCACCCATATATATATATGCACACACACACTATAGTCTGGGAAGTCACTAAGTATCTATAGGTTGCAGAAGGCAAAGTATATGACAGCAAGTTATTAATGGATGCTGTGCATACATCAAATTTTTCTGCCCCTGATCTTCCAAAGACCTTCCAGAAATTAACAATCAAAAACAAACTTAAAAACTCCAATTGGAATCTTTAAACAAATTAATAAATTCCTATTATTAGAATCTTAATATAGTATTGTTTGATTTATAATAACACATGGAGAAACAAAAAGAAAGGGGAGCATACATTTTATAGAACAGAAGTAATGGTCTGAGATGATACCAATGGAAAGATGGAAAACTGTTGGGTAGAAATGGAATGAATGAGGTAAAATCATATATATTAATACGATTTTATTTCCTACTATGTGAAATAGTGATAGACCCCTGCAATCCCCACCTCACTATGGCCAAAGTTTTGCTGTGTGTTCCACTAGCTGGCATAAGGACAACACAACCTGTGGTTGTTATGTCTGTGATATCAACCAGTCTACCTTCCAGAAGATTTGAGCTCTGCTTACATCACCTTAAGAGCCCAGTGCTATTTCCTAGCTTCTCTCGCATTCCCTCTGCCTCTTCCTCTCAGGCGCAGTCCTGGCCCTGGAGACTACATTTTTCCTCCTTCCCTAACGGAAAGCTTCTACCCCCCTTCATCTCTACATAAACCACTTCCTTCATCACACCTGGGGGGAAAAAATGAAATACAATGGGAACAGGACAGGATGAATGACAGTACTATCCCTGTTACTCTTTACATCCAAACCAGGATGCCCCTTCCGGTGGCATACGACAGTTCATAAAAGGACTCCAAACCCTGTCACCATCTTCGGGACTTCTAACATCATGAATCTAACATGAGAGGTTAATAAAACGACTATGACTGCAAACACTTTTTCAACTTTGCAGAGAAGGGGGAAAGATGCAGAGGGGGTTAAGCATGAGAGATTACCATAGCTAGCGAGCTAGCTAGACTGAGCTACATAGAATCTTTAAATCAGATTTAAAACAATAAATGTGAGGGTTAAAGAGAGAAGTTCACGGGGTGGGGTGGGGTGGGGCCGGGAGTAGCAGTCGGCCCCGCTTTCACACGGTTCCTAGGGAGCTGGCAGCGCTCCTAAACCAGCTCAGCGCCTTCCCCTGCAGCCACACAACCCGTGCAAGTCACGAGGACATGCACGACCCCGAAGGCTGCTGCTTCATCTTTCTGGTCCAGCGTCCCCAGTCCTAGGAGTGGAAGGGATTTTTTTTTTTTTTTTTTTTTTTTCCAAGGCTCTGTGCCTCACCCGTGGCTTGCGGAGCCGATTCAAATCGAAACCCCAGTATTCCAGCCGGGGGTTAGGGTTTTTGATGTTTCCACGGTGGAGCTGACCGCTTCCGGCAGCCCGGATCGGGATCTGAGATGCTACACCCCCCACCTCCATTCCGGAGGAGCGAGCCTTTGAGCTGAGCCCCAGCGCGGCGGGGGTGTGAGAGGAGCCAGCGCCGCGGGAGCAGACCCAGGGCCACGGGCGGCCGCCCGAGCTGTGGCGGGCCCGGGAACTGAGCGCGGCTCCGGGAGCAACGAGCGCCACGGAGGTGCTGCTCCCGCGGGGCCGACTCTCCCGCCCAGCCGAAGGCTGACACGGCTTCAGAGTCCGGAGCGCAGGATTGGGGGTGGGGAGGAGGGCTGGGGACTCCAGGCTCGGGCTCGGGCCAGAGCGGGGCTTTCCGTCACGCAAACACCGAGACACGAGCCCTACTGGGTTCGAGCAGCAACTTCCTGGCAGCGACACTCCACCCCCCTTCCGCCTCCCGCCGCATCCCACCTTCCCGCCTTCTTCCACTTTCACCTCGATGTGATGAAGAGCCCCCAAAGTGAAGGGCACGCCACAGTGTGGGGCGCCTTCTGTCCCTCGCCATTCCCCTCCCTCGAGAAATAACAGCTCTCGCCACCCACCCCGGAATAGCAGCTGGCGATGCCCTAAATAACAGCTTCCAGCAGGCACTTTCCCCCAAAATAAAAGCAGCCAGTCACCCCCACAATATTTCCCATCGCCGGCCTCAAATAACGGTTTCTAAGCCCCCCGCTCCCGAGATCGTGGTCGCTGAGCTTCGAACAGTTCCCACTCCTCCAAGCCCGAAATGTCACTTCCCCACGCGCTCCAAGTGAGAACCAGCCGCACCCAGCCTCCCGGCGCGGGTCTCGGACCTCGCCTTCCCCCGCGTGCAACTTCCCCGCCCCCCAAACAGCCTCGGTCCGCACGCGGGTCCCCCGCCCGGCGCCCCGCACCTAATGGCAAACAATGCACCCAGAAACAGCAGAGCGGGGCGAGAAGGCTGGCGAAACCGGACACATGTGAATTCGCGATGCGGAGGGAGATTTCGCCCTCGGCGGCAGCGTCCAGACCGCCCCGACCCGCACTTCCAGGCCCCGCCTCGCCCCTCCGCCCCGGTCGCTGCGGTCCCCACCCCCAACCTACCTTCGTTGCTGGGGCTGGCCAGGAGGGTCCGGAGCGCGGCGCACAGGAGGAGGCAAGTCCAGAGGGGGGCCCTGCGAGGTGCGGAGTAGCAGCCGGCCAGAGATGCAGGGGTGCTGGGGGTGTCGCCGTCGCCCGGGGGCCTCCGGCGTCCCGCACCCGGGGGCCCCGAGCCCCGCATCTTCTCCTGGCCGCCTCCGCCGCGGCTGTCCCGCGCGTCTCAGTCCACGGCCCCGGCTTCGCGGAGGGGGCGAGGGCGGCTGGCGGTGCCTTCGCGTTCCCCGTGGGGTCCCTTGCCTTCTGGCGCGCGGCTCTTCCAAATGCGGGGACCGCGGGTGCGCGGAGACGTCCGAAGTTTGCTCCCGGCTCCTGCCTCCCTTCTCCTGCCTCCCTTCTCCTCGGTGGGGCTTACATTAAATACTAGCTATGGCTGATAGCGCGGTTCTGGACCGGACACCAGGGTGTCGAGAGGGTCCCGCGCCCCGCTTCTCTGCCTCTTAAGACTTTTCAGGATTGGGGTCTTTAAAACGCCCCTGAGGGGAAGATAAAGATTCCTTTTCAGTCTTCAGGGCTGAAATAAATGATGAAGGGAAGGGCGACAAGTCATCTTAAGTCAAGGAAGATCCTCACTAAAAAGAGGAGGAAAAGACAGGGTGGCTACGGGTAAAGGAAAGGAGTTGAGAAAATACGAGCGAGGCGAGCCGAGGAAAAGATCCGGAGAGTTCGGAGCCTGGCAGAAGGAAACAGCTGCGGGCTGAGTGCGGACGAGGGGAGGTCCTGGCGGCGGCGAGCGGGCAGGAGCGCGGAGCCCGGCGGCAGCAGCCCGGAGCTGCGGCGGTCCCCGCGGCTCGGGGAGGAGGCGGCGCGCGCGCGGCTGGGAGGACGCGGTGGAAACTGCACCGCCACCGCGCGCTCCTGCTGGGTCTGGAGCTCCGTCGTCTCCTCTGCCTCCCAGCTCTGCACCTCCCCTCCTCCCCCCTCCTCCTCTCGCCAGCTCCCCCGCCCGCTGCTGCTCGCAGCCTCGCCAGCGAGCATCTACTGTAAGTGTGAGCTGCTTAGACGAAGTCACACACTCGCGGAGGGAAGTGGTCGGGAGGCTGCCGTGGTGAGTGTTGCCTAGCGGTCTCCGGGAAAGGCGCGTCTTCCTGCCCGGATAATTGGGGCGAAGAATTCTCTGGACGGTGCCTGCGAACACCGGGGCTCCCGGGAGGAGGAAGGGAAATGAGCCTTAGGCTCCGCCGGCAGCCCTTGGAGAAGCGGGTCCTTGGGTTTGGCACCGTGCCTGCTGCGCATCGCGGGCTTGTGGCATCAGCCACCTTGTCGTCACATAACCACGTCTTCGCGGGCTGTGCTGGTCCGTGGCTAGTTTCCCAAACACCCATATCGCTCGCTGCTGCTCCCCCTTTCTATTCTTCCAATACTTTGGCAGCTGGGATGGGATAATTAGTCAACGCTTCCTTCAGAAGTAAATTGTAGAATTTCTAAATATAGACACCGTGACTATAATTGAAATTTCAGGGAGTCAACGAATTTGACTGACTGATATTTGTAGTGTGCCAGGTACTTGACGATGTGATCATTTAATTCATTAATTTCATTGATAGAATGTGTCAGAACTTTAGAAATTATATGATACGCAGCTATAGGCAATTCATTCCGGCGAAATTAGCACGGGTCAAATAATTTCAGGGTTTAAAAAATACTATTTTAATTTCGTGTATTCTACTGCATTGAGAGATTTACAAATTAATTACCAAAAAACTGGTGTAAAAGAATTGACTTTCTATGCTTCACCTTTATTATGTATTCTCTTGCTTTTGATATTTTTTCTTCAACTTTCTCATTCATTCTTTCAAAGAGATACATCTGAAGGGCAATTGTAGTAAATACTGCAAATAAAACATATACCAAAAGTGTGAGTTTGGAAGAAAGATATCTTGTTTAATTTGTGGTCTAGTAACTACTGTGAAGATTGGGTTTGCATTCGCATCTCATGAAGGGGAGTCTGCTCACTAGCTTTGACATCTTGAGTCTGTCTTGTCAACAAATTTCTCATCATCTTTAGCTGATGACATTTGTTTTCTGTTTAAATATTTGTAATAAAGATGAAAGAATAAAGAATCAGTGATGCAATTTTATAAAGAGGTGGAAGCTCATCTTTGTTTTTTTTTTTTTTTTTCTGAAATGTTTTGGCACCAGAAATCTAAAAGCAGCTTCTTTCTATTATAATGTGCTCCAAATGCATGAAGCGAATTTAAAGAAATGGCAGTGAATCAGCCTTTCAGTTTGGCAAAAAACCTGATGGAAAGTTGAGATACAAAGTTGAATTTTATATTTCTATTTGAAGACCATTCAAAATGTAAACTCCTCCTTCCAAATTATGGTTGAATTACTTAAAAATATCTACACAGAATACCAACTAAGTTATCTAAAACCTAGGGATACGTAATAATGCTATTATGGAACGTAGGCAGTTTAAGGGGACTTTGAGCTTGCTACTTTACTTCTATAGGTCTCAGTATCCTCATCAATAAAATGATTTGGAGAAAATGATCTTCAAGTTCCTTTTACTTCCATATCCTTTGCATTTCTATGTTACTACCCTGTTCACCTATCTCCAATTACTTACTGTTGAGTACAGAATTTTTCAGTTTCTTCAGCCTGGCATTGAAAGTATTCTACTACAAAAATCTTAAATAAATTTTCTGTTTTACTTTACCTTAAAATTTGAAATTCATTATTCCCTAAATAGCTCATACCTCTTCACTGTTATGCCTGGCATTCCATCCCAAAGAAGATTCACCCCCTAAAAATATTTAACCCTTCCCCTCCCACACATGTCTCTCATCTAAAATCCTTCCCAGTGTCCAAAGAGTATAAGTAATCAAGACTGATCTTGTCACAAAAATAAGTGATTTGGTTTTCCTTCTCAAAGTATCCATAGCTTATGATGTATGTCAGTCAACACAATGGCAATATTCTCTGAATGAAAAACTGGAACCAATTATTTAACAACTATAAGTTTATGTATTGGGATGAAAGGAATTTAAACTGGGTATGTCAAAGAAAACTTGGGACGCTATTCACTATGGTGGGTAATTATCTCCTACCCAAAATACTTAAGTCTTCTTTAAGTGACTAAGGTTACAGAAAGCCAACTCCTTAATTTTCTTCACCTTAAATAGCAGCCATCTTCATCATGTTTTTTTAATAACATTTGTCATATGTCCTTGAAAGAATGAACAGCTATAAAATGGAGCCCCACTTACAGCAATGAAAGAGTTAATCAAGGCAATTAGGATGGTTTCATTTGGTCCTCAGTCTCAAAAGAGAACTTATATCTGGTCTTGTGTTGTTTTCTTGGAATGTAAATACTATCTTAGCATACTGACATTGGACCACAGTATTGCATGAAAACTAGATTTGTCTTTTTCCTTCATACTTTACTACCTTGCACCAGAAGAGGCTAAAACCTCAGTAAGGGCTTGAAAGTCCCATTGTTCGCATTTCTCTTGCTTGGGATAACTGCTGTGGCCTCAAAAGGTGAAAGTAGCTGATGTCTCTCTAGATTTCACTGTGGATTTGGCTTTTTGCTAAGCTTTCATAAAGAAAAGAAATTCAGAATCACCTTGATAAGACACCTTGAAAGGTTACTACCCTATAAAAGGTACTATAGTTAAGTTCAATGTATTAATAATCCTGAATATCTTCACTGAATTCAAAGTGGAACAACAAAAGCAATTATAATAAACAGAATTGCTAGTAATTACTGAAAATGTGCTATTACATGATGTTTTACATTAATTATTTTACTTAATACTGACATTTCAACCACACTGTTGGTGTAATTATTAGCCCCATGTTAATGATGAGAAGACTGAGGAAATGAGGTTAGGCAATCTGAGTGGCCCCACAGTCTCACAGCTAATAAGACAACACAGTTTTAACCCATGGCTCTCACTCTGTGTAAAAAAAACTGTAATGTAACAGAAGTGAAGAATAAATGTGATAATCAGTTATTCAAAAAAAAAAAAAGAGAGAGAGAGAGAGAATGAGAGGACTGCCCCCAAATTCTGCATTAATGGGAACAATTAATAAATAAAAATATTCTAATCTTTAGGTTTACTTAAATCCAAAAGCAGCTAGCCAAATAATGTAGTACACATCAGATAAATGAATAGAAGAAAATAAGAAACAAGGGAGCCTATATAAGCATTTTTGGGGGAAAAAGATTGTCTCATATAAACAAAAATGTTCATACAATTTGTGTATAATGGAGAGACAATGGGCCAAATCAAGAAAATAGTGAGGTGTGTGGACAGATAATATTAGCACAGATTGCCCAAAACTCATTAAACCATGGTAGAAAACATAAACAACAGTCTTTAGAAAAACAATCTAAATAGAGACTCCTCTATGCCTCAGTTGGCTAAGTGTGTGCCTTCAGCTCAGGTCATGAGCTCTGTGTCCTGGGATTGCGCCCTGAGCTGGGGCTGCCTCTGCCTCGGCTCCTCCCCCAACTTGTACTCTCTCTCTCTCAAATAAATAAATAAAATCTTTAAAAAGAATCTAAATAAAACTTCAGACACCAAAAAGCATTTTTTCCTAAAATATTATGAAGTATTGGCAATTTTTTACATAGCTGTTTTTTAAATATTTTTGCCCCTTAGCAATATGATATCTTTGGGAAATTTTGAGGGGTTTGAAGCAAAAGCAAAGCAAAATTTTAACCCATGGTAGATTTTAGATATGGAATTATAGGATAGCCTAATGAACTATAAGATACACTAATGAAGTTAATTTTTCAAGTCCATGATTTCCTGAAGAGGATATATATATGGTGATGTTAATTATTTTGACCCCAAAGGAAAAGGCTGACTAAAATGTATTTAAGCAATCAATAGCTCTTAAAGTTCACAACCAAGAAAATGCTAATGTATTCATTATTTTATGTCACATTTTAATGTAATTAACATAAAACAGATATTATTTTAATTTCTGTTCATAGTTATGTTTTTTTTTTTAAGATTTCATTTATTTATTTGACAGACAGAGATCAAAAGTAGGCAGAGAGGCAGGCAGAGAGAGAGGAGGAAGCAGGCTCCCCGCTGAGCAGAGAGCCGCATGCTCCCATGCTCTATCCCAGGACCCTGGGATCATGACCCTAGCCGAAGGCAGAGGCTTTAACCCACTGAGGCACCCAGGCGCCCCCATAGTTATCTTTTTAAGAAGTTTTCTGAAGTCTCCGA
This sequence comes from Lontra canadensis, assembly GCF_010015895.1. Taxonomy (NCBI): domain Eukaryota; kingdom Metazoa; phylum Chordata; class Mammalia; order Carnivora; family Mustelidae; genus Lontra; species Lontra canadensis. The sequence goes on along the minus strand of NW_022630995.1, from coordinate 14,745,218 downwards.
GTCACTTCTCCCTATTAATGACCTACATTTTTACTATTAATGTTTAATATAATTATATTTCAATTTAATTGATTATTGAGTGATTTAAAAAATAAGGAATAAATACTTTTTAATAAGGATTTAATTACGTTATTTTATTACTTAACAATACATTAAAATATTACTTGTAATGAAAACAAAAGTTTAAGATAAAAACAGCTTGTTAAGGAAGTGAAACCATAATGGATGGCGCTGTCTGGGTAGAATATGATGTTATATATTTGTCAAAATGCATAATGTACATAACACCAAGAGTGAAACCTAATGGAAACTATGGACTTTAGTTGATAACAATGTGTCAATATTGGCTCATCAGTTGTAATAAATGTCAACTCCACACCTTAAAAAAATAAATATGTTTCTATCACAATCTGCCCTCACTTTTGTCTTTTTTATGACTACCAAGAGCATAATAAAATCTTCCACTGTCAATGAGTACTAATAGAGAATTTTGTAGCAAAGAATAAGAAGCAAGATATTTAAATAAATTACCATGAACTGAATAGCCACCGATTTCTACTGGTGGTAGTGGTGGTTGATTTCTCTAATCACTCCTGTGTCAGTGTGTGAGGATTGCTGACACTTCATGTAACAGGAAGCCAGTGCTGCTGTAGTTGATGAAAAACCAAACTGAATTGCCAGGAAGTTCTTTGGTTGTTGTTTGCCTCCAGTATCTTGGGCAACTGGCATCAAATGACAATGTGGTCAGTGAAATAATAAGGACTCTGAGGGCTGAAAAAATAGGAAAAGTGTACTCAGAAGAGTCCCAAGATTGAAGCGATACACTGGGAGAGCGACGCACTTCGCTTAAACTCACCTATCCTAACCATCTTCTGGATTCTGGAAGCATTTACTGTTATGCAAAAAATAGGTTGTAACATTTTTCATATTCAGAGGGAGATTTTTAATAAATACAGTGCTTACACTCACTTGAAATTCGTATATAATCTATGCATACAGGAACATATTTCATAATCTAGCTAGCTACAGTTTCCTAGAGGAAAAACTGATAAATTTGCTCAGTGGCATAAGTAAACACGAGGTACATATGCAATCAAGCTTTCGATGCTGCTGTTGGTTGTCCATGAAACAGGCGTCTAGGTAAAAGCTAGCGGTGTTAATCTCATGGACTCTCTCATGCTCTGTCGGTGGGAAGTGAGTCTAGAACATCTTTTGTAGGGTGCTTCAGAATACCATCAAGTGCCTTTAAAATGTGATAGCTTTGCATCTAGCAATTACAGATTTTTAAAATTTAAACAAATAAATTAATTAAAATGCACTAAAAGATGAAACACAATGGTATCATTAAGTTTTTGTTTAAATTCCAGTTAGCTCACATACAGTGTAATATTAGTTTCAGGTGTACAATATAGTGATTCAACACTTCCTACAACACCTGGTGCTCATCCCAAGTGCCCTCTTCAATCCCTATTACCTATTTCACCCATCAACTCTCCCACCTCCATGCCGGTAACTAACAGTTTGCTATCTATAGTTAACAGTCTGTTTCTTTGTTGGTCTCTCACTCTCATTTTTTCATTTTGCTTGTTTGTTTTGTTTTTTTACTTCTACATATGAATGAAATCCCATGGTATTTGTTTTTCTCTGACTTATTTCACTTAGCATAATACTCTCTAGCTCCATCCATGTCATTGCAAAAGGCAAGATGTTATTCTTTTTGATGGCTGAGTAATAGTCCATTATATATATATATAGAGAGAGAGAGAGACAGAGAGAGAGAGAGAGAGACATACCACTTCTTCTTTATCTACTCATTAGTGGATGGACACTTAGGCTGTTTCCATAATTTGGCCACTGCAGGTAATCCTGCACTAAACATCAGGGTGCATATAACCCTTTGAATGAATATTTTTGTATTCTTTGGATAAATACCTAGTAGTGCAATTGCTGGATCATAGGGTAGTTCTATTTTTAAATTTTTGAGGAATCTCCATACTGTTTTCCAGAGTGGCTGCACCAGTTTGCATCCCCACCAACAGTGCAAGAAGATTCCCCTTTCTCCACATCCTTATCAACATTTGTTGTTTCTGGTGGTTTTGATTTTAGTCATTCTAAATGACCATGTCACACATACCATGTGTGACATGGTATCTCCTTGCAGTTTTGATTTGCATTACCCGGATGATCAGGGATGTTGAGCATCTTTTCATGTGTCTGTTAGCCATCTGTGTGTCTTCTTTGGAAAACTGTATATTCCTATCTTTTTAATTGGACTATTCATTTTTTGGATATTGAGTTTTATAAGTCCTTTATGTATTTTGGATACTAACCCTTTATTAGATATGTCATTTGCAAATATCTTCTCCCATTTCATAAATTGCATTATAGTTTTGTTGATGGCTTCCTCAGCTGTGCAGAAGTTTTTGTTTGTTTGTTTTTATTTTGATGTAGTCCCAATAGTTTATTTTTGCTTTTGTTTCCCTTGATGCAGGAGACGTATTTAGAAAAATATTGCTATAGCCAATGCGAGAGAAATTACTGCCTCTGCTGTCTTCTAGGATTTTTATGGTTTCAGGTCTCTCATTTAGGTCCTTAATCCATTTTGAGTTTATTTTTGTGTGTGGTTTAAGAGAGCAGTCCAGGTTCATTCTTCTGCATGTTGCTGCTCAGTTTTCTCAACACCATTTGTTGAAGAGACTGTCTTTTTCCCATTGGATATTCTTTCTGCTTTGTCCAAGATTGATTGACCATACAGTTGTGGTACATTTCTGGGTTTTCTATTCTGTTTTATTGATCTATGTATCTATTTTTGTGCCAGTACCATTCTGTTTTGATTACTAGAAGTTTGTAAGGTAACATGAAGTTGAGAATTGTGATGCCTCCAGCTTTTTTTTTTTTCCCCCCAAGGAGGCTTTGGCTAATTGAGGTCTTTTTTTGCTTCCACACAGATTGTAGGATTGTTTGTTCTAACTCTGTGAAAAGTACTGTTGGTATTTTGATAGGGATTTCATTAAATGTGTAGATTGCTTTGGGTAGTACAGACATTTTAACAATATTTTTTCTTCTAATCCATGAGCATAAGGTATGTTTCTGTTTCTTTGGCGATCTTCAATTTCTTTCATCTATGTTTCATAGTTTCCAGAATACAGGTTTTTCACCTCTTTGGTAGGTTTGTTCCTGGGTATCTTACTGTTTTTGGTGCAATTGTAAATGGGGTTGACTCCTTAATTTCTCTTTCTGCTGCTTCATTATTGGTGTATAGAAATGCAACAGATTAGTGTACATTGATTTTGTATCCTGAGAATTTGTCAAATTTGTTTATCAGTTCTAGCAGCTTTTTGGTGGAGTCTCTCAGTTTTTCTGTCTGGGTATTGTCATCTGCAAATAGTGAAATTTTATTTCTTCCTTGCTGATTTGTATGGCTTTTATCTCTTTTGTTGTCTGATTGCTGTGGCTAGGACTTCTAGTACTATGTTAAATAACAGTGGTGAGTGTGGACATCCCTGTTAAGTTCCTCATCATAAAGGAAAAGCTCTCAGTTTTCCCCCATTGAGGATGATATTAGCTGTGCGTTTTTCATATCTGATCTTTATTATGTTGAGATATGTTTCCCCTAAGCCTGCTTTTTTGAAGGTTTTTGTCATGAGTGAATGTTGTCCAGTGACTTTTCTGCATCAATTGAAATGATCATATGATTTTTATCCTTTCTTTTATTATTGCAAATATTGAATTACCCTCACAACCAGAAATAAATTCTACTTGACCATAGTTAATGATTTTTTAAGTGTATTTTTAGATTCAGTTTGCTAGTATGTTATTGAGCATTTTTGAATACATGTTCATCAGAGATATTGGCCTGTAGTTCTTTTAGTGGAGTGTTTGTCTGGTTTTGGTATCAGGGTAATATAATGAATTTGGAAGTTTTCCTCCATTTTCTGTTCTTTTGGAAAAGTTTGAGAAGAATACGTATTTATTCTTCTTTAAAATTTTGGTAGAATTCTTCTGTGAAGCCATCTGGTCCTGGGCTTTTTTTTTTTTTTTTTTTTTTGGTGAGTTTTTCTTGATTACTGATTCAATTTCTTTGCTGATTATCAGTATGGTCAAGTTTTCTATTTCTTCCCATTTCAGTTTTGGTAGATTATGTGTTTCTAGAAATTTATCCATTTCTTCTTTGTTGTCCAGTTTATCAGCATATAATTTTTATAATATTCTCTTATAGTTGTTTGTATTTCTGTGGTGTTGGCCATCATTTCTCCTCTGTCACTTTTAATTTTATTTATTTGGACTCCTTTTCCCTTTTTTGATAAGTCTGGCTATAAGTATTTCAATTTTATTAATTTCTTAAAGAATTAGCTGGTTTCATTGATATGTTTTATGGCATTTTTAGTTTCTAAATCATTTATTTCTTCTCTAATCTTTATTATTTCCTCCTTTCTGCTAGGGCTAAACTCATTTGTTTTTCCTTTTCTGGCTGGCTTCTTTGGGTGTTTTTTTGTTTTTGTTTTTGTTTTTTTTTGAGATTTTTCTTGCTTCTCAAAGTAGCCCTGCATTGCTATATGCTTCTCTCTTACGACCAATTTTGCTACAACCCAAAGAATTTGGACAGTTGTGTTTTCATTTTCATTTGTTTCCATGTATTTTTCTATTTCTTCTTCGATTTCCTGTTTGATCCATTCACTGTTTAGTAGCATGTATTGGTGGTCTTTCTGGATTTTTTTCTAATGGTTGATTTCTAATTTCCTCACATTGTGGTCCGAAAAGTGCATGTATGATTTCATTCTTTTTCTATATCTTGAGGCCTGTTTTGTGACGTAATATGTGTTCTGTTCTAGAGAATGTTCTACATGCACTCAAAAAGAATGTGTATTCTGCTGCTTTAGGGTGAAATGTTTTGAATATATCTGTTAAGTCCATCTGGTCTAGTGTGTCATTCAAAGCCATTGTTTCCTTGTTTATTTTTTGTTTTGACAATCTGTCCATTGATGTAAGTGGGATTTTAAAGCCCCCTACTATTATATTACTATCAATTAATAACATGTTTGTCATTAATTGTTTTATATATTTGGTTGCTCCCATGTTGGTGCATAAATATTTATAATTGTTATATCTTTTCCTTGGATTGTCCCCTTTATGATTATATAGTGCCCTTCTTTGTCTCTTGTTACAATCTTTAGTGTAAAGTCTAGTTTTCCCAATATTTAGTATTGCTACTCTGGCTTTCTTTTGACGTCCATTTGCATGATAAATGCTTCTCCATCGCTTCATTACAATCTGCATGTGTCTTTAGGTCTGAGTCTCTTGTAGTTCTTCTATAGGTAGGTCTTTTTTTACCCATTCTGAAACTATGTGTCTTTTAATCAGAATGTTTAGTCCATTGACATTCAAAGTACTCATTAATAGATAAATTTATTATAATTACAATTTACTGAATTGTCTATTTATTATAAATTTATTTTCATTTTATTACTTGTTTGGTCATTATTCCTGGAGAATTTCTGTGATCCTTTCTTTTGGTCTTTCAAGGAGTCCCCTTTAATATTTCTTGCAGGGCTAGTTCGGTGGTCATTAACTCCTTTAGTTTTGTTTGTCTGGAAACTCTTTATCTCGGCTTCTATTCTCAGTGATAGCCTGATTGGATAGAGGATTCTTGGCTGCAGACTTTTTTCCATTTAGCAAGTTGAATGTATCACTCCATTCTCTTCTGTCTTGCCAAGTTTCTGTTGAGAAATCTCCAGCTACACTAAGAAGGGTTTTTCCTTTTACGTTAAGGACTTCTGTTGTCTTGCTGCTTTTAAGATTTTTTTTCCTTATCACTATATTTTGCAAATTTAATTATAATATGTCTTGGTGTTGGCCTGCTTTTGTTGATTTTGATGGCAGTTCTCTGTGCCTCCTGGATCTGGATGTCTGTTTCCTTCCCCAGATTAGGTAAATTTTCTGCTAGTATTTCTTGAAATAAATTTTCTGCCCCCTTTTCTCTTCTTCCAGGACTCCTATACATTTGATGGAGTCACTGAGTTCCCTAAGCCTATCCTCATTTTATGTAATTATTTTTTCTCTCTTTTGTTGATGTTGATTACTTTCCATCCCTTTGTCTTCTAGGTCACTAATTCATTCCTCTGCTTCTTCAGCTTGCTGTTCCTTGCATCAAGGCTGTTTCCAATCTGGTTTATTGCACTCTTCATTTTTAATTCTCTTTTAACTCTTTTTTTATCTTTATGGCAATGGTCTCACTCTTATCTTCCATTCTTTTCTCAAGCCCGGTGAGTATCCTTATCATTGTTGCTTTAAATTCCTCATCAGACATGTCATTTATATCTGTTTCACTTTGATCTCTTCCTGTGGTCTTATCTTGTTCTTTCATTTGGGATAAATTCCTTCATCTTGGCATTTTGTCTAAGTCTCTGCCTTCATCTCTGTTTTGGAAAAGCCAGTTATGCGTCTTGCTCCTGAAAGTAATGGCCTTAAGAAGATGAAGTCATATAGTGCCCAGGGCTGGTGCCTCAGTGAATGATTCTGGTGTACTATGTGCACTCTGCTTTTGTGTTTGGCTGCTCTGCAGAGGCTCTCTTTGCCTGCTCCAGGACAGTGTTTTGTCTCTGGCCTGAATGTGGTGAGTTTTAACGAGGTGTGTACTGGTGTGCTTGGGAAATGAGATCTGACATCAACTCCACCAGAACTGAGACCCTGCAGAACTCTGGATGGGAAATGTGGTGTGGGCAGGGGTTTGTGTTGATCTTCTGTGGGAGGGGCCCACTGCACTGGGACTAAGGCCAGTGTGACTGAGAAGGGCAGTCCCATCAGACTGCAGGGGTGTGAGGCTTGATGTAAGCAAGTTAAGAAACCAGCATGGGTGTTGTACCTTTTCCTGCATGTTGCTCTGTTTTTATGCTGAGGGGTGGGGGAAGACATTGTCCCTATCCAGCTCCATTGTTCCTGGAGAGTTGTATACCTGAATGAGGCCTGTCAGGGAAGCCCTCCTAGAGTAACAAATAATCTCCCCTCTTTGGCCCCAGGCATTTTCAGATCACTGTCACCATGTTGTCTGCCCCCAGGTTGTTTGCCTGCCTTCCTTTAAGGATCAGAGTAGTGTCCTCCTGACTGTATCCTAGCCAAGTCTGCTGACCGTTATAATGCCACTGGTTGCAGGAACTCACAAAATCCAACCCCTCTTGTCTAGGCTCATGGTTTTGGGGAAACATTCTCCTTGTGCATTCCCCTGTGCGCTCCTCTTTCTTGCCCTTTTCTGAGACTGTATCTCCCTTGCTTCCACAGCACCAGTGATCCATTTCTCTCCTAAACCACATCTCTGCACTTCCTACCTTCTTCCGTGTTGTCTCTTCTCTCCCTTTAGTCCTTGAACTTGTTCTGTCAGTCTTCAGGTTCATTTCTGCACCATTTAGGATGGTTTGATAGTTATCAAGTTGTGTTCATGCGAAGAGGAGGGCCTAGGGTCCTCCTGTTCCACTGCCATCTTTTTTCCCCCATAATTAATGGGTAAAAATCAGAAATTAATGTTCAATAAGAAGTGTTAAATATATCTGTATAATAATGCAACACCCTGGAACCATTTAAATGTTTGGAAGAATATATGCATACTTAAAAAAAAAAAACTCTAAAATATCAGATTATAAAGGCACAATATAAAGCATTTTTTTTTAATTTGGAAAGCTATGTATCATTAGTGACATCTGTATATGATTGGTGGGATAATTTGGATTCATTTTTCCACTTTTATTTTTGCATTTTCTATAACTGGCATTTATTACTTATATAACCATAGAAACATAGAAGTAAAAAATATCCCAGAAGAAATACACATACATATAATGCACAGATGCACAATAAGGAAAAGAAAAATAAGAGAAAGAGAAAAGGACAGAGGAGAATTGAGATACAGTGATAATGAAGAACTTTATGTTACCACAAATTAGTAAATAAACTTCCTTCAGTTAGCTACTACCCCTATTCTGAAAAGAGCTGGAGGACATAATCATTTCTGTGGTATGTCCATAACATTTCCAAGTATTCTGACAATGTTGAGAGGCATAATTTCTGTTGTGTACCTCATATCCAATGCATTTCCTGCTGGAATCTCCACCACCCCTACTTAGTTGATGGCAGTTCTGTTCTTGTTTCTTTCCACACTGGTTTACCTCATAATTGGCTATGTCCCTCTTCCTCTGCTGTAATAATTATAGGCTTCAAATAGCTAATTTTCTTAACCTTTTGAAACGAGAGGAAGATTGTAACACAGAATCACCAAATATTGATATTTGACTTCAGTGTTCTAAAATCTGATAGCCTGAAATATCACTGCAAATTTCTCTGAAGCAAGTCTTTCATCAAAATTCTTTCCTGGTATCAGTTTTCCTGGCTTTCTCTTTTATAGTTTTCATCTTTCCCTTCTTCAAGGACCTAAATTCCCATCTTTTCAATTAAATAGAAGATTTGCAAGTTCATTTCTACAGTAACCTTATGCCCAAAGATTCTCAACAAATACAACTGAAAAAAAAAAAATCATAGAGAGATTTCCGTAGTCCCACTGGCTCAAAATAGAGCAAGCTTTTAAAACAACCCTTTTTCCTTTATGTCTCCTCCTTGTTTTATAAACTTTATAAAAATATGAGAGCTATATAGAAACAACAAATATATATCATTAACTACATTTAAGCAATTAAAGGACATAAGGTATGAAAATAAGGTATGAAAATAAAGGACATATAAGAAGATAACATATGAAAATGTTCATAAAGATTCATAGTAAAACTAGTTGATTTCATTAAAAGTACTATGAGCATTTTTTTGTCTTGTAAATGAAAATGGATTTACTTGTCAGTACCCATGGCCTCTGAGAAAGAACATGACTCAACAAGGGAACTACCTGTAAGCATGAACATAAATCATCAATTGAAATAGTTGTTTAGAACCTACCAATAATTTTTATTGTTAAACCTGAAATTTTTAGTAAATGGAAATCAATAAAAATATGAAAATGAGTGTATTATTTTATAAATATTTATTTTAAATATTAAACAAATAATTATAATTTTTTCCAGAGAACAAAAATTCTACATAAATATATATAAATTTTCTTTTTCTTCACTTATACAAAATATAGTCCCAGTATTATTGTATCTGAGAATCAGATTCTATTCCATGTTTACAAACAATTAAAAAAAAACCCAAAGACAAAGTAGAAATGCACATTCAGTATTTTAAAAAAACAACTCCAAGTTCTTGTTCATGGGCACGTGTATGAAGCCTTCCTGCAGACTTACACAGTGGACTTGTCTGAGCACACCAGCCTCCCATTGGGAGATGAATGGAAGTGAACATTAGCACCTTCAAAATGTGTCAGAGTCCCGATATGCAAACTTTTAAGCGCTGCATTGTCTCTTAAGGTTCTGCCTATGAAAGTTATTTTACTATAAGTGAATTTTTGTAGACATTTCATTTTGAAGTAATTATAGATTCACAAGACATTGCATAGATATTTACAAAGAAGTTCCATGATCCTTCCCTATATTCCTTAATTTTCCCTATGTTAATATAACACATTTGTAACACAATATGACAATGAAAAAATTGACATTGTCACAATTTATAGGACATATTCACATTTCAACAGGTATAAATGCACTCATGTGTGTGTGTATGTGTGTGCAGTTTACACTTGTACTATCACCAAAATATCCCCTCATGTTACCCCATTATAGCTGCATATATCCCGCCACCTCTAGCCCTTGGAAAACACTAATAAATTATTTTCCATTTATATTTTTATGTTATTTCACAATGTTACAGAAGAAGAATGATGTAGTATGTACCCATTTACGATTGACTTTTTTTCATTTAACATAATTTCTTTGAAGTTCATCATCCAAATTACATATATATATATATATATATATATATATATTCCTTTTTATTGCTAAGTAGTATTATATAGCATGAATGTACCACAATTTGTTTAACCATTCACTCACTGATGGACATTTGGGTAGTTTCCAGCTTTGGGCTATTACAAATAAAGCTGCTAAGAACATTTGTGTATATAAATTCCTGTGTGTAAATAAGTGTCATATCTTTGGAGTAAATGCCCAAGAGTGCAATTTTTGGGCCATACGGTAAGTCAATTTTCACCATTAATTTTTAAATGTATGTGATTTATTACCACTCCAATTACACCTCCAAGTTATCAGCAACAACAACAAAACAACAGGATGAATCAAATCCAATTGTACAATCTCTTTGCAAAGAAAATATTAAGACACACAAGAATGTTCCACATAAATATAAAACAGCAAGTGAAATAGTTAGTGGAAAGATGAATAAATAAAAAAAAGAATACCTGAAAAAAAAAAAGAATACCTGAAAGAGAACATTTTTAAATCAAATTAATATCTTGATATATAAATCTATATTTCTATACTTAAACTTCAAGTATCTTAATAGTAGGTAACTAATTTTCTTAATGAAATAATAGCCACAAACTTTTACTTCCTTGATTTACTGAAAAAATATATTCTTCAACATCATTCTCTCTTCTTAAAAAAATTATTTTAGACTCTTAATGCTTATACGCGAATCAGTAACTCATATCACTTCATCCCAAACTGACATTTCAAAAGATGAGTTCAAATACATTTGCAGAGATATTTTTGAGTTCATTCAAGCTGAGCAGTGCTTCTTATCTTTTGAAATGTCAGGCGGCTGGTCTGAAGAAAATGGAAACAGATCTCCTTTTTAACATCATTACATTGTGGGCATAGGATTATGACTTGGTTTCTCCAACCACACTGTTGGAAAAATATCGTATTTATTTATGTACAAAGGTTTTTCTTTTCCAGAAGAAAGAAAGAAAAAGAACGACAGAAATAAAGAGAAGAAAAAAGAAAAGAAAAGAAAAGAGCATGTGAAAAGTAAAAATCAGTCATCTTAATTAATTTGCATTGGGAGTTTTACCTGAAGTCCCTTTTTATATTCTTCCCTTTTGGATGTTCTAATCACATTAAGTGGGTTAAAACTTTTATTATCATGCAGTAATGCAGTACTATGAAAATCCAAGAACTGTATAATGTAGACCAAATAAAGGATTTTTGAAACTTAAATCTGACATTAAAAATATTTTTAAATTGCAAAAAGCTACATATAATATTCATGTACCCTTAACTCTACCCAAATATTTACAGTATCCTTAATTTCTTAAAATTGTTAAAAATGCTGATGAACGTGTGCCTTGCTTAAACATAGTAGATTGAGGGGTGCCTGAGTGGCCCAGTCAGTTGAACATATGACTCTTGATCTTGGCTCAGGTCTTGATCTCAGGGTTATGAGTTCAAGCCCTGCACTGGGCTCCACACTGGCTGTAGAGCCTACTTAAAAAGGGGAAAAAAAAAAAATGTAGATTGAACACATGATCCGCTATAGATTGCCTCTGAAACCCAAAAAATTACTAATGAAGGCATTTTTAAAATTACTAATAAAGGGACTTATCACAAAGTCATAAGGAGCAAGAGAACAGAAAAGGAGAGAACAGAAAAATATTTTGGAAGATGGACTATAATTGAATGAGTGATATATAATCTAAGAGTCCCAAGAAAATTGAAGCTTAATCAACAGTGGGAAAAAACTAATAAGCATCCCAATATTTCCTTTCAGTATTTTATTTTAGTTGATATATAGTGTTATATTAATTTCAGGTATATAAAATTCTGATTCAACAATTCCATGCATCACCCTGTGCTTGTTAGAACAAGTGCACTCCTTAATGCCCATCACCTGTTTAACCCATCCTCCCACCCACCTTTCCTCTGGTAATCATCAGTGTGTTCTCAGCAGTTACGAGTCTGTTTCTTCACTTCTCTCTAATTCTCTTTTTTATTCTCTTGATCATTTGTTTTTTTCTTAAATTCCACATATGAGTGAGATCATAAGGTATCTGTCTTATTTCCTTTAGCATTACACTCTCTAGCTCCATCCATGTCATTGAAATGGCAAGATTTCATGTCATTGAAAATGGCAAGATTTCATTCTTTTTATTTAAACAGACTTATTTTTTTATTAACATATAATGTATTGTTTGTTTAAGGGGTACAGGTCTGTGATTCATCAGTCTTACACAATTCACAGCACTCGCCATAGAACATACCCTCCCCAATGTCCATCACCCAGCCACCCCTTCCCTTCTAGCAACCCTCACTTTGTTTCCTGAGATTAAGAGTCTCCAATGGTTTGTGAAACAGACTGATTTTTGCTATGAGTCTGAAGAAGGCTCTGAAATTTATGGCATTATGTAATTCAGATAGTGGAACAATGGAATAAAAATATAAGTTTTAGTTGAAAGTGTGTTTTAAAAAGAACCAGATTCCCAGATTCTGTTTCCCAATCTGTGCAGTTAGGTAAATTGCCCTCTTCCTTACCCCATTCAAACCTTGAGTTTTATTCTCTGAAAAAGTTAAAGAGAAGCTCATATTCTAGTTTATATCAGGCAGAATGAAGATAAGAATAGTGTCCTGCATAGCAACAAATTTCCTCAATGCTCAGTTGCTTGAAACCACACGGATCACTTCAAAGCTTCTGTAGACCTGGAAACTGGGCAGAACTTAGCTGTAATGTGTGGGTAATGTCCTTCAAAAGCTGAAATCAAGGTATCAGAGGGAGCTGTAGTTACTTCAATGCTCAGCTGGTGAAGGACCCACTTCTGAGCTTACTTACTTTGTTGTTGGCAGGATTTGCTTCCTTGTAGGATCTTTGTCAGAGGCTATCTTTAGTTCCTTACCACATGAGTCTCTTCAACATTGCATCTTGCTTCATCAATCTGAGTAAGTTGAAAGGTGAAAGCATATGGGAGCAAGACAAGAGTTATAATTATTTAAAACCTAATCTCTGGAATTATAGTCTATCACTTTTGCCTATTCAATACATTAGAAGCAAGTCACTAGGTCAGCACACACTCAAGGGGGAGGGGGAGGGTTGATTATACAGTGAAGAAAATGAAGCAAGGAAAAACATGGGGTAGCAGAGTGAATATAAGAAATTGAGAGGACTCCTGACTGCTGAGAAGTCAAACATTCCAAAATAATAATTCCAGAAAGAGAGAAAAAAGAGTGAAAAGAAATCATCCAAGAAATAATTAAAGTAAAACATATAAAAATTAAGGACACAAGTCTGGAAAACCTATACCAAGTATTCAGTAAAATGGATAAAAATAGAATTAGCAAAACTATTTAGTATTGTTGATTCATAGATGATTTCTCATAGAAAATGTCCTTTCAAACGAAACCTGAGGGATGAGAAAGTTTTCAAATGATTTAGATAATTTTGAAATGTGGAAATGAGAAAACAGATGTTTGCAATGGGATGGAATGCAATATCTCTTTCGCTTCTTTGCTTGTGGAATTCCTTCTCATTTTAAAATGCTCTTCCCAAATACCACTTCTTTTTCAAGTATTTGCCAATAGGCCAAAATCTTAAAGAATAAATGACTCTCTCCCCTTGCATTTTGTTATTCTTAGAGCTGGTGATACTAATGACTCTTTTCTGTATTACATAAGGTCTTTAGTGGCAGAAAACATGTACTAAAAATCTTTGCTGCCAATGTCTACAATAATATGAGATACAATAATGTGTGTATAATCAAGCCATGTTTATGAGATGAGTTTAACTGATTTTTTAAATGTTCCAAATCTCTTTATTCATACGTAAGAACTTTGCACAAATTATCATACTTTGTAATTTTGTGATAACTACTCTATATTTAAATTATATCTATTTCATACATCCTTAGATGTGTTAAGAATCTTTTCAAGTTCCAAGATCACGGTATATTTACTTGCAAAATATTCACAATAAAATGCTGATTTTTTAAAGAGATTATTTATTTGAGAGAGAGAGAGAGAAAGAGAGCGTGTGAGTTGGAGGAGGGACAGGGAGACAGTCTTCAAGCAGACTCCATGCTGAGTGTGGATTTTACCCTGGAACCCGATTTCATGACCCATGAGATCATGACCTGAGCCAAAACCAATATCGGATGCTTAATCAACGGAGCCATCCAGGAACTCCTAAAATGCTGATTTTTAAGCATCTTTGCATTTAGAAGATATACAGATTTTCAATCTGGTGACACAAAATATATTTAAATAATATAGATTTTATAAATAAATGCACAATACATGTTTTCCTATTCTTTAATTTTTCCTGTTTTCTTACTTAACAGTCCTTAATGGGTTATGTTTTGGATGAGTAGCAAACCCAGGAAAGACACAATTTGAGGCAAACTGCTTTAAAGCTTTTTAGCATTACCCTAAGGAAATCATAAAAGTCACTATGATATCAACTATTAAATCTAGATTAGTACTTGGCTGTGGGTTTATGTTGGGCTATTTTTTTTTTCTAAGTGGATAAAGGTTTTCCTCCTTGCTTAATTAAAATTTTTGATGGTATTCTGAGTATTAATTTTAAATAGAAGCCCAAATTAAAAAGGAAAAAAAAAAACCCTTGTTTTAGTTATGAGTAACAGATATCAGTATCAATTATTTTGTTTTATTCAAGTAAAAACAGTTAAATTTTAGTTAACATATTTTGGAAAGATAAACATTAAATTCTAACGAAACTGTGTACATGTGTACAATTACTATTCAAGTTTGTACACAACTACTGATAAAATGCCTGTAATTGTGCTTGCATGTGTGGCTGAAAAAGCTCAATGTCTAATAAAAAGCTGTTTTCACAATTTAAATTTTTTTCCCTATAGCCATTTATAGAACTGGATTTTCCATTGTTTTCAAGTCAGTTTCAGCCTCAATCTTAGAGTCCAGTCTATTCACATGTCATAGCCTGAGAATTGTTAATTTATATAGACAAATTCATTTATTCATTCTGGTTCTTTTCCAGGTGGTTTTGTGTTCTAAGCTGTATGAATTTTGTTTGAGTTGTTAGCACTTTCTTTGTATTCTTTCTGTCTGGATTGTAATTCTTACATCTGAAATAAGGAACTAGATGTTACCCATTGATTACATTAGAGCACAATGGTATTTCAAGTCATATATCTTCTCGAAATTAAGTACCTAAAATTTGGTCAGCAGTTAAATAAAAATATTATTTGCTCCATGTTTGTTAACCTAAAGCATATTCATTAATGGTAATATCACCACTAAATTGAATACCTGCCCAGAGCTATAGGACACATACACACACAAAAAAATCTTATATGCAAACTCTGTATCTGTGAAGGAATTGATGATTATAGCTATGGCCAACTTGTAAAATTGGCAAAGAGACTGACTTTTTTTTTTTTTTTTCCTTCAGAGACCTCTCCTTCTCTGTGGTAGGAATACCAGCTTCAGACAAAGCAGTGTTCAGGTCATGACTCAAATATTCTGGATGTTCTGTTGGAATTTATATTGAGTAAGAATGTTGCAGGGAAATGACTCACCTTACAAGAAAATTGTGTCTAATTACATGTCTTTTTCCAATCTTTATATGCTACTGTTCCAAAAGATCATTGTATTTATTTATTTACATATTAATTATGTCATTGACACTATTATCGTTGACATGAAGATAATAGTATCATTGACACTATTTACACAGGTAGAATAGCATAATTATGTTTTCATAGGCATCATTGGAAATAGACTGTCCCCAAACCTCACTGATTCTTCTATATTTGCCATTTAGTGCAAAATATTGAGAAGAAATAAAGCTGACAAAATTTCTAGATAGGTAGCTACTAAGCTATTGTTCTTTTTATATTAAAAGTTAACCCTAGTGCTTTCTCTAGACCAGTGGTACCTCCATTTTTTTTATTTTTTAATATGAAACACTTCATAAATTTATATGTCACTCTTGCGCAAGGGTCATGCTAATCTGTGTATTGTTCCAATTTTGGTGTATGTGCTACCAAGGTGAGTATGGTCCCCCTAATTTTTTGATAACACATCCCATCATTAAAACATTTTTGGACAAATATTCCAAAATACATTTATTTACTGGTAAATTATGTATACATACTTCTTAACTAGTGCAAGTATGTACTTTATAAGCCACAACCAAATACAGAGGTGTGAAAAATGATAAAACTTTTTTTAATGATTTCATTAAGAATATGTATATTCACATTGTCTTTTCAAGATTTAGAAATTTTTTGGCGTCCTTTTGTCATGTCAGTTTACACCATCACAGAAGATTAAACGTGACTTCTCCCATTTTTTGATGTTTGTTCATGTTTGGATTATTAATCATATATTATCTTTAATACATGTTTATTTGGCAGAAATCTTTGTATTTCACTTGTCCATTTTGTGAGTATTACACTATTAAAACTACAAAACATATAGTGTGTAAGTCCTTTCAACTGTGTACATGCAAACTTCATTAAGTTGGAAAATGCTGAGGCAAATATAAGATTAAGTGTGGCACTGTCAATCATTCTAGGATGTGGAACTTCTACTCTTTACATAGGACATATCCCATGCCTGTGACAAGTGACCCCCTTCCCAAAAAAGGGACTAAGGAAGGAAACTGTCAGTCTGCATATTCAAATTCTCCAAGGAATTGTCTCCAGTTTGCAGACAGCCTCCTTAGACCAGTTGTCTTCCAACTGGGGTATACATAGCCTGGGGTTATAAGATATAAGCACAGATGGTTTTAAGAAAATTAATTTCCTGATCTTTACTTCCATATGGATTCTTTCCTAAGACTGATAATGTTCCTGAGTGAAGCAGTTTCTTTCCTACATCTCCTTTCTCTAATACGTTTATCTAAACTTTATATTAAAAAGGAATATTTCTCCCCCATCTTAAGGCTAATTATGATATGTTGTTCCAGGATGTAAAATTCTCCAGTGTTTCCCTCATCTCATTCCCTCTCTCTCTCTTTCTCTCTTCTTCTTTACCCTCCCACCCCCTCATATATATACAGAGGATAAACTAGATTTTGGTGCTAAAGTTGAGAAAATGAATGATTCTAATGACTAGAAAACAAACAGTTTTCCAGGTAGTTTCCAATTCATAATTTTTAACAGAGCTGAAGGAGAACCAAATTTAGTTATCAGATGACAGATGATGAAATTTTTTTTAAAGGGAAATCAGCCTGAGATTTTTGCACAAAACTCGGAAAAGGTTCAAAGATTTAGTTATGGGCTTACAACAAGTCTGTTCAAATCTCTTTACTTATATGAACATAGTTTCTTCATGCTTAAACCTATTTTTTTTTACCTTTTTTTTTTTAAACAAAAGTACAGAATGAATGTTCCACATTATTCACATAATAAATAATAGTTATCCATGGATACATGATAGAATATCTTTGATGATCTGCTCATTACATTTATATATAATAGCAAAGGTATGTCAATGTAAAATACTTTTTAATTTTTTCTGTCTTATGTTTGTAGGAAAGTTTAACAATAATTTTAGTTTAAATATATATATTTTATTGCAGAGAAACAATAGAAGGCTTTTAACAAAGACTTGGATGTGTTGTATATATTTGAATAAAATCTGGTGAAAGAATTGGGATTGAATATGATCTAAAAAAGTAAAAACCATGCAATATTATACTTGTTTGTGTATTTTTTTAAATTACCAATGTTTTGTATCCAATCATTATGATACTTAGGTCTCATTGGATAGAATTTAAAAAGTTGACATAATCTGTCCATTTTTAAATGCCAGTATTTAATGACATAAAATCTTAAAATGCTTAGCTATTTTAAACTATTACCACTAAGTCATCAACCTGGTAACTTTCTTAAAAACATTTGTTTTATTCTAAATTCTTATGGGGGATATATGAGGAAAAATACTTAAAAAACCCACTGTTTTCCACAAGCACTATCATTACAACATCTGTTTATATCAGAAATTAACATTTTTGAATGATAAGATCTACTCAGATTTTAGCCACCAGATAATAGCAGGAGAGAGATGGAGAAAAAATAAATATGAGAGAATATTAGGAGGATTTTAGATCTGATATAAAGCTAATAGTTATTTCACACATATAGATTTAATTCATGCTACACCCGAATTCAGTGAATGATAATTTTGTGTCATGTCTCCTTGATCAAGAGAATTGCTACCTAGTATACTTTAAAAATATTATTGTTTTATTATAATTAATAATAATATTACTACCACCACCACTACCACATAGATGTTTAAAGCATTGGGAAATTGATCAACTTTCATGGGTCATTGTAAGCCACAGCCCACGGGTCAGATTTGTAAGGCCATATGTGATTTTAACAACCATTCTGGATAAGTTGACAATTATTACATTATCTTTAAAGAATATTATTTTATATTTTAAAATCTTGTTTTCATTCATGCTTCCAAATCGTTCCAGATACCAAGCTGCTGTTTTTATCTCTACATTAAATTAAGAGGGAAACCTCATTTTAAGATCTCTTTGTTTCTGATTGGTAAGAAAAAACAGTTTTTCAATAAATAAAAATCACACAGATGCATACACATATTGCATTTTAGAATGAGGACATAATGAAGCATTATTCACTTAGGGAATATGGGAAAAAATAAATGATTAAAAATAATCCCATTATTGAAATGCCACAGACCACAATGATATACTCTAAGAGTGTGTAGAAAACCAGAAAATATGAAATTCAACTCTAAAGGTAATATTTTAATAAAAGATAGAACATTTTGTTATGAAGAGTTGGCCCTAATGATATTTATCAAAAAGCTTTTTGATGATAATTTTTTGTATTTATTTTAATAAGAATATTAAAATAAGAGAGAGAGTATCTATGATATTGAGTGGTTTTCTTTGTGCTATTTACTTTATATATGCTATTATTCTTTTTAATATGTATATTCTTTTTGACCACATTTCTTTGTGCTATTTACTTATATCTAATGTCTATGAATCTCTGACTATATTTTCTCCATTTTGTTTTTCTTCCAGATTATACAACTGGACTGTGTTTTCTACACTCCTTTTCAGTGACGTGTGGCCATTTAGGTTCAGCTCATTGAATATGAAGCAATCAGTTCCTCTTCCCAGAATAGAGAGGAACTGCCCTTGAGCCCCAGGCTATGTTCTTTCCATCAGTGAGCTGAAAGGAGAGAAATTCAAGGACATGGAGGCGAATGAACCCACCATGTGGCAGGACCCTGGGGATCTGGATGGCCGGGTAGAGTGGCACCCCCATGAGGGCCTGACCTTTTTGTGATTTCAATAAGAAATAAAGTATTTGTGCAAACCCAGTAAGATTTAGTGGTTCATTTCTTTTTTTTTTTTTTTTAAGATTTTATTTATTTATTTGACAGATGGAGATTACAGTTAGGCAGAGAGGCAGGCAGAGAGAGAGAGAGAGGAGGAAGCAGGCTCCCTGCTGAGCAGAGAGCCCCATGTGGGGCTCGATCCCAGGGTCCTGGGATCATGACCTGAGCCGAAGGCAGAGGCTTTAACCCACCGAGCCACCCAGGCACCCCAGTGGTTCATTTCTTAAATCAGTTAGCCTACTTGGGCTATATATCATCTGTGGGTATCTTTGACCTCAGATGCTCATCATTTCAAACCACCCTTTTTATCATTGCCAAATAATTTTTACATCAAAGGGCTGTGTGGGGGCTGCCTGAGTGGCTCAGTGGATTAAGTCTCTGCCTTCAGCTCAAGTCATGATCCCAGGGTCCTGGAATCAAGCCCTGCATCAGGCTCTCTGCTCAGCAGGGAGCCTTCTCCCCCCCGCCCCGCCTGCCTCTCTGCCTACTGGTGATCTCTGCCTGTCAAATAAAATCTTTTTAAAAAGGGGGGGGGCTGTTTTATGGCTGTTTGCTTCAAAACTGTTGCTTTGGCTCACTATCCCATTGCAGTTCCCATTATGACCCTAATTCCTCAATATTTTAATGTTTATTATACTCAGTTCCTTTTCCATGTTTCCCTCATTATGGATGCCCTGCCTTCTTCTCTTTCTCAACGCAAATCTCAACTTTCCTTCCAGATCCTGGTAAAGTTCTTAATTCTGTCTTCTCTGATTATCCTCATCTCCCTTCCCATTTTAGGTCCTCTGCCACAACCCTCCGGTCCTCCCTTCTATAATACTGCCCCTCACTCACTTTGTCCTTCTTGCTCTTTTTTTCCATACAGTTTATTACCCCCACGGTGCCTGCATTTATTTGGTTCATTTTCCCGAAACTCTCTTACCCTAAAATCTTTCATTGTTTTCACCCTTTTTTTATGCATATCTTTTATTATGTGACATCTCTCAGAAAGGATGTCCCTGATTGGTCTGTTTAAAACAGTTCTCCTTGGGTGCTTGGGTGGCTCAGTTGGTGGTGCAACCAACTCTTAGTTTGGGCCCAGGTCATGATCTCATGGGTGGTGGGACTGAGCCCCACATCAACTCTGCACTCATTAAGGAGTCTGCTTGAGATTCTCCCACCACTCACTTGCATGCTCTTTCTCTCTGTCTCTCTAAAATAAATAAATAAATCTTTAAAACAGAATAGAATAGAATAGTTCTCCCCAAAGGCTGTCACTCTGCATCCCCTTATTTTGCTTTATTTTTTCCAGTGTTTATGATCATATCTGATATTTGGTATGCTGTTTGTTCATTTTCTATTCCCTCTCCTAGAATATAAGCTTGCCCGAAGCAGAGGACTAGTCTATTCTGTGCTATATGTCGGGCACCCAGAACAGTGCCGGCCATATATTTGGGGCTCAATAAACATCTATTTAATAAAGAGTTAAAGAGTAAATAAATCAATAAAACTATCCTTCTGAATACTGTGTTAATGGTGATTAAAACCAAAACAACTTTTGGTACCTTTCAGGTGCATTGCTTCATTTGAGCCTCTCTTCCTTTCTCTCTCTGCCTCCCTCCAGTTTGAGAAGTTTTGCATAGTTGATTATTTTTTCTTAAAGATTTTATTCTTTTATTTGTCAGAGAGGGAAAGAAAGAGACAGACAGAGAGCACAAATGGAGGGGGGAGGGCAGGATCCGCATTGAGCAAGGAGCCAGATGTGGGACTAGATCCCAGGACCTAGAATCATGGGTTCTAGGACCTGGAATCATGACTTGAGTTGAAGGAGATGCTTACCAATTGAACCATCAGGGATCCTGCATAGTTGATTACTTAGAAATGAACACACTGAAACTCAAAATTACCCTGTTAGGGAATCTCAGTGATTGAGTAAGAATCCATGTTTTTTGACCCTAGACCCTGTATGATTTTCACAATGAAATGCACATACCATCAGATAATATGCAAAATTGGTCTTAATAACACTGACCTATTTAGTACTTCCCCATTATTTTAATAGGTGTTATTGGTACAACTAAATTCTAAGCTTGATGAAAGAAAAGATCCTATCTTAACATCAGAGTAAGAGGCTGTATTTACTAAAATATTTCCATTGATTTACTCACTTATTGATTTATTTGTTCAGAAGCTTGCATCAAGTATTATCGAAAATCTAGTTTAAATATAACATGGTTCTCTGATAATTTATGTTGTACACATTTAAAACTATTTTTAGCCTTCTTAAAATTAAAATATACACATAATGAAATAATGACAGTACTTTATATTCTGTGAACAACAATAAAAACTTGAAGCTCTTAGTCCTATGGCATATCTACTTAGTTTGAAGGGAATACTGTTTAAATAAATTAATCTTTTGTGAATAAAAACATGATTAAATGAAATTTTGTCATGTCTTTTCTTTCTTTGAGAGACACACCATGTGCCACAAAATGTTGCTACCTTTCACACGTTGGGTGGCCTTCATTTATATTTGGACATATTTTTTTCTCATGCAAAATGTTCTCAAATAGTTATAAAAAAGTTAGAAGAATAATTGAACATCATGGTAATAATTTATGCTATACTTCTCAAACAAAGAAAAAGCAGTCTCCCCTCCATTAAGTTGTGTAAGCTATGTATAGGGTTTGCATCAAAATACATGCTTGTAGGGAAGCACAGTAGAAAGCCTTCCTAGGGACTGGCCTGTTTGAGATTTTCTTACTCTGCTTTGGGATTGCAAAATCTTGCTCTTGTTGATTCTCATGGTTTCTCTAACTAGCTTTTGCCACAAGTGTCTTACTTTCTTTTAACAATTCAAGATGTTTTATTATCAGCTTTTCTACAAGAGAATAAATAACTACACATTTCCTTAATCTTTGACTTTAATTATTAACTTCACCTGAGATACTTTCCACTGAATCAGAAGCCTTTTCCCAAATCACTTTTTCTAAAGTAACACCGTTTTGCAACTTTTATCCCGTATCCTCCTTTATTTCCCTTCACAACACTTATGCCGCCTGATCTATATTAAATATTTTATTTTCTTATTCTCCACCTTCTTCTGTTAGAATGAGAAGTTTCCTGAAAGCAGGCACATTTCTGCCACTGCTTTTTGAAGATTTATTTTATTCTTGTGTCCCTGCACATAGTATGATCAGTTAATACTGAATGATTGAATGGATGAATGGATTGGCGAGTTCGTATTTCAGTTCTAATTCACTGTGTCCCAGGAGAAGTATTTGGCATAGAAAATTGA
This sequence comes from Lontra canadensis, assembly GCF_010015895.1. NCBI lineage: Eukaryota > Metazoa > Chordata > Mammalia > Carnivora > Mustelidae > Lontra > Lontra canadensis. The sequence continues at coordinate 14,722,685 of NW_022630995.1, read as the reverse complement.
CTCTGTTGAATCTACCAAGATTCAAAAAGATTTGTCACACTTTTGCGCTATTTATCAATAGATTTACAATTCAAAACGAAGTCTAAGTTACACATACTAGGAAAAAAAGATGAAAAGCGGAGCATAAACCTGTGCTCCAATTACTTAATTGTATAATCTTAATATTTAAATATAAATGAAACAATTAACCCACTTTTTTTACTCTTTATAAAATCACAAGTCATAGTTTATTTCTGTTCTGTCACGTACATATTTGGCAAGATGATTTGAGTTCTCATTTAGAAACACTGGCAACTTATTTTAAAATAGTATATTTGTTCCTCTCTAGTGAAATGTGCGAGACACAGAAATAGAACATTGTGTGATGGAACAGATGCTGTGGCAATGGTGAGTTTATATGAGGATGCTGATGACAGATGCCACCTTATAGCATTAGCCAATAAAAAGTATGGGTATTACTGTTTACACTTACTCAAAATGAGCTGGACTATGGGCAACCCTGAATGCACAATCTGACTCTTATGTATTGTAAGTGATCTTGTATTATGGATATAATAAATATACAAATTTAATTTAAAAGGAAATAAAGATACATTTATTTTAAGGCAGGTAGTGTGAATCACTTCAATTCTCTTCCCCCTTAAGGAAGTGCTTTATTCTCTATGGCAAGAAGAGAAGAACTAAAATAAAATTTACTTGGAACAGAATTTATTTGAAGATAGTTAAGTAATTTTGAAGACCAAATGAAACAGATTTTCAACAGAGAAGATATTAACTATAGTAGTGATAAATATATTGACTAGAATTTTTTTCCTTTTTTTTGGACAACTAATAAGTATGAACAGTTGAAATTAAAATTAACTAGAGGGAGGGGCGCCTGGGTTGCTCAGTGGGTTAAGCCTCTGCCTTCAGCTCAGGTCATGATCTCAGGGTCCTGGGATCGAGCCCCGCACTGGGCTCTCTAACTCAGCAGGGAGCCTGCTTCCTCCTCTCTCTCTGCCTGCTTCTCTGCCTACTTGTGATCTCTGTCTGTGAAATAAATAAATAAAAACTTTAAAAAAATTAATTAGAAAGAATTTCCAATTATTTTGTAATTGTAGAATTATGTTTTATTCTACATCACTAAAAATAAGTGTATAATTCACTTAAAATATTTTTACTTAGATAGCTTTAATATGATTGCATGTGTCATAGGAGTCTTTTGATCTACAAATGTAAAATAATTAAACTGAAAATCAGTATATTTTGGTCATTTTACAATCCTGTCAGAATTCAATTTCACCAGGTTTCCTATTTTATCATTGACATTTTCGACAATAGAAGTAACATAAATGAACAACTTGTATTTGTTTCTTTCCACTATGTCAGTTTTGATTACTGTAAACACATACTTAGAGATAAAAACTTGGGTACAGGTAATGTATATGAGAGGTGATCTCAGGAGATGCAACTCAGGGAGTGTGAGGCAGGGAATATACACTTGGGTTAATATAACTGCTGTTTTAGGGTTCTGACTCAGTCCTCTAAGGACCCTCTGCAAAACTATGGAACAAGATTCAGAATCACTCCTCCAGAAGAAGGGAGATCTTGCATTGACTCATTAATGACCCCAGTCCTCACCATTTGACGGTTAATTGAGGAACACCAGCTCCCTAAAATTTACAAGTTGTCTCTAATTCTATCCAAGCAAGTTCTCAGTCACCAACAAAGTCCTCAACAATAATGTATTATATTCTTAAAGTTTACTAAGAGGGTAGCTCTTACATTTTGTATTCTTACCACCTACACACACAGAAATAATGATAATCATAATAATAATGAGCGGAAGGGAAGAAACACTGGGAGGATGGATATGTCTATGGCCTTGATAGTGATGATGGTTTCTTGGGGGTATATTTATCTCCAAACTCAAGAAATTACATACATTAAATTTGTATGACCTTTTACATGTCAATCATACCTCAGCTGAGTGGTAAAAAAAATCCTCAGAAGATAAGATGAAAGAAGGGTTTCAATGAAAAGCTGAGAGTAGGCTGGAAAGTATCAACTTAAACTACCAGCGATGTCAGTTGGGTGAGAATATTTGGGATGGGGCAGCAATAACATTTGGTATAGAGACTTTTTGTCTTTTGGTACATCAAGGTAAATGGTTTTGCGTGTGTGTGGGTGGGTGGGTATTATAATCTGTGTGTTTATGTATACTTTAATTTTGCTTTAGTAGAAACAATTGTCGAAAGTTAAAAATAAATGCTAGGGAAGTTTCCAGGAATTAATAAGCTCAGCACAAATGCTAGCGTATGAGAATAACTCTTCATAGGTTAGTTTTGCTACCATTAACATTTTCTTCTTACTGCACAAGTATAATACCTATACAAAAAAAAAAAAAGAAAGAAAGAAAGAAAGAAAGAAAGAAAAAGAAAAATAATAAAAATGGGTTATTAGAAATGTCACTACTGAATAAAGAGGTGGTTTTCATTTTAATTATTTTTGTCCTAGTGCTCCCTAAATTTTTCTCCCTACATATTGGCATGAAGAATTTCCTCTTCATAAGATCAACAGAATTAAATTTACATTAACTTAATTTACCTTGAGACAGTTAATGTCTTTCTTCTTTTTCCCTTCCTTCCTTCCTTCTTTCCTTCTTTCCTTCCTTCCTTCACTCTTTCCTTCCTTCTTTCTTTCCTTCCTTCTTCCTTTTTTCTTTTTCTTTTCTTTTTTTTTGTTACATCAGGGGTCAAAGGGAAAAAAAAAGAGAAAAAAATAACTTGATACATTTCTTTGGAGCAAAAAAGAATCAGTATAGTTTGAACTGTCCAGATCTGCCTTCTGCCATCTCGAAAATACTTGCAGTCTAAGCTCATATAAATGCCACTGAGTGAAGGGAAAAGGTCAGGGGAAAGCTTGCGGCTGCCCCTTTGTTCAACTTCCAGTCATGCTAATCTGTGTACAGGCTCATCCCCTGAGGCTCGAGTTCTTCCTTGAAGTCCTCTGCTTTGGTTTCGTTCATTTTTAGTGAAAGAACATTTTCTGAAATTCTAGGATATACTGAAGGTCAGAGGCAAAGCTAAACAGGTAATGCCACTGGGTCCTTTTCGATAATAGATACAGATTTACCATGAGCCATAGGACTTTTCTTATATCATTTTTTAAGAACAATAATATAAAGAAAAAAGTCACTATGCTCTTTCCATGCTTCTCACAATCAGTAGGATAATCATTGTTTCTAAATAATACTAAAGCTTGCAATCAAATCATTAAAGCTTGTAGAATTTTGAAAAGTTATCAGTGGTTTCTAAAAACACATTAAAGGTATGAGTTTCCCGTGTAGATGTCATATGTATGTCCAAATGATCTCTTTCCTATTGTTGCCAATCCACGTGGAGTGTTACATTATCTTTAGAAAAGTCTTGTCCCAAAGCATACAAGCAAGGGATTGGAAAGGACCCAATATAACACCAGTCAATTAATCTGCCATTTGAAATTATACCTTAAAGAGCTAGGCTTCTACCTAAAACAAGTAGCGCTGAAGGGCTGAGTCTCAGCCACAATTTTGTGGGTCAAATATATAGAATTAAAGAATAAATACAAAATTATCCAGAATGTAGTAGGTGTAAAAAGAATGAAATGAGGGAATGATTGGAATAGGTCAGGATGAATGAAGGGGTACCTGAACTATAGGCAAGAAAGCTTACCACTGGCTTTTCTCAGCATGTCCGAGAACTGCCTTTCTGATATTTAGCATTCTAGGACCCAGAGTGCTTCCGTGGAGAATAGGGTTCAGTCAAGTATTTTTCTGCAGCGCAATATTTTCACTCTCATGGAAGAACACTGTTGCTGTCCATAGGTTTTACTGTAAAATTATTTTTAAGATCTAACAAGGTGTGCAAAAAACCAGCAAGGAGGACCATCAGTAAGGACCATCTCTGGATTAAAATTTGAAGCCATTAACCTATGACCATTATAATTTCTATTTCTTTTACCATTATAATTCTAGAGAGCCTAGTTTAAATATATCATACTTCTTAATAAATGTTAAGCACATCATTGATGGATGCACAAACAGAAAGTTTAATGTATCCATAAACAACACAACCAGTAAAAAAAAAAAAAAAAAAATTAATGAACTTAAATGTGGATATTTATTTCAATGAGAAAAAAAGACAATTGTTTAAAATTAAAATCCCTCCCCCTCACCCTCAACTCCTGCTGCTCTACACACACACACACAACACACACACACACACACACACACACACACACACACACACACAATTGGTTCTGTTTCTCTGGAGAATCCAGACTAACATGGTCACTGTTTTGAATCATAACACTGAAATAAAGGTAACTAGAACTTCAGAGAGGCACTGTGGTGGATAGGAATTTAAATATCTGAGTTTATATCCTGCTCATCTTTTACTAATTATGTATTCTTGGGAAGCTTAATTAGCCTTTCAGGGTATGAATTTTATAATCTGTAAAATGAGATGATAGGTAAAGGTTGGTGAACAAAGCTGCAAGAGACATAGTATATTTTGAAGATTGACTGGAAAAAGAATACATGGGAATTCCTTAGAATAGTGATTTCATGCAGTGTAAGCGCTTAGATAGTACCCTTTTTCTCTGTAACATAGAAAAATTATAAATACTCTCTTTTGTTAAAATTATTGATTTTAGCATATCTTATGAGATTAAAACATCCTAGAATTGTAAAGATGTTCTTAAATTATCAGTAACAGTCAATTATTTTAGTGGTAAGTAGCAGATTTTGATGTAAGCAGTAAAGGAATATGTTATTTTGATGGTAACAGATTGAATATATATTGTATATACATTATATACATATAATATATATAATAGCTATTTACAGAAGAATGAGAACTAATAAGTGATAGAATTTAAAAATCACCATGTTTGGGCTCCTGGGTGGCTTAGTTGGTTAAGCAACTGCCTTCAGCTCAGGTCATGATCCTGGAGTCCCAAGATGGAGTCCCACATGGGGCTCCCTGCTCAGCAGGGAGTCTGCTTCTCTCTCTGACCCTCCCCCGTCTCATGCTCTCCCTCTCTCTCTCTCTCAAATAAATAAAATCTTGAAAAAAATCACCATCTTTATAATACTCCATGTTATAATCCATTTGATTGTATACAATTGGTAGATGCTAAAATCATTACATGAAACTGTTTTAGAAAACAAGATATAGACAAGATGCCTGTTATCGCTCCACATATTAATTGTACATTATAAATTTGAAAAATGCACCTTCAAATTCAGGATTATTCAAATTGCATCCCTACACCATGATATTCCTGGTATAGTACAATATTAAGTAGCCTAAGTCACCTAGGAAATATCAATCCCTAAAATGTGTAATCTGCATCTATCCCAGCCCCAAAGCCCGATGTTCACTTACAGGAAATACAGGAGATGAAAGAACAAGGCTAATAGTTCCGTGAGGAAACAGTCACACATACCCAGAATGAAGGACACTCTCTAAATAACTGGCCTGAAACAATCAAAGTCCTTTAAAAACATATGTGGAGATTGTTCCATATTGAGAAAAGACTATAACGTGATGAAGGAATATATGTATCCTACCAAATAGATATGATTTATATTATTTATTAAAGTCTCTCTTAAAAATTAGAAAGAGAAAAAAATTAGAAGCCGAGAATTGACATAATTAAATGTGTTCCAAAAATGTCACTCTTACAACAATACGGAAACATGATAGATTTTGTCACTACGGTGCTGTGAGAAAAGAGGTGGGCTTAAAATAAGTAAATTACGAACAGTTGAGATGTGGGACCTTAGATTTGGTGCTTGATTAAATGTAATTTGTGAGGAAATGGTCTAACATTCTAGAATCTGCCTTGAATGAAGGCTTTTGGATTAAAATTGCATATGTAAGATCTGGATAGAGATGTTTCATCAGAGAAAGAATTTGGGCATCAGCTGTTTATAGATAGTGACTACAATTTAAGGCAAAGATGAAATCTAAGGAAGTAGAGTTAGAAGAGAGCTAAAAAACTGAACTGTGTAGCACATTCTATTAGCTTACTTATTGCTGCTATAGCAAATATCACAAATTTAGTGGCTTAAAACTGTTCTGGAGGTCAGAGGTCTTAAGCAAGCAAGGGTTAAAATTAAATTGTTTGCAGGGCTGCTTCCTTTTGGAGATTGCGAGGAAGAATTTGTTCCTCGTTTCTTCCAGTTTCTAGAGGTCACCTACTTCCTCAGCTTGTGGCTGGATCACTCCAGTCTCTGCTTCCCTCCTGACACTGCCTTTCTCTCTCTGACCCTCTTCTTCTGTAGTCAACTCTGCCTTTACTTCCTTCTTATATGACCTCGTTGCACCCAGATAATCTAAAATAATCTTTGCATTGCCAGGTCCTGAACCTTAATCGTATCTGCAAAGTTCTTTTTACCATGCAAGGAAATATATTCTTAAGTTGTGGGGATCCAGGTATTGATGTCTTGGGGGACCATTATTCAGCCTACAACTCACATCAGCACACAAACTCATGGACTAAGAGGTCTTTATGAAGCTCATAAAGAGACAGAAGTAGAGAAAAGGAAAAGCGAAAAAAGAAAAAAATGGAGACATTACTGCTATGCTAACCAAAGATGGTAACTTCACAATAGGGCACTTTCTACACAACTGCAAAAAGACCCTGTACTTATACTTCCTGGGAATACTGATCGTTCATTTTTTGCAAAATTTTTGGTATAAATGAGTTTAGATTAACTGGAGTTTTCTCTCATTCTCACCAGCATCTCCAATCAGAATTTTTAGGCTGACCTTGTCTTCTGCTTTTACTCAGCTTTGGAGATGGGCATGTGACTCCTGAGAGGTAGATCTTGGAACACATTCCAGGTTTTACTAGACTATTCAAGTGTAGGCACTTGGTATTCCAATGAGACCACATGCATCCACATATGTTGCTGTGGATGGTATTGTATTTAATAATTTTACTAATGATTATTAGCTGGTTAGGAAGTGCCAAGTATACCAGGGACACAGTGTTCACTATTATTAAGTTTATATTCTATAGGACTTGACCAAAATACACACACACACACTCTCTCACATACATATAATCAATTCTAAGATGCTACTGATTGTAAAATATAGCATTATTTTATATAACACTACAAAATTAAAAATTTTATTATCAAACTATTTCATAACACTAAAACACCTTTCTGTTCATAACACTAAAACACCTTTCTGTTCATATTGATACATCTCTGATTCCAGAAATATTGTATTTTACAAATGCATTATGTCCCGATAGATAAAATGTAATGGTTCAATATACTGCATATTGCTATTTAAACACAGAGGGGTGTTCAAATTAATTGAACTAAGGAGATTAATAAGGATGGACAGGATGGGAGACTGTTAACTCAAAGGGAAACAAGTTATCAGCATGTGATCAAAAGAGGTTGCTTTTGTGTCTGTTTTGTCCTTTTGGCTATCACCTCACAGAGACACCAGACCAAAGAGAAGAAAAAAAAAAAAAGTTCTGATTTTGAATTAGATCTAATCTCTAGAATTTAGGCTTGAAGAATAAGAGACATATAGCAATATACAACTGAAGAAATGGGGACATTTAAGAGTCAATATCACTTTCTGTATTTGGCCTGATTAGGTACTACTGGGCTCTAGATTGGCTTTTACTTGGTTTGAATTATCTAGACAATATTGCTCCAGCACTGGCTTGATGGATAATTAAATGGAGGATAAAACTTAAGGAAAACAGGGATGCCTTAGTGGCTCAGTGGGTTGAGCCCTTGCTTTTGGCTCAGGTCATGATCTCAGGGTCCTGGGATCAAGCCCTGCATCAGGCTCTCTGCTCAGCGGGGAACCTGCTTCCCCCTTTAACTGCTTGCCTCTCTGCCTGCTTATGATCTCTGTCTGTTAAATAAATAAATAAAATCTTAAAAAAAAAAAAGAAACTTAAGGAAAACAATCAACAAATGCATGGAAGCATGAAAGAAATGGCCTTTGGAGATCTTTAAATATTTTGGTATTGCTGACACATATGTTATATTTAGGTGGAGGAGTCCGAGAATGAGATTAAACAAAGTGAGTCAAATCATGAAGGAAATTATATGCACACCAAGAAACTGAACTTTAAACTTTTAAGCAATGTGTGGTTATTGACAAGGCAAGATCAATTTTGGGAAAGAATAGTTTTTTGCGCTTATAAAAATAATATATTCTCAAAAAATAATCATTTTCAATAGAATATTTAAGAATATAGAAAAGTATAAAGAAAAAATTAAAACTTTTCACACATATAACTCAGGTTAAACCAATTGTTATTAACTTGATAACTACCTTTCCCATTATCTCTCTGAGTAAACACATCATACACATATACACACAGAGATACTCTTTTTCTTATTTAATCCCAAAGTTTATTTCTCAGTGCAATAAGGTAAATATATTTTATTATTATGTCATGTACTGCATACATTAAGATAAATATCATATATGCAAGATATGATATATTTTTTAATATAAATATTATATTTACCATGTACAATTTACATTCACTCTGGACAAGTATGGGGTCTGGAAGATATGTGCTATTAATAAGGGTCTGCTATCCTTCACCCTTACTGTTTTATTTATTATACCAAATAGCATGACAAATGTTTGCAGTTTTACTTTTACTTTACATTTTTCTTTGTATTCCTTTGCTTGTTTTTTTTCTTTCTTTTAAAAATAACTTTGATTTTTGAATTTACTTTTGAATATTTGCACTGTTATCTTTTAAAACTTACATTCCACTAAAACATCTAATTGCAGGCTCAGAACTATTTGGAAATGGAGTTGTTTTCCTGTATAATTACTATTAAGATAATTAAAATACATTTTTTACAATGGCTTTATAAGGTGTGCCTCTTCAGAGATATTTATTGAGCTATACTTGATCACTCTGGGGTAGTTCATGAAAATAGAACACACTAAAGTTAGGTTTTTTTTAGCTAAAATCAGGATAAAATGTGATCAGCATTTCAAAGGAACTCTTACATGCTCTACCTAAGCGCTGACCATAAAGATGGTCTTGTTTCAAGCATGGAGGGAACACTCCTATTACCTGTTTCATCCATGTAGCACTTTACTGTGTGTCAGGCCCTGGGAGGAAGCTCAATATTACAAATGATACTGGTTGTGGCAACAGCGTACTGATGACTTGCAGCCTGTGAAGTGTCCCATACACTCGTACCTACAGAAAATCTATTTGTTATATATTCAAAATATAAAATTACATTTTTCAAATAAAAAGTAAAATTTCACTTAAAATAAAAGCTAAGCAGTCTCATTACAGTCAATGTTGTTGATCATCTAGAAAATACCATATTGATTTATTTTGAACTTACTTTAATAATTAACAATTTCAGAATGCAATATGATAATTTTTTAACAAAGTGTAGAGATGGAGTTGGGAAATAAACTCAGTCTCCTTGGTTTCCCAAACACTCAAGCTCTTATACTGCGACCCCTCAGGTGCAAATTCCGGAATCCTCAGTTTCAATTCTGTGCAGGAAAAAGAGCACAAAAGAAACCCAACTACAGAGGGTAACAAAAAAATAAGATTATTTCTGTTAAAGGATTTCTAAATCTAACATGGGTGATTCATTAGTCCTGATAGTCCTCTGTTTCAAAGAGAAGTGAAAGAGATAGAAGTGCCTGTGAAAAGAGGTATTTTCTCTTGTTGATCTCACTATCATTATCATCACTGTGCCTATGATTAGCTATCAGGAAACATTACACAGTGAACAGTAAGAAAACATCTTAATGTTATACGTCAGGTAAGCTTCTTGGGGAGATATGCTGGGACTACAGAAAGATGTTGGGCTGAAAAAACAAAATGTTTAGATTGGTAGTAAAAAATGCAAATCCACTTGTCAGAGAGATAATGTCTATAGTTAACAACTGTTCAAATAGAAGCCTTATAGCAAGTCTCAGCAAATTTTTCTGTAAAAAGACAGGCAATAAATATTTCCAGCTTTGTGGTCCATATGGTCTGCATTGCAACTACTCAAGTCTACCATCCCAGCAGGAAAACAACCCCAGACCATATGCGAATGAATGGGTGTGGCTGTGTTCCAAAAACTTTATTTACAAAACAAGGGAAGGTCAGATTTGGATCTCACACCTTAGTTTGCCAATTTTTGTTTTAAATGATTAGGCTGAATGCGAGCTATACCCAAAATAGAAGTGAGAATCAGGAAGGTGAGCAAACCATTGTATTAAGTTGGTCAAACTACCTAGGTAGTAGCAATATTCAGAATCCGATAGAATGATACATCTTAATTCTCAGCAAGCTATCCGCTTTGTCCAGGCGGTTTTTCTGAATCCTGGATGAAAAGGACAGGCTGAAACTGAGGGCCTGACTCTAATCCCACTGGGGATAAAATCATCCAAACAAAAAGTCCATGCCAAGGATAGATAATGAAGACAGTAAGTTTACTTGAATACATTCAACACAGTGACTCATAGCAACAAGGGAGGTTCACTACGCTAATTACAGCTAAATTTATTTCAGATCCCATCTCCTACTACCACCATATACTAATCATACATATTTGCTCAGCGATGGATTCAAGAGCTAGGTAGGAATGAGCTTCTGTAATTGATTTAAAGACAGCACATCTTTGTTCGCTGTTGTATCCTGAGAATACATATAACAAGGCTTAGCACGTGATAGGCATTTGATGACTATTTGTTGAGTGCCTAGCACCTGACAGCTATTAAAGATTGTTCCAGTCAAAGTTGTAAATTAATACCACAACTTTCTTAGAATTTACTCTGTTTATAACATTATATGTAAAATTCTGCTGAAGGACACTTTCTCGTAGTTGCTGTTGAATCCTTTGTCACTTTAATTCCAAAACATGTCACATTTCATATATTTATATTTAAACATTTAACTCTGAGTTATGACTATTGTAATAAAAAAAGCCTAGATGATGAAGGATATGGAGCAGTTGGCCTACAGATTAAGATTATAAGATAGTGGGGAGCACTGAAATTTAACTTGTCACTCCCTCTTTAGATATTTTAGGGTCACTTTCCATGAAGTGGAAGTTCATGGAAGTAAGAGATTGCTTAAGTTCTACTTTAAATAAACTTTGATTTGGAATGGAAATCAGTCAGCTTTGTTGAAGGAACTCCTGAGCAGGGAAAAAAAAAAATCCCAGGACATTAGGGAGCAACTGAGTACTTAAAGACTCAATAAGCATTATAGTAAGCAATTTTACCTATATTAAAAAGAAAAAATGAAGAGCTGAGTTAACTCAGGAAGGAATTGAATATGTCATTTTATAGAGTCTCAATATAACAAAAATGGAACATGTGTCACTAATCCACCTTGCCAGCTTATACAGCTTTTGGGAGTAAAAGTCTTTCAGTAATAACATTAATTATTATTAAATATTACTAGCTTAGTGTTGTAGAGAATATAAACACCAATATTTACAGTCTTTTGGTAAAATGTACTGTATTTTTTTAGGACATCGTGGAGTTGGCTATCAATTTCCAACACAACATATTGTAGAATTGCCATTTAATAATTTTTAGAACTAGATAGAGCAAGCCATTCTTTCTCAAATGGCATGTGTTCCATTTTCTGTCTTATCCTCATCTTGACCACCTGCTAGCAGTGTTTCGGGCAACAAAACAACAGTGTTCTCAGCAGACAGTACAACCTCCTCTAAAATGGTGGAAATTCAGATGTTTACATTAAGACAAAACACTTATTTTATGATAAATGCTTTTTATTTCTTCTTTTTAATTTTCTTTCTTCTTTTAATGTTAAATACTGGATTGTAAAGTGTGATTAAAATTCTGTTAGGGTGTGTATGTGTACATATGGAAGTACAGATTTAAGAAACAGAGTTGGATTAAATATATCTCAGTCTACCTTTATGATACACAGGTGTTGAATCAGTTCTTGCCATCCAGAAATTAACTATTTCTGGATGGTCTTATTTTATGGTGCCTGGCTTTCTAATTATTTAGTTTATTTTTTTCTGTGAACAAATCATACTTCCTTCCTGGGTAGAAAGTGTCTTAGTCTTCTCAGCCTACTCTAATAATATACCATGGACTGGGTCACTCATAAACAGTAGATCTTTCTCACAGTTCTGGAGGCTGAGAAGTCCAACATCAAGTTGCCAGCAGATTTGGTGTCTGGATGGGCCCCCCCCCCCCCCCCCCCCCCCC